>NC_134949.1:173067373-173378373 GCF_965638725.1 Aptenodytes patagonicus
GTGCCTGCAGGATGAAGGCCTAAGCTGGGACTTCTTTCACAAGTAGAGATACTCAAGTGAGTAAGAATTTGCAGGATTAGGCCCTAAAATAGTGAAGGAAAGAGAAATGCTAATGTGCATATAAAAATAGGTGCTACAATAAAATATTTTTTTTTATATTTCATCAATAAGTTATTTTCACTAACCAGTTATGGATCATATATCTCTGCACTCTTTAATGATTTGTCCACATCTACAGTGATCCTTTTAAAGATCATAATATATTTTTTAATTCAAAAGTCCAGAAAGCATACAAACACATCCTTAAAAAAAGGAAACCTTGTATTAAAGTCGGGGTGTGCTAATCTCTCCATAAAAGCCATTTAGACTCACCCATGGCTAAAAGGGGAAAATGTGCGCTGTACTCTTCAACCAGAAAGAAAACAAAATAAACAATGTCTGTACAAAAAGAAAAAAAAAAGTGACCATGACTTTTGTACTTGTAACCTGAATATGACCTGGCAAGACCCTCCTGCCACCTTCCCCCAGCACACATGGACACACGCACAATACCAGTGTTGTGCCCCATTTACACAATAGGTGGTTTCCTACTTCCAAACACAGTAAAAGAAAAAAAGAAGGAAAAAAACCTCCACACAAACTGAAAATAAAATAAACAGCACACCCTTTCAGAATCATTCCCCGAAGCTGAAAAATCCTGTGCCAAGGCACTTCACCCTACAATAAAATGAATTAAAGGGGGAAAAAAGGAGTGGGGCGGGGGGGGGGGGGGGAGGTCAGCATTTACGTTTCTTTGTTTTGCGTGTGGTTGTTAAATACAAATACTCTAGAGAAGGAGCTGCTGTGGTTGGCGGGGGGGGCGCGGGGGGGGGGGGGGGCTGTTTCTCAGAACTGGCTGAATGTGGTCTGTTTTTCCAGCACTTCGAGGTAGTCCGGCTCTGCGTTTAGTTTTGCTTTTAGCTCCAGATACTCGTTCCTGTTGGGCTCTACATAGACAGTACTCGGGGGGCTGTAGAGCACCGTCTCCCGGAGCCTGCCGTCCCCCGGCCCCGGGTGCAAGTACTGGTGGGCACGCCTAAGGTCATAGTTGGGGGAGTAGGTGTAGGCGGCGGGGAGCTTGGGGTAGTCGGGGAGAGTGGAGCCGGGTGTGCCCAGCGTGGAGGAGGAGGAGTGTTTGTCGGGCTCCAAAATGCCCCTGTAAAAGCGATCGGCGTCTTGCACCGGGGAGAGCAGCTCCTCCCGCGGCTCGATGGTGCTCACGCTGTACGCGGGGCTGCGCACGGGCGCATCCTCCCCGCCGGGCGCCGGCGGCGGCGGGGGCGGCGGAGGCGGCGGCGCGCCCCCCCCGGCTTGCAGGGGGTGGCTGCTGTAGGTGACCTTGAGCTCGTGGAGGTCTTTGTAATCCTCGCCCGCGTTGCCCTCCCGGGACCGGTAGATGGGGTTTTTGCACATGTGGCCCAGGGAGTGCGGGATGTACTCGTAGACGTGGCCGGCGGGGGTCTTCACTTTGGGCAGCGCCGCGCCCCCCCCGCCGCCGCCCCCCCCGCCGCCGCCGCGGTGGGGCGGGTGCTGCTGCAGGTGGGGGTGGTGGTGGTGGCCGCCGCTGTAGACGCTGTACTGCATGTTGAAGGAGCTCACGTCGGAGTTGTTGGCGCTGGCGTGGTCACCCTGGCCCTTCTTGCGCCGCTTCATCACCAGGACGAAAAGCCCCGCCGCCACGAAGACGGACATGATGAAGACGAGCAGCAGGCTGAGGATCAGCACCGAGAGCGGCACCGAGGAGCTGCCGCCGCCGGCGCCGCCCGCGGGCGCAGAGCCGCCTGCCGCCGCCGTGCCGTTGAGGCGCACGGTGGAGGAGGAGGGGGTGGTCCTGGCCGGCAGCTGGCCCGGGGACGGCGTGGGCGTGGAGACGACGATGTCCGAGTAGTCGGGGCACAGCAGCTCCGCCCGGACGGCCCGCATGTCGCTCTGGGCAAACTTCTTAGGGGACTCGCAGATAACCTGGTCCACCAGGACACCGGTGTTGAGCTGCTCCAGCCACAGCTTCATGCCCACCACGTCGCAGGTGCAGTCCCAGGGGTTCTCGTGCAGGTCGATCTGCAGCAGGGATTTCAGCTGGTCCAGCACCCCGCTCACTGGCAGGTAGGAGAAGTGGTTGCTCCGCAGGCTCAGCCTGTAGAGAGACAGACCAGAAAAAATATTCCCTGGCAAAGACCTCAGCAGATTGTTGTTTAGAAACAAGAGCTGAAGGTTGGGGACAGGTTTCAAAGGTGCCTGCCTCTATCTCCCGGATGACGTTGTACTGCAGGAAGAGGTACTGCAGGCTTTGCAGCCCATAGAACAGCTCTGGGCTCAGCCGCTCGATCCGGTTCCCATTCAGGTACAGCCTTCGCAAATTAGTTAAATCCCCAAAAGCCCGGTCCTGAATGACCGAGATCCGATTATTGCCCAGGTGCAGCAAATCCAGCCCAGTAGCATCCACAAAATCTGCCCTGCGTACCAGAGCAATGTAGTTCTCCGTCAGATACATCTTCTTAGGATTATAGGGTTTGGGCTGCAGTTCAGAAATGCTCTCAATCTTCCTCTCCTGACAATTGACATTGAGGCCCAGGTCGGAAATCTGCAAGTTGCAAGTGCAGGCAGTGGGGCACTCCAAAGGCACCGGGGATTTGGTCTGGTAGGCAATGCTGGGGCCGTAGTTGCTGTATCCCAGGTCTTTTGAGGGCAGGCGGGAGGTGGGGCGCACCCTTGTCTTGTTGGGTTGGCGGGTCCCTTTGGGGGGCTTCAAGGGGGATTTGTAAACAGCTGAAGAAGACGTGGCCACGGAGTTGACCGAAGCCGGGGTAGTGTGGAAATACCCTGTGGTGCTTAATGGTGTCTGCGGTCTCATTTCATAATCCGAGATGAGCCTCCTGGGGCAAAGCTCCTGCTTGGAGACTTCATCCAAGTCTCGACCATGTAAGCGGAAAGGGGTCTCACAAACCACATCTCCCACCAGAGCAGAGTAGGAGATACTGTCCAGCCAATCCTTTAAAGCAATCAACTCACAGGAGCAATTCCAGGGGTTTTCCTCCAGCTGCAGCTCCACCACTTTATCCATGTGCTGCAAAAGGCCCACATAGGGCAACAGCTTCAGCCGGTTACCCCTCAGGTCCAAGTGAGTTAAGGGCACAAAACGGAAAAGGTTGTTGGGCAAACTGGAGAGGAGGTTATCATTGAGAATCAGCACCTGCAGCAAATGCAGTTTGCTGAAGGCATTAGGTTCAATGACACTAATATAATTATAATCAACCTGTAGGTACTCCAAACTCTCTAGCCCGAGGAAAGTGTCATCTCGTAAAAGTTCCAGCTTATTATTGTTCAGGTGCAGCCTCCTTAAACCTCTCAGCCCATGAAAGGCCCCCGTTTCGATGTCTTGTATGTCATTGCTCCCCAGATGCAAAATGGAAGCCCCCGTGTAATTGACAAACTGGTTTGGGTACAGCCTGTTCAAAAGGTTCCCAGACAACAAGAGGTGGTAGACAGGGAACCTTGGTGGACTGATCTCAAAAAGGCTGATGATCCCTCTGTTTTCACAGCTCACTGTTAAGATGCTGTCCTTCTCCTCACAAGGACATGCATTATCACAGATTTCCCCATAATACTCGATGCTTTCTGCCCATGAAAGGACTAGAGATGTTAAAGCAAATGCGATCGTCTGCAGCATCCAGATATGCATTTTTTTGTTGAGGTCCTGTTCCAAAGTTACTGTAGAGCAGCAAGCGTACATTTTATTTCCTGTAAGGGTAAGGAGAAAAAAAGAAAGCAGCATAATAGCATAGCCCCATAGAATTTAAAATGGACACAAAGTTTATGTATATCTTCAGTGGGGTAGGGAACAGATTGTTAATCAAACAAAAAAAAAACCCCTCCTGTCACTTCTAATTCCCACACTTTTGAAAACTGGATGACATGCATTGATTAAAATGTTGATGGGCAACTCCTAGTGAGTCAAATGCCTGCGGTGTTTAAAAAGGTGAGGTCACAGTAGGAATTGTTCTGGTTCTGTTCCTGTGGGGTGCATTTCAATGCTTCCTTGGATTTCTTTTTCACGACCAGCCCCATAAATATACAGAAAATGGCTGTCAGTTCAGTTTCACGGTTGTAATTTAAGAGAAAAGAAGCACCATTTTACGAGGTTTCCCACCTCCCCTATTACCCAGCTCCCCCTTCCCTTCAGAACCTCCCCAGTGAACAGCGCACCAAGGTCTTCCCTTCCTTCTACCTCGATTTTTAACCGGTGGTGGAAATGCCATGGTAGGAATCCAAAGAAAAACGCTCAGTGCTGAAAACAGCAGCTCAATGCAACAGAGAGAATACTGACACATTCTCCACATCACCCATTTCTTAAAACTGTTTTATGGTGTGTTTTTTTTCTATCTATACATTTACAAAGCGCACACCCACCCACACAGGCATGCACGCACACACACACACACACACACACACACTCACCCCCTAGATGACTTTTGTGGTGGAATCCTTCAGTAATGAGATTAAGTACGTTAACCTCCTACTTCAGTGCACTTAACAGCTCTCTTCAGTGAGAGAAATTTTGTATCTTTACACAAGTAAATAATTTTAATTGATTTTATGACAACCCCCCCTCCACGAGTTATATACAGTGTAACAGAGCTGACTATCAAGCAGAGGTCTTCAGTTCTTACACACACACATATACACACACACACACACACTTAAAGGAAATGTTTTAACCACTCACCCAAAATTTGTGAAAAATGTAAAACATGCGGATCATCTTCGGCGTCTCAGCCATATCTGACATATCGCTTATTCCCAACGTTCTGCAAAACTAGCCTGGTAGAAGTGGAGAGATCTAAATAGGTCTCACGGAAATATCTCATCGCCAACACTCCAAGCATCAGAGTTACTGATTATAAGCAGCGATGGCTGTCAGTACTCTTCATCCTTTAGGGGAGAAGACACCCAGGCTGATTAAAAGCCAAGGGGGGTGGAAGGGAAATCCTACCATTGACCTACATCAGTAATTTAGTACCCGAATTCCACCTGGCTGGAAACAAATCCCATTTCCATTCTTTCTTGCAGTCTTTTTGACTCCTTGTGGCTTTCTTCTACTTCTACTAGTCTAAAAGCAATATGAATAGGGAAAATAAATGCATTGTGTGTGTTGGTAGGGGAAGACTAATAAAACATCCAGGCTTAAATGCTGGGATCTTGGAGCAGGCTTGCATTTTCTATCGTCCACCTCAGAGCTCCAATCCTCATGCCACAACTCTGGTTTGGAGGAACACATCCTAAAAACCGGGAAGTCTCAGTACTGCAAGACATCTCCTGTGGCATCAGGTTCAAGGCTGCAAATCTAGCACTTGCAGCAAAGGCAGTCATGCAGCAAGAAATCAGAAGTCTCGGCGAATCTCTCTCTAATTTTGACCAGACGTCAACTGGATCAGAATTACTCAAAGCAAAGGGCTTCACTGCATAAAGGCAGCAGAAATCTTACTCAAAGGCATGTATCTAGCATATTCTTTCTCAGCTCGATCAGATCCATTCATCCATTAACCGACAGTTCTTCAGAGGAAAAAAAAAAAAAAAGCCATGGAAAACCTGCCCGGTCAGTGTTAAACTCCCAAGCATTTTACAACTTTAATTCAATTATGGTTAGTAAAGGAGGCAAATACAATATTCCCTCCCTCCTCCTTTCTCCCTTTCCCTGAAAAAAAAAAAAAGGGGGTAGGGGGATGGGAGGTAAAGAAAATAAAGTTGTAGCTGGCTATATGCAAGGTTGCAATCCCGCCCTGGAAACCCCTCTGTGATGATTGCATGCTGCTGTTCGCCAGCTCCCTACAGAGGTTCATATTGGGGGGGGGGGGGGGCGCGCGGGGGGGGGGGGGGAGGGAGAAAAGGAAAGGGGTTGCATCGGGATTTTTCTTGTGTGTGTGGTTTTTTCCCCGAAGAGTTCAACCCTTAGATTACCGCACTGCATATCCGGCTCGAAGCAGCTTTCAGTACCGCCGACAGCAGCAGCAAGCAAGCAAGCAGCCCCAGCCGGACACTGCCACCCAACTGAGCAGCACCCAGAGTTGGGAGAAATGGCTTTCGGGGGGGGGGGGGGGGCGGGGGAGGGGTTGGGGGTGGAAAGCAACAGCAAGGAAAGACCCGGCGGTGAAGGGGCGGGGGAGGAAGGAAGGGAGGAAGAAAAGAGAGAAAGAGAGCGCGAGAAAAGTCAACCCCGGTACTTACTTCGCCCGAAATCTCCGGGGCCCGAGCATGGTGGCAACCCATGAAGATGCCTACCCGCTGCGCGGGCGCTGCGCGGAGCCGCCGGGGCGGCGGCGGCGGAGGCGGCGGCGGAGGCGAGTATCGCAGCAGCCGGGGAGGCTCGGTGCGGAACGCAACGCACACAAACACCCCCCGCACGCAGGCGGCGCCGAGGCACACCAGCGCTCGCACAGGGGCGCACACACACACGCGCACACACACGCGCGCGCACACACACACACACTCAAAGACGCGCGGGCGCGCGCGCTTGCTTGCTTGCCCGGGCAGCAGCGGGGGCGCGCGCCCCGCACGCGCACTCCGGCGCGCGCCCTCACGGCAGGGGCGGGGGCGGCCGGCGGAGCGCCGCGCTCTCCCCGCCGCCGCTCAGCGCAGCGGGGGGGAGGGGGGGGGGTGTGTGGGAGGGGAGCGAGGGCGGGGCGGCGGCGGGGGGGGCTGAGCGGGGAGGGGGGGCGCGGGAAGGAGAGAGGCGGCGGGGGGTGGCGACGGAGGCGGGAGGGAGGGGGCCGCGGGGGAGGGCCGCGGTCCGGGGCGGCGGGGCGGGTGTCCCCGGCTGAGGGCGCGGCGGGCAGCCGGCCCCGCTCGGCGCCGCGCACCCCGCACGCACGGTCACACACCGCACACGCACACGCGCAGGCACACACATGCCGGTACGAGCGCCGCGCTCCCGCCCCCGCCCCCCACCCCCCACCCCACGCACCCCGGGGCTGTACTCACACTTTCCCCGGCACGGGCCAACTTTCCCCGCGCTCCGCCGCCGCCCCGGACGCCGCCTCCGCTCTCCCACGCGCCGTCGGGCCGCAGTCGCGGTGCCCGGCGGCCCGCGGTAGGCACCGGCGCGGCGGCGCAGCTGCCCCCCGTCCTCTCCCCGCAGCGCCTGCTGGCTGCGGCCGGGCGGCGCGGAGCGGAGCGGAGCGGAGCGGGCGGCGGGAGCCGGTGGCCCGGCGGCCGCCGCTGCCGGTGTTCAGTGTGCGGGAGCCTCCGCTGCATCCACGGAGACGGTGGGGAATTGAGTGGTCGCAGTGAAAGGAAAGGCGCGTTTCGCTACACGCATCCTCCGACACCGGAGACGCGGGACGCGTGTCGGGGTCGTTTATTTTCTCTTTTCCCCTCTGCCTACCCCAGCCACGGGGCGCGGAGGGGGTCGGGGAGGGGGGGACGCAGCAGCAACAACTAAGCGACTCTGCGGGCGCCCCCCACCCCCGCCCGGCCCGCTCCCCGCGGCAAGGGGGGAGGCCGCGGTGCCGGCGGCGAGCCCGAGCGCTCCGGGCGGCCGCCGCCGCTGGGCTGCCTGGCCGCGGGCTGCCGCCACGGCGCGGTGCGGTGCGGTGCGGCGCCTCCCGCCGCCGCCAGGTGGCAGCGCAGGGCGGCGGATGGGCCGCGCTGCACCGCGCAGGGCAGCCCCGCAGCGCGGGCGGCCGCCGCGGGAGGACCGGCTTACCGGGGGGCGTCGGCGGCCGCGACGGGGAGAGACGAAGCAGGCGAAGCTGTGCTGACCGCGTTCTCTTTGTTGCCGGTTGGGAGAACTGCCGTTTTTCCGTTTGCATACGGAACATGGAGGTTTTTTTCCGTGCAAAGCTGGCTGTGGCAGCGGTGATGGTTTTTACGTTTAGCTTTAGGTTTTTATCTTCCGCGAAATTACATATTTGGCTGATCTTTAAGGAAAAAAAAAGGTAATTTAATTGCATAGATGCAAAGATGTGCACATGTTCGCATTTGTGTTATTCGTTACTCTTATGTGCTGTGTACATTTTAGTGTGTAAATTGAACAGGTGTTACGCATACAGGAACACATAAAGTACATCCCATGTGCACAGCACAGAGGTTGGAATCCAGCTTCAACTCAAATGTAATGCCAGACATAGTTGTGCCTTCATGGGTTTCCTTGTGTGAGTCTAAACGCTTAGGAGGGAAGAACACTCTGCATATGATATGTGAATTCATCACATCTATATCTTCAGGATACCTCTGTCAACTCGTATCTTAACATCCCAACATGCTACACCCAGGGATGATTGTAAAGAACCACCTTTTTCTTAATGCTCAGCCTTCCCCAAAAGGTGTCTTCTTCTCTTTGCAAATGTAAAAGGAGTGTGACTCAAATCCTCTTTCCCTAGGCCTGAAATATGCAAAATCTGGTGTTTGGATGGAAGGCAACTTTCTTATATAAACCGGATAATACTCCTGACCTTGTAGAAGCTTTGGAAAGCTGCTCAGTGGGACAAAGTACTTACTTCTATTATTAAAGAATCTCTGACATGCCTGTTTTGATGCAAACCCAACTGATTCAGTGGAAGGTTTTGAATGGCTTTAGATTGAGTTCCAAGATACTATTTGTAGTCAGGAAAAGAATACCAAACCGCACTAGACACTTTTTTTTTTCCCCACACATGCTCTTTAAAGCTTTTCTAATATTCCACATGAAATATATGACGATTGTGGAATAAAAAGAATTCACAGATAGCGAATAGGGACGTTTTACAGGAGTTTTTTATGACCTCACTTTTTTTGAAAAACATTTTTGTTTTGAATTAATAATTCTGCATTTTGAATATATGGGATTTTATGCATATATGCTTGTATTTTTAAGGCCTGTCATATTTAGAGCATCTGTCTGTGTTTCTATGCTATTTTTCTCTCTGATACACACAATTAGACACACATAAATACTTTTATTCATAAGAAAGAAAGATATTTTAAATAACCTTGGCAGCTAGTCTGAGCTTAACTCTTTCAACGAAACCTTTTTGGAAAAGTTGACATTTCATAAACCTGAAATTGTGTTAAAAACTATTATGTAAAAGTCAGTATTGTACATATGTTTCAGTTTAACTATTCTGGTTCTGTGCTAATGAGATATTAAAAAGTATAATGAATAGAAAATCCGATTTAATAAAATCTTACTTCCAAGTTGTTAGACTGCTAGATTATTTTAGTAGCACACATGAGGTTTAAATAGTTATTAGTGTAGAACTATCATGCTGCTGTTCCATTCATTCTTATTATGATTAACATTATATTTTTAGTAAAATACCTTAAAGTTCTGTAGAGTTTTGCAGAATATTTATTTCAATATGCATGACTAGCATGAGAGGGCACAGCTGAAAATCAGTAAGGAATTAGACTCCATTCAAATGGAGTCTACATAGTCTGAAAGTATTCCTTACAGTGGAAAGTTATATCTGAATATTTGAACTAGAACTGTCATGATAAACCTGAGCACAGGAACATCAAACAATAAATGCTGCTAAATTTATGAGAAATAAAGAGGTCTTTATTACTATAGTGTGTTGCCTTTTGCTAATTTATCTTTCATCTGCCTTTTATTAAACCAGGAGATCCTAAAAACCTTTAAACTGAAAAACTCAGGAGGAAAGTTGGAAGTAACTCATATAATCCTCATATGGAATACAAATAGAGAGACGTGAATGAGGATGGAACAACAGAAAAGATAGATAAACAAAAGGATATGATGAATACATGGATTATATCTACAACAACTTGTAACTGTACAGGTCTACCCCCTGTACTAGTACTTCTATCAATACTGATAGTACTTCAATCAGTAAGAGTAGCAGGAACAGTTGATATAGCGTGTGGAACCAGACATTATGAGAAAACGGGAACATGGAGGTACCAAAGTTGTAAGTGAAATATATTGGAACTGAAGGATATACACTGTTTAGGAAAGACAAAAAAGGTGGTGAAATAATTTCATGTTAATGCACTAAAAACTGCTAAGAAGTAAAGACTATTTAGCAATAGTGCAATAAAGAAGTTAAATTTGAGGATGAAGGTGAGATAGCGTCTGCTGGAATGAAAGTTATTGAGCAAAGGGTAGGAAAAAAGCTTCATGGGGATGCAGTCTATTATGAATCTGCTGGTACAGATTTGACCTGGATAATAATGCCTACAAAAACAAAAAAAAGTAAAAATTGATATTGTGTGATTACGCGAATCTGTGTGATTTATCACAGGCAAATATCAGAAAAAAATTCAACCAATGATGTTGGGGATGATATGAATTTGAACATGATAGAGGATAGCTTCTTCTATTGAACAGACACTGAGCAAGCAAGAGGCAAGGATAACTTAGGCTTAATTTTAGTGAATGATAGGATCTGCAGGAAAAAAACTGATGATAGAAAATAATCTTAAATCTGGTGGTTTTGAGCTTTTCCACTTCATGTGAAGTTGCAAGACAGAAAAATGTGGAGGATCTGTAACTGCAGCCCAGTGTTTCAGAAAAGCAAACTGAGAAAAAAAAGTTTACTGAGAAAGTCTTGAGTGAGGAGCACCAGAATTAGAATTCAGATAAGGCATGACATTACTTTATGTAAAAAAATGCAAACTCTATTGAATGTTACATTATTGACCTACATACATACATTATATGTATAATAACATACATTATGTTATTGAATGAATAATACAAGAAGGACGTTGAGAAGGACATTTACATTGGGGTAGAGGGGGAGAAACAAACAAAAAAACCCAAACCCAAACAACAGGGATGAAAAAGAATTACCAGAAGGTAAAAACCTTAAGCAAGTTATTAAGTGTAAGCACAAAACCTATAAAGAATGGAAAAGAGAGATTGATTAGCAAGGAGAAATCTGCATCAACAATTAGAAAGTATAAAACCAAACTGAGAATGGTCAGAAACCTTGTTAAACCAAAACTTGCACAGAAAACTGAAACATAGTAAAAACTTCTGAAGCTACATGTAAGTAAAATGAGAACTTAAGAAGAGGGATGAATGTTAAAGGATGGGGTAGACATTAAGAATAAAGTAGGCCTGGACTAAATATTTACTGGAAAAGTTGCTTCTGTTTCTGGTAAGACTGTATATGTAAATTTTGATATGTAATGAAAGTAGGAATAGGGCAAGACAAATCACATCATCAGCATATCTGGTACTGTGTGGCACAAGCATTTGGTCCAGAAAATTTCTGTCCCAGAGTCCTGAAAGGATCAACACATGAAATACAAGTCCAGAAGTAAGCAAGTCAAAAATTTCCGAGAAGCTTAGACAAGGGGACAGTACATAATGTTGAGGGGAGTTATCTGAATGGATGGAAGTCATTAGTGGAGTTTCTTGGTGGCCAGTTTTGAGTCCAGTCCTTTGTAATACACTTAGCACTGATTTCAGGGTGTAAGGTAAGTGGGTCTGCACCGAGTTTGTAGACCATACAAAACTAGAGGTCTTGCTGAGAACAAGATAATCAGACAAGAAGACTTGTATATACACACATATATGTATATATTCATGTATATATATACACTTATACATACATATCTATATCAATATCTATATATGTGTCTGTGTTTGTGTTGAGATACATATATATGTAAATATTTATACACTATATAAATGTTTACAAATTTAATGTTACTGTCAGTATTTTAACACATCAATATTTATAAATTTAATTCATGTGTATTTATATATTATTTTCTTTTGTCCTGGACTGATAGGAATGGTGTGAAATTGAATAATGCAATCTACAAAGTCATGAATGAAAAGGTTTGCTATAAACTAGGAAAATCCAATTTTATACCAAATTCTAAAAATCTGAAGGTAGTGGTCAATCAGAAAGTGACTATATGTTGCCATTATAAAAGAAGTACTGATATAAAGGGAAAAGAGAAATGTGATTCTATGATGTATTGGGCAGGATTGTCCTAATAGATGGGAAGGCATTAATACTATTGTAACGGATGTGCTTTTTCATGAGTTCCTATTGTATTATTCATGGTTCTAGTCATGCACTCAAGGAAGTTCTTAAAATGAAATTTAAAGATCAGAAAGCAACTAGGGTAATTAGGGCATGGAAAATGTGTCTACAGAAGAGAGATTTTTAAAAAAAAAAAAAAAGGCATACATAGCCAAATAGATATTGAAAGGGCATGTGATTCCTTACAAATGCATTTTTAGTTAAATACTAAAAAAAACAGAAAGTGTTTGAACTAGAGAGTAATGTTGGCATGCCATCAAATACTTATGTATTGATTATACTTTAACATAGCCTAGAAATGTGAAGAAATTTACTGACCATCTGTGAAGTGAGGTACTGGAAAGGTCTTCCAAATAGGTAACCAGGCAAATAAACCAAAGTTGTTTTAAGACAGAACTTGAAAAAGTTACGGAAAATATTGTGTAATTTAATGGGACAGTTCCTGTTAGAAAAATGACATTTGTGCCGAGTTGGGAAGGAAAGGGCTTTTTGAAGAAGGTGGAATATGGTTGTTCTACATTTATACTGTATCTGTTCTCTGCCTCAGGGCTTACTGCAGGCTCTCGGGTCAGGAAGGATGTTTTCTCCCCTTACTGTATAATTTAGATTCTGAGTTCTGTTAATTTATTTCTTTCTTTTGTTCTCCTTTGTAAAAAGGGACATGTTTTAATTTCTAAAACATTCTGCAAACAATTTCTAACATATTTCCTCCTATTGCAGGGGCCTCAGTAGACTGTTGGTGGTGCCCTTGTTTCCTGTCTTCCCCCCTTTTTTCTTTTTCTCCAAGGAACTTTAGAGGTCTGACTTTTGGTCTGTACTGCAAAATTAAAAGTTTTGAGTCAGTATTGGAAAGTGGGTAGCACCATCTAGAGTAAAAGTTCTCTAGACCTTTTTTTTTTTTTTTTTTTACTACATATCTAGTATATGGTAACCCACAACTGTGAGGATGTAGAAATTTAGATAGTCCCTTCCAGCTCTATTTTCCTATGCTTCCTATTACTACTTCTTATGAAAAACATATTCAACTCAGTTCCATTCTCCCAAAAATACTAGCTAAACTTTCAGCATTTGCAATAGGACATGGCATGGATTAAGTGACATATAGGAAAAAATCTCTCTAAAATTTCCTAAACTGTTCTGCCATTATACATTAGATGAGACTTTTCATCTCTCTTATCTCCTTGCTATACTTAGGATTATCAAATAATTAAAATTATATTACATCAAATACATCTAATATTAGGTATCTAAATCTATCCATAATAACTGAAATAAAAGGATTCTTATTCCATGTGGATCTCAACACTTCCTCTGGGGTAGCTTCTTAGTTTTTCTGGTGGAAATTGTAGGATAGGAATTATACAGAGGTTTATTCTTATTCTTACACCCCAGGGTAACCCTCAGGTACAAGTCTGTTAGGTTATTCTTTTATTTCTGCTTTCATTTTCTTACAGTAAGTAAAACAGATATAACAGGAGAAACTCAGAGAATTACCAAGTGTTTTCTGTCTTAATGGCTAAAACATTCAATAGAAGGATCTGGATTAAAATTTTTACTCCAGATTAGTTAATAGAAATTTGAATATGATGAGTATACTGTCCCTCAGACATAGAGACTGACCTATCTTATCCCTGTTCACTTTGGGGGAGTTAAGTGTCCCATGAGAATTTCTATTGAACTGTTCCTCACAGGCAAAACAAGCAGGGGAAGTCAGAAATTGAGAATCAGTGATTATGTATAAATTAGACTTCCAAGTGACTCAGTAGTAACAGCACTAATGTGATTCCTAATGTCTATGAAAAAATTGCTGTCTAGTTAAATGTTACTGGCCATAAAATATACTGCAAGGAATGTAGATCCTTGAGGCACATGAAGGTACCCAGCAAGAACTTTGCCAGTCCCAATGGTTTCTGAATACTGGATCTAGACACTGTAAATGATAGGTAGGAGCACATATATATTTTTGTAAACTTAGTCCTGTGTAACTATAAGTGGATACTGGTGCTTAGCTTTAGGTTTTATCATTTGAATAATTTTGCCTGAGAATTATCAGGTTTTTTTACTTTTTTGGAAGTGTTATTTAAGACAACCTAAGACAACTTACAAGAATATTTTATAAAAATTAAAAAAAAAAAAAAAGGTAGATCCTCAATTTGATTTCTAAAAGCAAATCCAGTCTTACGGATCTCTACATTGTATGTTTAAACATGTATTTACAAAATATAAACATGTCACATGTTAGTTTCACATATTTATATACATGCATTCACTTAACATAGAATAGGCTGATTCTTAATGAGACAGTTTGGTCTTCATTTAAGATAAATATGAAGCTTTATTTACACAGTGATAATTAAATATCAATCTATTATTTAACCATTCTGCTTAATAGGCACTATAACTATGTTATGTTGCATTAAAAGGAAGTGAGGAATGGTTTGGTTTGGTTTGGTTTGGTTTGGTTTGGTTTGGTTTGGTTTGGTTTTTTAAGTAAGTGGATTCACTCCAGTAAAAGCACAGAAGCCTTACAGTGAACTGAAGTTGCATGTTCTGGCTATTCAGAGTGATCTTGATTTCATACCACTGGTGACTCCTCCAGGTCTTCTGACAGGGGAGTTTTCATCAGTTGCTGCCACTAGGTGTCCCTATATGCACCTATGTGCAGGAAATGTTTAATGAAAACTAACTGAAGGATAAGAGAAATTGAGCGGGAGGAGTAAGAAAACATGACAGTAAACTTTCTTTGTGATTTTTAGAGTTCTGTTTGACAACTATCTTGCACATTACTGAAGAGGACATTAATAGATTCATGATTGTGCAGTTAGATTTCAAAACAAACTTTTTAAAAAACTGGATATTAATGTGGTCTTAGAGTGGTCTTTTTGATATTACGTAGTTATATATACAAAACAGGAAAAAATCTTCTAAAAACCATGTCGGTTTAAGTTTTATATTTGGTAAATTTATTATAATTTTAAGATTATTCATGCAGTTTGGCATAAAAATGGATTTTCAGATCATAAACTTTTAATTAATTATATATGTCTAAGAGTGATGAAGAAATGTGTATTGTGATTAGCTTCTCTAGAACATCCTGATAAATGGGATGTTTCAAGAATTAAAGGCCTTTGATGGATTGTACAGCCATCTAACCCTTACAATTAATGTTTAAATAGATCACTAGTAATGTGAAATAATTTGGTTTATACCATAATTATTTTCATAATCAAGTTGTTATTAGATGTTATGGAAACATTCTTCTAGTGAGCCAGTTTTTTAATCAAAGTCAGTAGCCATTATGACATGAGAGCTTTTAAAATAATAATAATAATAATAATAATAATAATAATAATAATAATAATAATAATAATAATAATAATAAATTAATAATATAATAATTATTATTATAAAAAAGAAAAGAAAAAATGCAAAGAGGTGTGAAGATATATTCTTTCAGTTAAAATAGGCAAGATACTTGAACAGACATCTCAGAGGATTAAATAATTTTTTCCTGTAACATCAAAAGGCAGCATGTACAACATTGAGAGCTGGATTATACTGATATTGTCTGGGAACCAGGAGTTCTTGAGCAGTGTCTTCTCTTCTGCAAAATACAGACCTTTACTTAAAAACCAACCAACCAACAAACAAACAAGCTTTCATCCTTTCCAATACTATTCAAAACATGACTACAGAAAAGCTGTTTTTCTGAACCTGTAATCAGTAATCCTGAAACTGTAATTCTAAGTTTACTTGTTTTGAAGCTGTAGAGAACAATAATTCTCTTTTGGAGATGTCAGCACAACATTTTACTGCTGGACATTTGTATCACACATAGTCTAAGAATTTGGGATTAGGGAAAGAGGTTTTATTTTAAAGGTATTTACTAACAACATAATTTTGTTGGAATGTCTCTACTGGTTTTAAGAGAGTCATAGTCTCGGTTTGAGTCCACAGTCTTTTAACCCAAAGGTGGGAGAGTTACAAGTCCACTGCACTGAAAACTTATGAATTGATGAATGCATTCATGAACCATAGCTTGTTATTCTTAGTCAGCCCTGTCTACTTCTTGTTACTGGTTCTTCTTTGGAAGTAAACTGACTGAAAGTCAAAGTGAAAGTAACTTGTATCAAGACAGATATGATAATCTGGTATTTGGTTTGGATTTTCACTTGTTTAATTTAAATTAAATTTAAATATATCTGGTTAGTTGACAAGACTAAGTGTTGGCAGATCAAGAAAGCTATGGGACAAATTTATTACAAAACTGAAAATCAGTCTTTAAAGATATTGTGGTGTGGTCCCATACTCTTTGAACCACAGGCTGGGATCAGGCTAGCTTGAGCATCTTTATTGATTATGATTTTTATGGTAATGCATAAAAAAAAGAAGTAGGTTGTAAGGACTGGCCTTTTCTTTCTTTACTCTATTAACTTACTAATTGCTGTAACTGATAATCAGTTTAAAATTTCTATAAAATAGGCAAAGGAAGGAAGAGGACTGGTGCTTTACCATTCAAAATGAAGAAACAGAATGTGATTTGTGAGCAAGGGATTTTAACCATTATTATAGAACAGTGGAAAACACAAGTAAGAATCTGCTTGTGTTTTATTATCAGTAAAATAACTGAATAATACCAGTGTTTTATTAGTTTACCAGAGAAGTTATTAGTTTAAGTGAAAAATGGTAGTGATATATGTAAAAAAAGCTTCTGTATTGCACATATTATCTACATAAAGTATACAGATATCTTGCAAGACACTAAATAAATAATATATTGAATAAAAAGGAAAAAAAAAAAGTCATAATAACTGTGTGATACACCTTAGTTAAGAATATCAAAATGCCCTGCAAACTTTATTTGTCTTATTCTATCGCTAGTTATAATACATCAAGCACCTTTTCACACCCTTTGTTAAAGAGAAATATAGAGTTACAGTCTTCAGAGGAAGAAAATGCTGATGAGCAGTTTATTTCTGCATAGAAGTGGTATCAAATTTATGATTTAATGTGGTTTCAGCTCTAGATTTCTATACATGTCCCTGTGGAACACGAACATCTTAAATAGCTTAAGTAGAAAGCCACATGGGATTTTACTGTGTTTATTGCTACTATGGTGATACCTAGTAGTTGCAAATGGCATCTGGATTCTCCATTAGAGATATCTAATCATATCGTATCGATACCTATTGCCATATTACAATCTGTGACTTAAAGAAAAATCAGTTGGAGTGAGAGTGTCAGTCCTCTTGGACTCCAGTAGTAACTGAATAGTGTGAAGTTACTTAACTGTACTTGGCTACCTGGAAATTTGCAGCCAAAATAGAAAAAGCAGATGAAGGAGAGGTGAAAGGAAATATTATCCTCAGTCTTCATTTCAGGAACTGAAGCAAAATGAGATTAGTTAACAGAAATGTTGCATATGGAATATGGAATACTTTACTGAATGAATTCAGTTCATTTCTCAGAGCTCCCTCTCCAATATCTCATCCAGAAAATGAATCTAACTCTTAATACAGTAAAATGTTGGAAATGTTTAATGTCCTTTTATGTCTTGCTTCAATCCATTTTTTAAAAGCAAATGTGTTGCTGAAATGGATGGCAACAGAGAAGTTTAATAAATAACAGTATCAGTACCTAAATCATGAAGTTGGTCTTGCCTAAGATAAACTTTATCATTTTGAAGCCTCTGTAAGTTCTGCAAGCTTCAAGCTTTGTTAAGAAGCTGTCTTCCTTTACAAAATGTTGCCTACTTCTGAAATGCATCTACGCAGTGCTAAATGAAATTAATTCCTTCCACTTGAACAATTTCCCAACTACTGTAGGAAAGGCAAGAAATATTTTACTTAGCTTTATTAATTAAAACATACTTTTTAAAGGCAGACAGGTACCGTGTTTTGAAATAGTCTTACTAGGCAACCATGCATGGTGTCTAAATCAGGGCCAATTAATCTTAAATACTGTCCTATAGATAATGATGTGAGATGGGCATCTCCAAAGGGTGATTCTACTTATGTGACCTGAAGTCTGCTCTAAATACATGTCCCTGTCTACTGATCATGGGGACATAATGCATTTAGCTTAGTGCCTGAGCTGATACTTAAAATCAAGTGGGCTTAATAAATACTTGGTGAATTGTCAGTCAATGTATTAAAACCAGATATACCTAAATATAACTGTAAAGAGATTAACATATATTTATACTTTATGTCATCTGTAGGCTTATTGACCTCGGTGGGACTTTTTGGGAAATATAGTGCCACTAATCATAAGGCAAATATTGTATCAAAATTCAGACTTGCATTAGCAAAAGTACTTTTAGAAACTTAATGTTACAGGAAACATCTTAAGTTTTCTTTCAAAAAATAGTTCATATGGTCGCTAGCAAGTGCACATGAAAATTTCTGTAGGACTAAGTTTATTTTATGTAGTTATGTATCTATAATAATACGTATTTTTCATTTGTTATTCTGTTAAATTAATGTGGATGAACATATGGCTCATGGAACATTGCTGTTAGCATTAATGATGTGATAGCAGACCTGTGTAGCCAGAAGTGGCGATTTTTGCTTGTTTCTTTTTTTGCTGTTATACATGGATTAATATGTCATGTGGATGCCATAATAAGAAATCAATTTCCTTGCTTCATGCTTATGTTTTCTTATCATAGCAATTACTATTTAGTCAACAAACTAATGCAAAGAGTTTTCTGTTAATTCATATTTTATTTTCTTTCATTACATATTCCATTGTTCTTAATAATATTTTAAACCTGCATTTTTTTGTTTGCATACAGTTAATAGAGCTCAATGGTTAACATTCACATCCAAGATAAAATGGATTGTCTTTGTTATGCTGAAAGGAAAGTACAAAAAAAACATAAAAATGCTGTCATCAGTCTCGCCAATAAAATTTGCAGATTTGGCTGGATATCCAGAACACTGACTGCCACGTGATTTATCAGTCATGACTGCTGACTACCACCTAATTTAATTTGCTACACTAACACCCAAAATGCTACTATAAAACATACATGGTTTATTTTCTATTTCTGCTTTTGACAAAAAATAATTTAATTGACTCGTGTGTTCCATATGTATCTTCACTCCAAATTCTTAGCTGGAGCAATCTAGTACTATTGTGAAAAACCTTCTGACCCTTGTAGATATCATAAGTATGTAATTCCTAGTCATTCATCATATGCTGCTGCCTACAGCATACTCTTTCAAATAAAGAGTGTATTTTTAAATATCATGTCTGTTACTTATGTAGAGTAAGAAGTAATAAATATTTTTTTGTGAAAACAATTTGTATCATGGATTCATGTTACATTATCGTATAGTTGTTGAACAGTAAATTAATAATCTCTTATGTTTATTTAGCACATGCTATTTTGATGTGCCTCCATCTGGTTTTGGTTTCTTTTTCTAGTCTTTATTAAACTGCAGTTATGATTTTTAAAATTTTATTAATACTTTCAGATTTTGAGGCATAACCATATTATTACAATTTCTTTTTCTTTTCTTTTTCTAATAAAATTATCTTTGTGTTTTATTGCAGAGTTTCCTAACTCACATAAATCTTGTTTCATTCTGGACCAAATTCTGACATTATGGGTAACATCTCACTCCACTGATACTATTAGTCCAGAAAAATGGAAGCCCCAGTAACAAAATCTGTAGGCAGAGAGACTTCACTTTTTTTTTTGGTACTTCTCCATTAAAAGTTCATATTTTTACTCTTTCAAAGTAATTGTAATAGGTGACATTCACCCCATTTCCCAAATCCTGTCCATGATAATATGCCCCACATATGTGCAGGTTAAGATTTAAACCTAAACTACCTATAGATTCCTCACTCACAAGTCTGTTCCACTTTCTGAGTTCTACCTTGCAGAATGTGATGTCAGTGGACAGTCAAACCAGTAATACAGAACCTTTAAACTGTTCCAAGATAAGTAAAATATTTTTTTTTCCCAAATTATTTTATAATTATTTATTATGTAATTTTGTTTTTCTTTTTGCAAGTAGGAATAAAATTTGCATGCCTGAAATATAAGAAATAGCTCTGGAGGCGCCATACAATTTTGCTTCATCGTTTGCATGCCTGCAAAGGTTATTTATCACCTTGAATACTCTTCCACTACGGATAGAATCCTTTCAATAGTTTTCATGAACGAAACTGTTAATTAAAGCTGTTAATTTACAGACTGCCAAAGCTTTAAAGTGTTTGCTTAGACATGTGACATGTACATTAGATAAATTAGCACCTGAGAAAATGCATCACGTGGTGTTTATTATTATCATTGTTGTTTAATCTCTTTTTTTTACATAAGTTTCAGTAAAAGTTTGTTGATAATAACAAAGTAGAAACTTCAGTGAACTGAGAACTACATTAAATAATAACTTGAGTTAAACCTATGGATAAGTTCAGGGACTTATATACTAAAAGGGGGCTGAGATGGATTTCAGGTAGATTGGAATATAATTCAAAACAGTTCCACTCAGAAGAGCCCTTCTGTGACACCTAACCCTGAAGAGGCAAGAAATCGCTCCTGTGGGACACTAGCTGTTCTCACTGGAAAAATTCAAGCACAGCAAATAGGTATTGGAGCCTGTTTTAACGGAGGCCTGTTTGCTCTGGGCTGCCTCTGTACTTAATGATAAACAGGTGTTAAAAGCCTCCTTAAGAACTGAATCACCCTCTCAAGATAGCTATTTCTTTCAGTTGACTATGTCCCTCAGGGAAAGTAGGGATCTAAGATAATTTAAAGGCTCATTTAAGTGCTGAAAGCTAAATGGGAGAAACTCAAGTTCAAGAATCTATTTTTGGCTATGCCAGAACTTACTAAAACTGAGTAAGCATCCATGCTGCTAACCTCAGTTTTGGAAATTAAAAGAAGCAACTTACGTGAAAGATCTACACTATTATGTTATGTTCTTTAAAGGTTAGTAATGAGAAATCTGAGTTTGAGGTTGTGTCTGTGGGAAGTCTTTAATCATAAAGCAGATGAATTAACAGATCTGAGGGACAAAATATTCTGAGGCAGACAAAAATTATGTTTGGCTGAGTCAGACTGCTAACAAATTTTTATTATTAACCTGTATCAAAATGTTCCATGATGTGTTATAATTCAGTACAAGCCTATTCAAGAGTTAATTAGCCTTACATTCCCCCTTCACATCTCCAAAAAGAAAAACAGTGCACATGAGAAATTCACAGTTGGTTGCTGAGATGTTGTAGGCCTTAAAAGCAACTCATGACTTCAAATCTCTTCATTGCTCTGCTGAGTTTTTTCCAGCGCTGTTTTCTGACCTACTAATTTTTCTGCCGTCCATTTGGTTTTGGAACACAGAGAATCAGAAGCCATCTCTTGTCAATTACTTAAAGCTCTTTAGCATGAGTGATATGCCATACTTGCATGTATCATCTACAGCCTAATAACTACCACAGGTCTTGTAAGAGGTCTTTCCTTATCATATCCTTCAACATATATGTTCCAACAAGATAATATAATAGCATATTATAAAATATAATAATATATAATTATATATATTCTAATATATATTATAACGGCTATTATAATAATATAATAGCCATTATAAAGCTTATACCAATTTAGAGAGTGAGGTATATCTCTTCTCTCCAGCCTTAACATTATGACTCATCACAGCTACCTTGTCCTGACCTCCACCATCAACAACTTAACTGATACTGATACCAGATAATGACACTTATACTGATACTGAAGATGTTGGAAATGCCTAATGTTAGGTTAGCTCTACATTTTTATCAGGTATAAAACTCTTTTTTGAAAAGCAGTTAAAAACAACTGCCATATGAAGGCACAGGCTTTAGTACTGGCCCACAGCATTTTCAGTCTAAATGCTGTAAGCTAATATCAGGAGCTTTGCCTTGAGAATTCCGGGGCTTTTTTTGATACCTTACAATATTCTGAAAACTGCTAACAGGGATTTTACTTTGTTTCTTCTTGTTATTCTGTTGTTGCTAATCTGTTGATTGTGGCATTGTTCTGGTATCTTTGTAAAACATCTAATATGACTTGATTCTGCCACAAATCCTATATTTATTTTATTATAGAAAATATATTTTCTATGCTTAAGTTAATATCTTGGGGTTTTCTTTCATTTATTTTGTTCTTTCCAACTTGGTCTCTGAACACCAGTGTAATTTGATACTAAATTATTGGTTTTACAGATCATTAAAACAGAGTATTTGGCTCGGCTGTCCCAAATACATCATTCAAGGAACATTCCAGGAAGAGTATACCCCTCACAGCATGGTATTTTATTGTAAAATGTGGTGAGACTACTCCTTTCATACAGAAGTTCAGTGATAAGAAATTTTGACCAAGGAACTTGATAACATGAGTTTAACAGTCTCTTCAAATTGACAGGTTTCAAAATCACTTCTTCCCAGTCAGAGGAAGCTCTGAGCATAGCAGGCTAGTCTTTTATATTTTATGAAGCCATTTATGGATCTAGACCTTTAATATTTTTATTCTGTTTCATTTGGCTTGTTTACACATCCTTTTTTTCATTTATAGTAGTCAATTAATAATCTTTCAAATGATCTGAGCAGCCTTATCCTGGCATTCCACTCCAGGAACACCTTTTTAGTCACTGACTGTAGTATTCAATTTGTTCATATAGTAGTAGTTCATCATGACCTTTTTAAATTGTAAATGAACAAGAACAGGGTTACTTTTTCAGTGATTTAAATTAACCAATGTAAAAAGAGCTGTATGAAGCTGCAATGCTTAGGATAGTGGTTATCAATGTTGGCTAGATCCTCCACACACTGACAACACTGTTTTTAAAAGATATAGTTTCTTTTGGTGAATTTTTCACCAAAGATGTGAAATGACTCAATAACTGAAGGTCAATGCTTGCAGTTACATTTTCAAGTTTAAAAATATATTTGTAAACAGCACAGAATTTTCAAAGATCTGGAAAATATAACTTTGCAATCAAGGGAAAAATCCTCTTCAGTTTTATCAGAATAGAATGCGCAGATATTATTTTCTTTCCTTCCATCCCCACATGCCTATCTTACTTTTTCAGTGGAAAATAAATGATCATAATTACCAGACTCTTGAATATTCTCATGGAAATAAAAACCAGTTCTAGAGACTCTAAAGATTAATGTGAGATGAACTTTGAAATCCGGATGAAGTCTACTGTGTGGCATTATGTTTCCAGCTGATCACTTGTTTTACAAGATGCTCTCCATTAAAATGCCAGGATACGTAAATGCACCAGACTATAATTGCCAAAACCTTTAACTGAATAAGACTTCAGAATTCAGTTTCACTGCATGGAATTTGCTACTCCTCTGTGAATTAACTTTGCGATGAGGATAATTTAGTTCTTTGAAATCAGCTAGTTAATACATACTGAAAAATTCTGAATACATTCTGGAATACCTACTACCTGCTGAAAAATACTGAAAAAGAGTCTTTTCTTAATTAATTGTACTAAAGCAAGATGATTTTAATTCTTAAATGCATTTTTTTCTGGGGTATACCCTCCTATTCTCTTTCAATATTTTCTATATTGCAGATATGAGAAAGTAACAATACAAGGGCAAATACATACACTTGCCTTTGTTTCATATAGCTTATGGACACATCATATTTCAAAGGCAGTATTGAATCTGCTTCTCCCAAAGATTTTTAAGGTCAGACTGACCCCTGAATAAGGTTGTTCTCTGCTGAAAACTGATATAGCTGCACGATAAGGGAGGAAAACGCTTGCAGCATCAGTTCAAGAGAAACATGAAGAGGAGTGGCTCTGCAGACGGCAGAGTGCTTATGAAGGTCTTAGAGGTGTAACACTCCTATATGCATATATGTGTGTGTGTCTGTATGTATGTGTCGGAGAGCATATAAATATATATCTCCTATGTATAACTCTCCTATGTTATATCTACAAGTATAACTCTCTGTTTTTTCAGGGTTTGCCTTGCTACCCGGTAGTAATGCATCATTCCTCACTCATCTGCCTTCTTTAAGATACCACACAACTATAGAGGAAAAGTGGTCAAACAGTTCCCCAGGACACAGTGACTGCATTTGGTCTTTGCCTACATGCAGGGTATGTGAATATAGGCGTAATTTTTCTACACTCCCCACTACTAATTTGACCCCATAACAGTAAAGCAGAATCTGCCCTTTTAGATGAGATTTTCACGCATGTATCACACAGGGGTGCATGCCTAGTGAGTTTGGGTATTTTGATAGTTCTGTAAGTTGCATACAATAAAGAATTGAATATATCTGTAGTAACTGCAAGTGGAATACCAAATGCCATTTTGTGACAATGAATCTAGATAAAGTGGAGGCATTTGAAAAGGAGCTAAAGGCCACTGAGGACCACAGTTAGGCATCTAACAGCTTTTTGAAAACATGTTTGAAATCAGTGTAAGTTCAGTGTCTAAATACCTTGGAGAATCTGGGTGTGCAGATTGCCTAAATGACGTCTGAGGTGGCAACATCATATTAATTGTTAAGAATGCTGTCATTGTGTCATTCTCAAAACAGGGAAAAATAAATCAGAGCATATGATCAATAGGCTTCCTAAACTGAAAGTTTGTGGGGTTAAAAAAGGAAAATTCAAGATAAAGGATAGTATTTTAAATACAGGATAAAGGACAGTTTGTCAATTACATTCCTTACCAAGAAAACAGTTGAAATCTCACCAATTTTAACTAAGATTGAGTAAATAATGATTGAAAAGATACTGTTGAAACCAATTCTATTTCAGCTGAGTTGATCATGCTGTTAAAAAAGTAATTTTTGTTTCTAACATCTTTAAACATTTTGAGGTTATTTTTCTGACAGGGTGCTTGAGTACTTGAAACCTAAGTTACCGTTTACATTAACTCAATAGCACTCTGTTGCAATGTGGTTTTGACCCTGTATTTCTATGGTACTCCTTTTACCTACTGACGTTCCTCAGTTTTAAGTATACAGGAAGTGCAAAACAGACAACTTGCAGTCCCTATATGGGGAAAGAAAGATAGAGCATCGACAGATTTTATGCACATTTAGATATGCCTAGTCTGCCATGTCATCTCCTAGCATGCATTTAGAGCGTTTTTCAGCCACACAAGAGTGGTTGTTTTGGAGCTTTTCCAGAAGCTCAGCTTTGAGTCAAAAAGAGAAGTCTACATTTACAAAGAACCATTCACAGCTGTCAGAAGTTAGCTGTCTGTGGGACTCAAAGTACAGCTGCAGTTTTTCCAGAATACTGACAACTTCTGTGGCAACCAGAGTCTGTTCACTAGTACTGGGATTTCTGAAGCTTTATCAGAAAAAAATTCTCAGTGCCCTATGCCTGTAATTTCCATTTCTATGTTTTTATTGCTCTTTTATTGTTTTGTGTTCCAATGACATACTGCATTTTTTTTCTGAAGTTAGGAAATTTTAAGTTATCAAGTTTTGAAATAAAATGCTTATTATCTTCAGGGTTTTTTTTAAGCTTCCAGAATTAACAGAAAGCAGTAAACTCTGTTTTTTAGTTTCTCTGAGACATATAAAATTGAGTTTGTAGCATTTATGAAGAAGAAACAGCAGCAATATTTAAACTAAATAGCAGTGATGGGATTGTATCCTCCCAGTTTTGCTAGAGTCAGAAGTATAGTCATATCCTCCTCTTTTTACTTCAGCAGGGATGCTATCTACAACTCCATTTCTCCTGCAGACACTCTGAATGTTCCTCATTTTTTGTTCATATCGAATATACAGAGAAACAAACATATTGTGATGTAATGCAGTATGAAGGTTTCATTTTCATTTGTGGAATTCCTCTGCAACTGCATTTCTCAGAAATACAGCAATAACCTGAGCTAAAATGTTTGTGTTATGCCACATTTTCTGAATTCTTTTTCTAATTCCCTTCTCTCATTGTCACCTTGAAAAGTTTGCATAATTATAGCAAGGAGATGAAAAAAATTGGGAACAGAAACTGTCCTTTCTTATTTCTTCTAAGTGCACAGTACACATTAGAATAATATAAAGCTGTGTATAGTAAATACTAGCATTTTTTGAACTATATCCCAGAATGTCATCTTAAAGAATATGTCCAACATGAAAGGACAGGAAAAAAACCTACAATGAAGCCAGAGAAATCCAAGAGTAGATTTGACACCAGTCAAGAATTAAAATCAAGATAGTTTTTATGACCTGTATTTTATGTCTAAAGCGGTTTCAAAATTTTCTTTTAACTGAGTTGTTTTTTTTTTTAGTTTTCCTTTTTTTTTTTTTTTCCCCTTATGAGTCAGTCTGGTAGTTTTCAGGCTACCATTTTATGTATGAAAATTTTAGGTGTCAATGCAGAGGGGGCTTACAAGCTTAGCCAAAGAACCGTGGCCCAACTCTCTTTTCTTTTCTTTTTTTTTCTTCTTTGTGTTACTTGGAAATAGCTGAAAGTGTTTGCAGTTCATACAAGGAATCACTGTTAAGAAGAAGGAGGGGAGGAGAGAAGGGGGTGACATTTTAAGAATCATTACTTCTCTTTGTTTTGTTATTCCTGAAGCTGATCTACCTTGTGTGTGTACTTGTGTATTCCTTATAGCTTCTAACTTTATTACCTTCTTGAGGCTGACCATGTAACGTGGAAATGTGGAAGATCCCTGAGGAGTTACAGCAAAAATCCCTCTGCAATCAGGGCTGGGTGTATCAGGCTGTCAAGCTGCTCTCCTGTGTGTAGCACAGTAACTGACTGCTGCTCAGTGCGAGCCTTTCTAGATGTCCAGCTTCTCTGAGTACACTAATTTTATCTTTAAAATCTCCCCAATTTCTGTACTACTTTCCAGAAAAAAAAATAATGGGCTGTGTTCATGTAAAAGGAAAAGACCTGTAAATGCACGTTCTCAGTACTTCTGATGTTCTTAAAAGAACATTTTCTCAAGTTTCTTTTTCTTCTGTGGTAATAAGTGGATGCCACAGGCCAGTGATTTTGGATGTATCTGTGATATCAGTATCACAGATACAGAAGTATTTGTACGAATGAGTCTGTTCCTTATCATGCACAGGATTTCCTCAGGAAGACAATCTCTTGGATTTGAATATGTTGCCATATTCTGAGTAGTGCTGCCTTGCTATATTGAACTGTGCATTAGGATGCCACTCAGTGAAAATTACTTTCCCTCTGTGTTGCCATTACTTGTTAGTTTTACATAGTAAGTTTTTTTGTTTGGTTGGTTTTTATGCTTTTACTGCAGCTTTTCCTCTCCCTTCTTTTTCAAAGCTAGATCCAAATCACAGTATTTTAATCATTCACCATTATCAAATCACTCTAAGCATTGTAACATATATATAAATGGGTGAGATGACCTCCATCATGTTTAAAGAAATATTCAGAAAACACTGTTGAAAATCAGTAGCCAAAAGGAGACTCAGAAAAGGAATGTGATATTTTATTTCAAAGGATGTCTTAGTAAGTATATTTTCTTCCCATTCCTGAAAGAAGGAGAGAAAAGCCATGTTGACAGATGTGTTTGTTACTTGACCCTGTGGAGCCCAAGAAAATCTTTATACCAAATAGCACATCATTATTGTATTGCCATCATGTTGTCACAGGTTTCTAAGCAGCCTTGAGGCATTCACTTTCTAAACCATTGGGAGCTCTTTATCTCATGAAATTTGACATTCCCATTTTGGGTAGAAAAGTACTCAAATGAAGACACCTTTCATCATCTCAGGAATTCCAAGTTGTCAAAAGACTAGGCTTCCAAGGGGGATACAAAAGAGCAGATATTTGTCATTGTTTGGATTCTCTATTGCACTTTGGCCACTGTTTATGGAATAAAAGGTGAAATGCTCAGGGAAAAAAATAATCTTGAAATGTTATTGCTGTTTCTTTATGAAACCCATCCTTGTACCCTGTTTTCTAGCACAATAATAAACTGTCACTCGATTACATTGAAAAGCTGAAAAGTTGGTAATGGAAACACTTTTTAATAATGCCTGATTAGTACAGGGAACTCGTTATAACTTGGTAGCCCTTGAGCAATATGTTTATCAAAACTTGAGAGTTAAATGTTATATGGATAATGCAAAAATTGAGAGTTGAACTGTTAAAATAGCCAGGAGTGTTGGAATGGAGATGATCAGTGGGATGGGAGAGAGAATTGGAAGGACAAAAGCAAGAAAAACTCATGGGTCAAAATAAAGAAAGTTTAATAAGTGAAGAGAAACAAAACAAAGCAAAACAAGTGATGCAGAGGCAATCACTCACCACCTCCCACTAGCAGACTGATGCCCAGCCAAGCAATGCCTACCTTGGAAAAACTACCCCTGCTCCAGACTTTCCCTCCTTGCCCCATTTTATTGCTAAGCATGATGCTATGTGGTATTGAATACCCCTTTAGTCGATTTGGGTCAGCTGTCCCAGCGGTGTCCTGTGCCAGCCTCTTACCCATCCCTAGCCAACTCCCTGCGGGGGCAGGGAGAGTGAGAAACAGAAGTCCTTGCTCCTGTGCAGGCACTGCTCAGCAGTAGCTAAAACATAGTTGTGTTATCAACACTGTTTTGATCACTAACCTAAAATGGCACCATGTGGGCTGCTATGAAGAAAATTAACTCCATCCCAGCCAGACCAACAGAACACATCAATTTTTTAACAGCAAAGCTTACTACTACTAGCACTATCTTTGTAAAATAGCTGATCGTAACTACTGTCAAGGACATGAAGCTAAACTAGGTGGACTTTTCTGTGTTGTTACTGTATGACAATTGTTAGCTTCTTAACCCACAGTTCCATAGAACAAATCATGGGGAAGCAGACTAGGTGTTCATGTCTTAAACTCTCTTAATAAAATTAAAGGTTAGGGAAAGAGAGTAAAAATCAGCTACACTGTTCAAAATTAGTTGTAAAACAGAGTTTTAGAATTATCCTCTTCTGAAAGCAGGGAGTCATAAAGAGTTGTCACCAAAATCTGCATACAGTTTACCCAAGTGCAGGCATAATAAATATGTTCAGAGAAACATAATCAACAAGGACCAAAATTAGAAAATATACATCAAAACAAATACTCAGAAAGTTTTATCTTTATTGCAATATATTTCTTTGGAAACTGGAAGATGTTGTCTTGGTGACTTCCAGTAATTGATACACTATGTTTTAGCAAGTGTTCACTAAACAAATGAATAAATATGTATGGATATATTAATATCTCTATATACCCACACACATATGACCACCAATATATCATAGAATCACAGCATGGCTGAGGTTGGAAGGAACCTCTGGAGGTCATCTTGTTCACTTCCTCTGTTCAAGCAGGGCCACCTAGAGCAGGCAGCCCAGGACCATGTCCAGACAGCTTTTGAATATCTCCAAGGGTGGAGATTCCACAACCTCTCTGAGCAACATATATGTGTCTATAGTATGCGTCTATAATTTTTTTTACAAAGTTGAATCAAGTAAAAACTGAGAACTCTGGCAAACAGCCAAACAAAAGATTATAATTTGCTTTTAGGGGTACAGTGCTTAATCATCTCCACTGGATATGGTTAATATACATATATTTTGTCTTCCTTTTTTTTCTGTCAGTAGTAGGATGTGCCATTCAATGCTATTTAAATAATTTTGAGAGAGAAAAAATAATATAAAATTGAGACCATTTATACTCACCTAGTGTTTCAGTGTCTTTATGTATTGACAAAGTCTTGTCTTTTCAGGACTGCATGAAATATTGTGTGTTATTTTGATTAATCTTTTTCTTAACCAGTCACAAGGCTGCTTTTATACCCCTTTCTCTTTCTGAAGATAAATATTAAGACTGATTTACACCTTGTCCTTTGTAAGAATGCAAGGACTACAATTTACTGTTTAATTTAAAATGCTATTTATAAATTTTTACAAGCTTATTTGTTATCGTGCTATGGGACCATGTTATGATCTTGAAAAATGTATATGAGGACATTTACTTATACACCTATCCATCTAATTTTCAGGTCACCTGTAGTGATGTGACTAAACACTAAAATCAATAAATAGGATTTTTCCATTGTGAAATTTATATTGATTTAAGAGGTTAATTTTGCTTTTATTAAAGTTCTTTTCTCTTAAGAAATATTTTATTAGGGATTATTTCTCTGGTTCCAATTTTAGTTTTCATATGGCATTTGGAAAGACTTGATTGAGGTCCTGATGTTCAAATCATAGAAACATAAGCTCAGAAAGTAGATTAAGTCAGAAGGGACCCTTGGAGGTCATCTCTTCTGACTCCTCACTCAAAGCAGGGCCAACTTCTAAATATCAGGTCTTATCAGACTTTTTGTAAACGCTGTTCTTGACACAATTATCAAGGGAGTAACTGAAAGTTTATTTATATCTATGAAGGAATTTCTTTTGACTTAACTTGACTTTCAATTAGCCCGGAGTCATTGATAAGAAATGCCTTTTGAGTTCCTTTGAAAATCAGCTTGTACTTGTTTTGAGTGGTTGAGTATTGTATATACCTATGGTGGGTTTACCTTGGCTGGATGCCAGGTGCCCACCAAACTGCTCTATCACTTTCTCTCCTCAACTGCACAGGGGGAGAGAAAATATAACAAAAGGCTCATGGGTCAAGATAAGGACGGGGAGATCACTCACCAGTTACCATCACGGGCAAAACAGACTCGACCTGGGGAAATTAACTTAATTTATTGCCAATCAAATCAGAGTAGGGTAATGAGAAATAAAACTAAATCTTAAAAACACCTTCCCCCCACCCTTCCCTTCTTCCCAGGCTCAACTTCACTCCCAGCTTCTCTACCTTCTCCCCTCCAGTGGTGCAGGGGGAATGGAGAATGGGGGTTGTGGTCAGTTCATCACACATTGTCTCTGCCACTCCTTCCTCCTCACACTCTTCCCCTGTTCCAGTGTGGGGTCCCTTGCACAGGAGACAGTCCTCCATGAACTTCTCCAGCATGGGTCGTTCCCACAGGCCGCAGTTCTTCACAAACTGCTCCAGCATGGGTCCTTTCCATGGGGTGCCGTCCTTCAGGAACAGACTGCTCCAGCGTGGGTCCCCCCACTGGGTCACAAGTCCTGCCAGAAAATCTGCTCCAGTGTGGGCTCTCCACAGGGTCACAGCCTCCTTCAGGCAAATCCACCTGCTCCAGCGTGGGGTCCTCCACAGGCTGCAGGTGGATATCTGCTCCACCATTAACCTCCATGGGCTACAGGGGGACAGCCTGCCTCACCATGGTCTTCACCATGGGCTGCAGGGGAATCTCTGCTCCGGTGCCTGGAGCACCTCCTCCCCCTCCTTCTTCACTGACCTTGGTGTCTGCAGAGTTGTTTCTCTCACATCTTCTCACTTGTCTCTCCCAGGTGCTGTTGCTGAGCAGTTTTTTCCCCTTCTTAAATATGTTATCCCAGAGGCGTTACCACCATCACTGATTGGCTCAGCTTTGGCCAGCGGTGGGTCCATCTTGGAGCCACCTGGGAATGGCTCTATGGGACACAGAGGAAGCTTCTGGCATCTTCTCACAGAAGCCACCCCTGCAGCCCCCCCCCCCCACTACCAAAACCTTGCCACACAAACCCAATACAATACATAAAAAAAGCTATTTATGAAGTGCAAAGGGGCTACGGGACAAGTATATTTTTTAGCCTGTAACACACCACTTCTGCAAGACCCAGTTCTACCTGCTCTGGAAATACCTATACAAGAACTCTAATAAAGTCTAATGAAATAGGCTTTTATTTCCAGCAGTCCCCTTTCTGCACTTTGATAAAAACATCCTTTATTGACAGGGTTGTTTACACAACAGGAAATTGCCTTTCCTGTCTCATGAAGTTCCTGCAATAATTCTCCAAACTTCCCAGCTAAGCTAGGTGTGTGTATTCACTTACTGTTGATAGCGAAGAACAGACAGTTTGTAAATGTAGTTCATCTCATCATAAAATACACCAGATAAGGTGATCACACCCTATTTCCCAATGGAGAGAAACCGTTCCTCTTTATATTAACTACAAAGGAAACTGAGGTGGACCATATCAAAAAGCCTACATATATACTGAAGACACCTAAATTTTAGTGAGATAATTCCTATCCAAAGAATAAATTCCCCATTTTCTTATTTTTTGCTGAAGATTGTTAGGATTGTGATCGAGGACACTGCTGCTTTATATCACTTCCACATTCTTTAGATTCTCCATATTGTAGCACTGGTATTGACCCTTCTTCCTCAGTCTTTTTGTCTTTTTGTTGGCAATAGCTTTAGTTCATCTTGCTTTAGCCGTACACGTTCACTCCTTATAAAATCCAGTTGAAGGATGATATAAAGTTACTCCAGATTCTCTGTTCTTCATTGAGTTCCCAAAAAGGGAGAAAAATTTGCATGTGTTATTTCTTCGTGTTCTATGTAATATTTAGAATGAAGTTCAATGTGATGTCATTTGTTTAAAATGTAAAACTTTTTTCTCTGTCATAACAGTATAAATAAATATTCTCCTTTGTTCGTGAACATGAAAAACTTAAGGAAATCTCTTATATTTATGGTTCTAATCTTTGTTTAACTACTTCATTTATTTATTCTTTTGTAAAGAATATCCATCTGGTTTGATGATGTCTTTTTATTTTGAGACAGAAGTTATGTCTTTAAAAGAAGAAAAAAAAAAAAAACCCACAAAACTTTTATGTCCCTAGTTCTCCACAAGTCTGCCTTTCCGAGTGACTATTCACTTTCAACCTAATACAAGACCCTTCTAAAATTGCTTCTTAAGATTGTCTTTTGGCCTACTGACTTATAAAATTAGTTTGATTTGTGAGAGAAAAACATGATCTCAACCTTGATGAATGGAATCCCATTCTTTCAGGGATTACAGTTTATAAAATGAACAAGTACATTGAATAACCTATTCAGACTAAGACAATATAAACTACCAGTATGGTTTGCAACTTGTATAAAATAACATAATAGAAATTAATAGAAACTATTTTATAAATAATTAAATAATAAAAGTCAAGCACAGAACAGTTTTTATTCCATTCTTCAGCTCCAGTAGTACTTTACTTGGTTCTATTGCTTTGAACGTGTTTTGTGTAGGAAGGTAAAATACCTACTTTATTTGTCAGTGTTTGAGTCTACATTTAAAGTATGTCCTCAGATTTATTTTAACGTATATATAGAATGCTTTGTGTATGGTTTATCAATACTATTTGCATTGGTGTGTTTTATATTGACATGTCATTGCATAGTTTATTTCAGGAATACCATGTAGTATCTGGGCTGTCCTTTCATTGAATTCTGACATCCTTGTATAACATCATTCTGATCTACTTTCCTAAACATTTTGCATGGATGTAGTGGTTTTATTATTCTTAAGCTGTCTTACTAAGGAACCTGCTACAACAAATTTAGCACTTTTAACGTCTACTGGTTGGAATTCAGGCTAGTGTCAATGTCAAAGCTTTTCCACTTTCGAAGAACTGTTTAAATGAAAATCAAGCAAAAACCTGACACTCTTAAAAGGCATATCTGTGTGGAAAGTACTGTAGGAATATTTACTCTCATTTGTATTCATATATAATTTCAATCAGAGAATTGGCATATGTGATACTAGCAGAAGTGCTTTGAACAGAAATTGCTACGTCCATCATCAAGTAGGTCATCCAAACAAATTAGCTCAACCATACAGTTATTCCACTAAAAGAATGTGAATTATTTGAGGCCAAATCTTTATAGACAGAACAAATCCCCTAGAGACAGTTGCTAAAAGATCTTAAGCGTTGGAAGGGTGTTGTGGGTTAACCGCAATAGACAGCTAAGGCTGCTCACTCACTGCCCTACAGTGGGATGGAGAGAGAACTGGAAGGGTAGAAGTGGTAATAGTCCAGTGATAGCCATTCTTTCTTTAGACTTTGTGAGATGAATAATTCTGACACACTGATTTTTCAGCTACATTAATAACATAACATGGACTTTTTTGTTGTTGTTTTTGTTATTTAACAGGAGGGACAGAGCCTGAAGTGTATAATGTGAGCAAAATTCCTTCTCCATTGGATGTCTTTGACATGGAGAATAAAGTAGTTGAGGATGTAATGTGTTTTAAATAATAATAATAATGATTATGGATGGGAAAAATATATCATGTAGCATAAGTGAAACCCATATGTTTTTTGCAAAAAAAACCCAACACCACCACAGCAAAGTTGATACAGCAATTGTGGCCCAAAACTAAACATCTCCATGAATAAAAATAATTTGCATGATAGCAATTTTTAATAACAAAGAATATGTCAATAAATTTGTATAGTGCCAAAGATAACATGTTTTCATATAAACTTATTTTGAAGAATAACTACAAAAAATTAAGAACAGTGCACATGAGAAGATTATTAAAAAGATTGCTGTTGTAAAAAGAGATAATTCCTGAGAATAAGGAAAATCAAATCCCTGAAATAGAAATTGAAATATTTTAGAATTCTATTTAATCTATGTAGATCAGTAGGGTCAAGATTCTTGATTAATGGTAGACTCAAAAAATTTTAGGATCGTAGAAAAAAAAAAATCTTTGCTAAGTAAGATAACAGCCCCTCATTGTTGCCATGGCAAACACTGGCGGTCATCATTATATTCTTCTGTGTTATCACCAGCTAGCTAGAGTACTCCTTTCAGGACCTGCATCTTAGGCTTTTCTTTGCCTGAGACTGCTGCCTGGTACATTGAGATAGTGCTGTTGCAAGAGATACGGCTGATAAAGGCTAAAACCAGGAGGGAATGATTTCCTATCCCCAGCCATCAAGCTGAACAGCTGTTTAGCTAGGAAGTGGTTTACCTGAGAAAAAGCAAGTCATATTTGTCTGTAGTTTAGTGCTATATTGGGACAAGAGAGTCTCAGATTCTTATCTCTGCACGCGTTGTTTGTGTCTTTCATTTATGTCACAGGAAAACTACATAAAGAACATTTTATGCAGTGACCAGAACTCTGTGCTGTGCCTTTTACAGGGCTAAAGTGAAATGTTAACTAGTCTGATTTTCACCTAAATGTTCAAAGAACTTTTTTTATCCTACTATGAAAACCAATTTAAATAAACAAGTATACCCATGTAAAAAAAAATAAATCAATACAGATTAGACAAAATTCTGCTAACATTGTTCAGTTTGTATATAAAGCACTCTAGTGGAAATATGTTTTTTTTTTTCTGATTCTACAGTGTGACTAGTGGCTGCTTGGTAAACAGAAGTTTTGATTATAAATTAAATGTAGTTAAGTCTGAAGAAAAATATAATTGAAAAATTATTATATTTTTCTAGATTAGTTTAAGAATAATTGGGAGATTTCTTTATGGTTCTATACTTTAGGCAATTACTTATATCAGGGAAAATCAGTGCTAACTGCTCCAGTAAATATGCTTGATGTTATCTGGCAAACATGCATCCTGCTTTCATAGCGATAGAGTTCTAAAACTTTGATCCAGCATCACCAGTGCTTCTTGTAGACTGAAGTTTACCATGGTAGACTGAAATCTCATAGATAGGAGACTGGCTTTAAGCCACTGAAACAACTGTGTGTTAAACTATCTAACCTCTATACTGACTATACTTTTCATATACACACTAATGTCTTTTACATTCTTTATAAATTTAATATTTTCAAGGAAAGTATGAGCCTGTGATTCTTATTTCCATCTGTGTTGTCTAAAGAAATTTAATTTTCCTTGAATTAAGCTCAAGGACTTCACAATAATGTTTAATTTCTCTGCATTTTTTTTTCTTAATGATAAGACTAAAATTATGCATACAGTACTGTAAAACAATTTATCTTTAATTTCAATAGTTAAAATGTAAAGCACATAAGATTAAGGTTATACCTGATTGTATCCTTTTTCTTCTCGATTGTATTCTTTAGAAATAATATTTGAAAAATAAGTCAATATGAAAATTATGCCATTAATTTGTTGATCATGACTAAGATCTAAATTGGAAAAAGCAATGAATAAAATATAGGCAGCTTTTCTAAATACGGACATTTATTTTCTATGCTGTATCTCACTCAAATAACAAAGGTTTTAAATTATATATTCAATACCTGGAAGCCATTCAAATGCATAAAATATTCATGTGTTTAGGGGTTTGCATGATTCACATTAATTTTATTGACATGTGTGACTCTTCAGTGTGAAGATGTGAGCTGTTTTATGTTATATAAATTTGCAGAATCAGTAACTTTTTTACTGCTATACAGTACAACAGTCTAAAATAAGTTATAAAATCTAATTCTTTATTTGTGTAGAGATGCTGAGGGTTATGTGAATTAAATTACACCATCCCAAAGAAAGTAGCAGGATGAGTTTTTTCTCAGAAAAACTCCAGTGTGCAATTTTACTTAGACAAACCTACTGTTCTGCAGTGAAGAGCCTTGTAAAGTCTTTGAGATCAAAAACATGTAAAGACTTTGGATTTTCATTGAAGGGTCCTGGGAAAGAGGCTGCTGTTACCTTCTCCATTTGTCTTCTTGGATAGTCCATCCTGTAGTGAAATTGTCAAGATGTAGGATAAAATAAATTATTATTTATGACAGGAACTTGTGATTTTTTTCCCCCTCTTTTTTCCCAGTTTAAGAAAGTAACCCACAGGATTTATAGGTCCTATTGAAATAAATCAATTAAATGATGCAGTAAAAGACTAGAGCCTCTCCTAAATGTGGCACTCCTTGACCACCCATATCTCCCCTTAATTTTCAGTGAGCTTTATAGTATGTAAAGAATTCAAGTCAGAGTTAACATGCAGTTGATCAATACCATCAACAGTTATATAACCTAGAAAATGTAGGCCAAAGGACTCGGAAATCTGAACTGGGAGAATAATTCCTAGTACTTTGGTAATCAAGTCTTTCACAAAAGTCAAAGAATTTAACATGTGGACATTTAATCTGAGGAAACAGATCAAATTCACAGAATAGCCTGAAATTACTCCTGAACAATTCATTGAGGATAATTAAAATTTGGAACACATTGCATAAACTGAGTAGTGCAGCCTATGTTCCTTGATTTTCTAACTCAGCTAACCAATTGGTAACAGCTGAATTGTAGTCTAAAAATCGTATTTACTGGGTTTGTGTGCAGTTCTAAAAACTTCCAATCAGGCTTTATTTACCCAAGATCAACATTTACAGTCCATTTTTGTGGGCTGTATTGCTAGTGAAGTTCCTTTGCTGGAATATTCAAAGCAAGTGAAACAAAAATGTTGCAAACATGGTTAGAATTAATTAATTTATTTTGTAAATGCACAATTTCACCAGTTCTGTTTGTAGTTCTTCTTACTGGACCTATTTTATTTTATATGGTCACATATAATAAATATAAAATCATTCAGCTGTCTTTAGGTAACATAATGGGCCTCCTTTGAAATAAAATAAAATCTTAGTGTAATTATAAACAAGTATTCTCACAAATCCTTTTGTTTTAATGGAGCCTATCAGACATTTTCACATGCCAGATAGGATGCCAGCTAATTTCTCTATTTTTTAATTACATCCTACATTTTGGCCTAGTGCCTAATCTGAGCTCTTTATGCTCTCTTTTCACAATTAGCACATGCCAAACACTGATTGCTTCATAGTCACCTGTGCCTACCTTTTACTTCCTCTCAGATTTTAGAAAAGCGTCCATATTTCAATGCCATCTGTGAAAACAAGACATATCCACATCTTTAAGCTTACTGTTTTTGTAGTATTTTGTAATATTTTGACATGTTTAGCATTAAAATTAAATATATCTGTTATTAACATTGTGTACATTTAGAAATTCTAGAATGAAGAACTATGTGTGAGATTGATGGGGGAGAAGGGAAGAAGGAAGAAGAGAAATTTTAGCCTTCACATTAGCCCTCACATCCAGCTTTTCTGCTGCAGCACAGATACTACTCATGCTCTCAGAGCAGCAACTCAGCTGCTAACTCATGCCTTGATTTTTTAAGTGCAGTTCAATTACTTAAATATTTGAAAGGCTCTAAGGAATCTGAGACAACAACAAGGAATCTGCACATATGAGACCTGATTTGTAGGAGACCCTTGCCTTTCTGGACAGGAAGGACTATCCCTCAAGTGCAGATGTCTGTTGTAAGGGAAATGAAACACAGTTCATGTAAGAGATGCTTCATGTGTCTGAAAGTCGGGGACAAGAAAGAAATGGAGAGGAAATTCCTCTCCCTAGTAAAAAAAAGAAATCCTGGATTGTTGGCCTGCTGCTACTTCAAAGTTTTCACAGAAAGGGGGAAACAGCCTGGCAGGTGAAGTGATATGAAGAGAAACTCAGCTGTCTTCCCACTCCCTATTCACTTCAGAGATGCCTTTTCCTTGACTTTTTAGTTGAAGTATAAACAAACATGTTTTAGTAATTGTCATGGTTTAAACTCAGTCAGCAACTAAGCACCACGCAGCCGCTCGCTCACTCCCCCCAACCCCCCGGTGGGATGGGGGAGAGAATTGGAAGAGCACAAGTTAGAAAAACCCGTGGGTTGAGATAAAAACAGTTTAATAATTGAAATAAAACGATGATGATAATAATATCATGATAATAATAATAATAATACACAAAGCAAGTGATGCACAGTACAATTGCTCACCACCCGCCGACCGATGCCCAGCCAGTCCCTGAGCAGCGGCCCCCCCGGCCAGCTTTCCCCAGTTTATGTACTGAGCATGATGTCACATGGTATGGAATGTTTCTTTGGCCAGTTTGGGTCAGCTGTCCTGGCTGTGCCCCTGTCCCAGCTTCTTGTGCACCTCCAGCCTTCTCAGTCGGTAGAGCATGGGAAACTAAAAAGTCCTTGGCTAGTGTAAGCATTACCTAGCAACAACTCAAACATCGGTGCGTTATCAACTTTGTTCTCATCCTAAATCTAAAACAGCACTGTACCAGCTACTAGGAAGGAAATTAACTCTATCCCTGCCGAAACCAGGACAATATCCACCCCTTATTCTATACCATCTGCGTCATGCTCAAGTCTCTCATTTTCCAGTACATTTTCATTAATCACCACCCTCTTTTTTTCAAAATAAATATACACACACACACACACACACACAGAGATATCATTCCCTTAGTCTGTGGGCCATCCCTCTAAAACGTTCGGTGAGTTCATTTAGTCCATGACTTCGGGCTCCATCTGTCATAATAATCTTCCAGGGCAGGAAAGATGGAGATGGTATGTGGTGTTGGATTGTTTCATGTGGAAGTCAGTTCTGGTACCATCATCACTGTGCTTTGCTTGGTTTCACTGAAGTTATTCCTCATTAGTCTGGGTGATTCTTATTGTAATATCATTAGTATGGCATATAATATGATTAGTATTATTAGTATAACTATTATAACTATAATTAGTACTTAACACCACATAATTCAGATCATTGGCTATTCTCACCCAAAATCAAATCCCCTTGAGGTACACATCGGACTTCCCCATCCTCCCCCATCACCCACCAAGTGCACCAAGGTCCTCGAGCAAAAGCAATCCAAAGGATGGGTTTGCCTTTGCCCGAGGCAGGAATAACCCAGACTGTCTTCCCCAGCATATTTTTTGCATGTACTACAGGGACTTTATCCCCTTCTACAGTACGTAAAAGTTTTGACTGGGCAGGGCCTGCTCGATTGGCAGATCCCCTAGCGTTGACTAACCAGGTGGCCTTTGCTAAATGCGTATCCCAATGTTTGAATGTCCCACCACCCATTGCTCTCAGCGTAGTCTTTAACAGTCCATTGTATCGTTCGATTTTCCCAGAGGCTGGTGCATGATAGGGGATGTGATACACCCACTCAATGCCGTGCTCTTTGGCCCAGGTGTCTATGAGGTTGTTTTGGAAATGAGTCCCGTTGTCTGACTCCATTCTTTCTGGGGTGCCATGTCGCCATAGGACTTGCTTTTCAAGGCCCAGGATAGTGTTCCGGGTTCTGGCATGGGGCACGGGATATGTTTCCAGCCATCCGGTGGTTGCCTCCACCATTGTAAGCACGTGGCGCTTGCCTTGGCGAATTTGTGGGAGTGTGATATAATCGATCTGCCAGGCCTCCCCAGATTTATATTTCAGCCATCATCCTCCATACCAGAGGGGCTTTAAGCGCTTGGCTTGCTTGATCGCAGCGCATGTTTCGCATTCATGGATAACCTGGGCTACAGTGTCCATGGTCAAGTCCACCCCTCGATCACAAGCCCATCTGTATGTTGCATCTCTTCCTTGGTGACCTGAGGTGTCATGGGTCCACCGAGCTATAAATAATTCACCCTGATGTTGCCAGTCCAGATCCACCTGAGCCACTTCTCTCTTAGCAGCCTGATCCACCTGCTGGTTGTTTTGATGTTCTTCAGTGGCCCAACTCTTGGGTACGTGAGCATCTACATGACGGACTTTTACAACCAGGTTCTCCACCCGGGCAGCAATATCTTGCCACAATGCGGCAGCCCAGATGGCTTTGCCTCTGCGCTGCCAGTTGCTCTGTTTCCATTGCTGCAACCACCCCCACAGGGCATTTGCCACCATCCATGAGCCAGTATAGAGACAGAGCACTGGACACTTTTCTCGGTCAGCAATGTCTAAAGCCAGCTGGATGGCCTTTACTTCTGCAAATTGGCTCGATTCACCTTCTCCTTCAGCAGTTTCTACAACTTGTTGCATAGGACTCCATACAGCAGCTTTCCACCTCCGATGCTTTCCCACAAGACAACAGGACCCATCAGTGAACAGGGCATATTGCTTCTCATTTTCTGGTAGTTCATTATGAAGTGGGGCCTCCTCAGCATGCATTATCTCCTCCTCTGGCAATATTCCAAAATCTTTGCCCTCTGGCCAATCCATGATCACTGCCAGGATTCCTGGGCGACTGGGGTTTCCTATTCGAGCCCGTTGTGTGATTAGTAAGACCCACTTACTCCATGTGGCATCAGTTGCGTGATGTGTACAGGGGACCCTCCCTCTGAACATCCAGCCCAGCACCAGCAGTTGGGGTGCCAGGAGGAGCTGTGCTTCAGTGCCGATCACTTCTGAAGCAGCTCAAACCCCTTCATATACTGCCAATATCTCTTTTTCAGTTGGAGTATAGCGGGCCTCGGATCCTCTGTATCCCCGACTCCAAAACCCTAGGGGTCGACCTCGAGTCTCCCCTGGTGCTTTCTGCCAGAGGCTCCAGGTAGGGCCGTTCTCCCTGGCTGCGGTGTAGAGCACATTTTTTACATCTTGCCCTGCCTGGACTGGCCCCAGGGCTACTGCATGAACTATCTCCCATTTAATTTGTTCAAAAGCTTGTCGTTGCTCAGGGCCCCATTTGAAATCGTTCTTCTTTCGGGTCACTTGATAGAGAGGGTTTACAATCAGACTGTAATTTGGAATGTGCATTCTCCAAAAAATCACAACGCCTAAGAAAGCTTGTGTTTCCTTTTTGCTAGTTGGTGGAGACATGGCTGTTATTTTGTTGATCACATCCATTGGGATCTGATGACGTCCATCTTGCCATTTTATTCCTAAAAATTGGATCTCCTGTGCAGGTCCCTTGACCTTACTTTGTTTTATGGCAAATCCAGCCTTCAGCAGGATTTGGACTATTTCCTTCCCTTTCTCAAAAACTTCTCCTGCTGTGTTGCCCCACATGATGATGTCATCAATGTATTGCAGGTGTTCTGGAGCCTCACCCTGTTCCAGTGCAGTCTGGATCAGTCCATGGCAAATGGTGGGGCTGTGTTTCCACCCCTGGAGCAGTCGGTTCCAGGTGGACTGGACGCCCCTCCAAGTGAAAGCAAACTGTGGCCTGCACTCCGCTGCCAAAGGGATTGAGAAAAACACATTAGCGATATCAGTTGTGGCATACCACTTGGCTGCCTTTGACTCCAGTTCGTATCAGAGGTCTTGCATGTCCAGCACGGCAGCACTCAGCAGCAGTGTGACTTCGTTCAGACCACAATAGTCTACTGTTAGTCTCCACTCTCCATTAGATTTTCACACTGGCCATATGGGACGGTTAAAGGGTGAGTGAGTCTTGCTGATCACTCCTTGGCTCTCCAGTCGATGAATTAGCTCATGAATGGGAATCAAGGAGTCTCGGTTGGTGCGATATTGCTGCCGGTGCACCGTGGTGGTAGCAACTGGCACTTGTTGGTCTTCGACCTTCAGCAACCCCACAACAGAGGGGTCCTCCGAGAGACCAGGCAAGGTGGACAGCTGTTTCATTTCCTCCGTCTCCAAGGCAGCTATACCAAAAGCCCACCGGTACCCTTTTGGGTCCTTGAAATACCCTCTCCTGAGGCAGTCTATGCCAAGGATGCACGGAGCATCTGGGCCAGTCACAACAGGGTGCTTCTGCCACCCGTTCCCAGTTAGACTCACTTCGGCTTCCAATACAGTTAGCTGTTGGGATCCCCCCGTCACCCCAGAAATACAGATGGGTTCTGCCCCTATATAGCTTGATGGCATTAGGCTACACTGTGCACTGGTGTCTACTAGAGCCTTATACTTCTGTGGGTCTGATGTGCCAGGCCACCGAATCCACACAGTCCAGTAAACCCGGTTGTCCCTTTCCTCCCCCTGGCTGGAGGCAGGGCCCCTCTAATCCTCATCACAGTACTCATTTCTCATTTCTTGTACGTACGAGTCAGAAGTTTCTTCATTAAGATCAGAAGTAAGATCAGCCCTTCTACTCTCTCTGGGGAACTGCCCGCTGGAAACTGGAGCAGCAATTTTCCTGGAAGAACCTCTTTCTGTGATTGTTTTCCCTTGCAATTCCTGTACCCGTGCCCCTAGGGCTGCGGTAGGTTTCCCATCCCACTTCCTCATGTCCTCTCCGTGGTCATGCAGGTAAAACCATAGGGTGCCCCGTGGTGTGTACCCTTTATATTCTCTCTCTTGAGCAAAAGAACGCTGACTCCTAATAGCTGAGATATTGGTCTGTACAGGTTGGGAGTAGGACCTATCCTCTCTGAGTTGCTGGACCTTCCGGGACAGTTTTTCCACAGCCGAGACAAGGGAGGAAGAGAGACTTTCCTCATATTGCCAGAGTTGACCAGCCAATTCATCCACTGTTTGTTCCTCTCCATCTTTCCAGGTCATCACTGCCAATGAGTTGGCATATGACGATGGTGAGCTCCTTATAAACTTCCGCCACATGGGTCGTGTGCACTTGACTTCGTCTGGATCTTTGGATAGTTGTTCATTGTTCAGGTCATCATAAATCACCTCCAGCACAGCTAATTCTCTCAGAAACTGGATACCCTTCTCCATGGTGGCCCACTTGCTTGGGCGACATATGACATCTTCCTTAAAGGGATACCTTTCCTTCACGCTTGACAAGAGTCGCCTCCAAAGGCTGAGGACTCGTGTCCCTTTTCCAATTGCTTTGTCAATGCCCCCTTCCCTAGAAAGGGATCCCAGCTGCTTGGCTTCTTTACTCTCTAATTCCAGGCTACTGACTCCATTATCCCAGCATTGGAGCAGCCAGGTGACAATATGCTCACCCAGACGACGGCTGAAATCTTTTCATATATCTCGCAGCTCACCCAGGGATAGGGATCGGGTGGTCACTGCCTCGTTTATGAGTTCTTCCTCTTCTTCCTCCCCGATCAGCGGCCGGCTCTCCTCCTCTCGTTCTCGTGATGGCCCTTCTCCAGGGTAGTCTGTCTCGTACACTTCTTCCTCCGCTTCCCTTTTAGAAGAAGCTTCTTCCTCCCTTACTAAACGAGCCGACTTCCGCTTCCAAGATTTCTTCTTGTGTACAGGGGTGACTGATACTGGCACAGGCTGGTTCTTTGGTTCAGCCACAGGGCGTGTCGCTGGGGTCTGAGTGGCCGCAGTGCATGTCACCGGAGTCTGAGTGGCCGCAGGGCCTGTTGCCAGGGTCTGAGTAGCTGCAGAGCATGTCGCTGGGGTCAGAGTGGCTGCAGGGCGTGTCGTTTTACCGTCAGAGCCAGAGACCTTCTCTTCCCTTTGAGGGTACTCAATGGTGTTGAACGGGGCTCGGTAGGCATGGGCCAGGCCCCAGCACGTTGCAGTGATCTGCATCTCTCTGGAGTTGCCAGGGTGACAGCATACTTTGTCCAAATATTCTACTAACTCTTCAGGATTCTGCACTTGCTCAGGGGTGAAGTTCCAAAACACTGGGGGTGCCCATTGGCCTAGGTACTTGCCCATCTTGTCCCACACACCCTGCCACTCATAACTATCCAGCCTTGGGGCAGATCTCTGGATGATATTCTTAAATTGCTTACCAACTTTAGACAAAACCAAAACAACATTCCCAAGAAGTACCAATAGAAGTATGTTAACTACCCAAGGCTGTTCAAAATACTGAAAAGTTACTGTAATGAAGGAGGAAACATCATAGAAGAAGGTAGTGACACTGCCATTCTGTGTTTCCTCTGTAAAAAAACTCTCAGAAAAGTCACTGCAATTGCTAGTTGTCTCCACGAAATGGTCTCCGTGGTACAGTAACGGCTTCATTGCGAAAGTTACATACCACACTAAGGTCAAGGTCAATGTTCTAAAAACAAACCTCACAAGCAAAACATCACTAATCACTGCAGACCACAGCAAACTGCAAAACCCAACACCAATCTTTAACATGTACAGCAAAAAAAGGAGCACGATGCAGATTACACAAATCAATATCGAGAACAGAGAAACCAACATTGTGACCCACAACCACTAACAGATATAAGTTCCTTAATACACTCCGGTTAATCTGTTATTATCTCAAACCCTTCGTGCCCCACGTTGGGCGCCAAAAAAAAGGACTGTCGTGGTTTAACCTCAGTCGGCAACTAAGCACCACGCAGCCGCTCGCTCACTCCCTCCCCCCCGTGGTGGGATGGGGGAGAGGATTGGAAGAGCACAAGTGAGAAAAACTCATGGGTTGAGATAAAAACAGTTTAATAATTGAAATAAAATAATAATAATAATAATAATATAATAATAATACACAAAGCAAGTGATGCACAATGCAATTGCTCACCACCCGCCAACCAATGCCCAGCCAGTCCCCGAGCAGTGGCCCCCCCGGCCAGCTTTCCCCAGTTTATGTACTGAGCATGACGTCACATGGTATGGAATGTCCCTTTGGCCAGTTTGGCTGTGCCCCCTCCCAGCTTCTTGTGCACCTCCAGCCTTCTCAGTTGGTAGAGCATGGGAAGCTGAAAAGTCCTTGGCTAGTGTAAGCATTACCTAGCAACAACTAAAACATCGGTGTGTTATCAACTTTGTTCTCACCCTAAATCCAAACCACAGCACTGTACCAGCTACTAGGAAGGAAATTAACTCTATCCCTGCTGAAATCGGGACAGTAATGAAGGAGAGAATGAAATATATGTCTCCAAACAAATTGTTGTTCTGTTTTGTTGTACCAGCTACTGAAAGTGCATGAACATGGTTTTGTCGCCATGAAACCATTTTGTAGTTTTGGTGGAATTAGTCATGCAAAATTGGATTTGCAGCATTGAGTAGTGAGAGTATCTACCAGAGTCACAAGACATTGCTTATTGATCTATTCCTTATACCTCTCCTTCCCACTGAAGAATGTTGTAATAGTGGTTTGAGGAAAGAAAATTTCCACATAAGATTGCTTTACAAATCCCTCATTAGCCAGCCTATTAGGCTGTCCTCATGGAAGAGCTCAGACGCCCTCTTCTTCCATTATGCAAATCTCAGAGGATTTTTACAGAAATTATTCTGCATGAAGACTTTGTTTCCAAGTTGGCTTTGAACAGTTTTTACTCAATCTTTTGGCTACATTGCAGCTGTGTTATCAGCAGCTGCCTAACCAGACCTTACCAGAGAATTTTACATTATATTTTCTACAGAATTCCAATAAGACCAGTCTATAAAAAAATCCTAAATCGATGTTATATCACCAAGGTGCCTATAGACAGTAGTGCAAGAACTAGCACAAAGACTGGAGCTCAAGAAAGAGCAGAACAGATTGTAGCATAGGGAACAAATCAGTAGATATATTATAGGACTTACATTGCTAAATATTGTAACTTGTTACACAATCTAAAATCAACAATATAAAGGTTCTGCCTCAAGCAATTGCTAGAAGAAAAGATTAAAAGAAAGAGAATAAGAGAATATTAGTGCAAATCCTGGAATAATATTATCTATTATGAATCAGGCTATGGATATTCATTTTGGTACATATTGTAATTATAATTTAGTGACTTAGTGAGTATGTAAACATAATTTCATGATTGTAAATATAATTTTGTAATATGATTTAATTTATTGTAAATATAATTTAGTAATTTAGGTATATTTAGTAATTTATCCAGCATAAAATGTGCAATGATACTGGACTATAATGTCAGGAATTAAAAGAAACAGGAAAGAAGAACCTGCTGTTGATTAATGAATCCCAAATATTCAACTATGAAAAAATGGAGATTGGAAAAAGAGCACATCTGTTGGACCTCTTTGATCTTCAGAAGTTGCCAAAAAAAAAAAAAAGGCATTTTCACACAGCTACGTATGAATTTACAGTTGTGTTTAAAATGCTTCTCTCATAGTGTTTTTGTCTATTTGTTATGATACAATCCAGATCCACAAAATACCCAGCCATATGAAAATTTAACAAAGTTATGAGAAAAAAATGAATTTTAAATGAACTGACGTTCTGAGCAGTGCAAGCAAACAAACAAACAAGGAAAAAGAATGATTGTAAGGAAGAGCAAAGATCTAAAGTTTGGAAGGAATTCATGTTTCCTAAAAAGGATATAATCTCCTACCATTAGTCTTCCTTTAAGAAAGATTCATTCAATGACATTACTCAGTGCAAGGAACAGGGTAGGTAAAATTAAATAAAAATATTATTGTTCTTTCTTCTCCTCACCCACTGAACTTAACAAAGGCAATAATATTTAATTTATAAAGTTCAGTCAAACTCACCTTTGCTATTGGATGGTATTTATAGTTTCTCTCCATGACTCCCATGCCTGTACAAATGTCACTGATTCCGCAGGGTTGTAGAGTGGTTAAGACCATGCACAGCGTTTTATTGAAATCCATGCTGGGTAGGAAACAACAGCTTGAATAGCCACAATTTACAATTTCACTTTCATAACAGCTAAGCCTTCAGTAATGTCAGTTTAAGGTGGTGCTATGTCTTGAAACAGAAGTCTCTCAAAATTGTTCGACACACCGGATCTCAGTGATTAAAAAAGCAGTGAGGGCCCATCATATTCTTTTCAAACAGGAGAGCCACAGAAGTACAGATGACATCATGAGCCAATGTCTTAACAGGCCTAAACTGGCAAAGCTCCACTTTGCATCTGCACTACTCACTGTAAACACTGTCTATATGCTGATAATTTTCAACAGATTTATTAATGTCTTAATAGTAAGTTAACCAGTTTGCTGGCTATACTTTTCTTAACTTAAAGCCATCATAAGTTGAAATTTCTGATGTCAGGTAGTTTAAAAAAGCTTAGACATGTACCTTTTAACGAGGTTTGATGTTTGTAAAAAGGCAACCTGAATGTATAGAACTATGAATGGGATTTTTAAAGATAACTATCTAACCTTCTCTCTCCTAATGTCACTGAGAGATTGGTATCTGCTTATTTTTTAAATACCTCCTCTCTTCTGTGCATTTATCTATAAAAGAGTGCATAAAATACAATTATGTGGGAATGTTACCTATGAAAATGAGGGTAGGCTTGAACTCCAATAAGGTGTTTAATTGTGAGAAATATTGGATTCTGTCTTATCAAATTTGTTTTCCCTTTTATTTATACACCTTAAAACCCTAAAAAAAAAATTATATGAGGAAGCCCAGATGTTCTAATAAATATTTTAAAAAGGTAAAATAACTGTATTTTACAGTAATTTGATCACAGGATTGTTAGATTTTTTTTTATTATTATTTTTAAAATATAACATTTAAAAATACCTTATTTAGACATTTAAATGTTAAAGCCATGCAAGATATGGCAATAGGTATACATGATGTTTCAATTACACTAGATAGCAGTATAAGCAATTGTTATGATATATTGTGTAGTTTTGAAGTCAAAGATAGCCTCTCCATGTATCTAATAAGAGTTTAATTAAGCTTTATAATCAAGATTCATTTTTGATGAAGCTTATAATATGAATTGAATAACATGATATTTTGGAAATAATATGTATAATTTTCTTTGAATTTAATATTTTTCTTTATTAGGGGAATATTAGCCACAAGTTCATCGGCAGCCAGAAGCTTCTGTTCTGTGCTATTATTTGAATTTCTTGAATTCATTTGGCATCAATTAATACATGCTGTATTAGTAACAGCTTTAAATAAAGGATGTCGCTGTTATGGCTGACACCTACCTACATAGAGCACCTAATGGGAGGTCAGATAGGTATGCCTTTACTACTGCAAAGGCACTAAGCTATTCTACATTCTTGGTCAGTCGTACTACCCTATAAGAATGAGATGGTTTACAAATTACTTTGGGTTTTAGAAGGAACTCAGAAGTCCATGCTTCATTTTTACTCAGTAGGAAAATATATGCTTTTCCACTGAGAGGTTTCTAAGATTACTCAGGAAGTTAAGTGACAGGAATTTTCCTTTCCACTGATTATAAAGGAAACATGTATGTGTCACTGCTGTATTTTCAGAAAGTAGAATTAAAGAAAAAGTAAATGAATCATCCATCTGTGGTTATTTCTGTTTGGAATAACATTTCAATTTCAAAGGAGAAAAAATCTTATTAATCTTATCTTTATCTCAAAAACTTTAAAAAACTTTATAAAGAAAAGCATTTGTGGCATATTTACACTACTATCTTTTAGAGTCTCAGAGATAGCTTAAATGCTAGACCCTTAATCATCTGCAATGTTTCTTTTCTCACTCCCTGCCTCTGTTTGAGACTTTTCCAAGCATCTCTTTGAATGTCCAAGTTCATTTTAATATGGTTGCAAGAATTGTTTGGTTCAAGGGCTGCACCAAAAGGGTAGTTATTCATATGATTACACCAGCTTTAGTTTCTTTTACCCTCTGCAGTTCTCTCCACTCTTCTGGCAGGCTTTACACCCTCAAACATTCCCACATGCTCTTATGCTACATCTCAGGGCATACAGTGTAGCTACTCAGTTGGAAGGGACCTTTAAAGGTCATCTAGTCCAACCCCACTGCCGTGGGCAAGGACATCTTCAACTAGATCAGGTTGCTCAGAGGCCCGTCCAACCTGACCTTGAATGTTTCCAGGGAAGGGGCAACCACCACCTCTCTGGGCAACCTGTGCCAGTGTTTCACCACCTCCAGCGTAAAAAATGTCTTCCTTATATCTAGATAAAATAGATAATTTTATATACATAGATAATATAGTTAAATAGATAAATAGATAAATAGATAAAATAAATAATTATACTTGAAGTCTGAGGGTCACCAGAAGGGCCCCAGAGGAGATCAAGAACCAAGAAATTTTCTTGGCTGTGATTCAAAAGGAAATTAAAATAATTGTTTTCAAATTTTTACAGTCTCTATCAACTGCTGAAACTTGTAAATAGCTGACTGTTTTCTTTGGTGTCTCAAAAAACTTTAGTTGCTCTTTTGATAATAAAACAGAAAGGGGAGCAGAATATGTCATTATTTTAAACTCTTCTCTTCAAGCAGTTAATGAAGTAATAAAGGTAAGATTAGAATAGTACTCACTGGATTCCAAAACGTTAGAGATACAGGGAACTTCCCCTTTTAACCTATTCACACTTAAAAACAGGGCTGGCAATAGCTCTGACATTATATTACCTTCCAATTTCAAGATGGAGATGGCTTCTAATAGCTAGAGTTAGTTCTGGCTGCATCTGTCATCTTCTTGACGTCCTGCTCATTCCTGTTGTGTAACAGGAAATGAAAAAAAAAAAAAAAGCAGCTGCAGTCAGGAGGCAAAGTAATTTCTTTTTGCCAGCTCTAGCAACTATTGTAACTGTGCAGAGGACCTGTTAGAACCTTTTTTGAACAGTGTTTAAATGCTTGCCTTGGAGGGAATTTATGAGACAGAGTCATATGTCAGTTTCTGTAGGATCCTTCTGATGACCTGTGAAAAGGAATGGAAGAAATTTGGTAAGAGAATAGATATACCAAGACCTTATTTAAATTCTTCTCCTTGGTCAGCCTTCCTATATGAAGTTTTGTGATCCAGCTGTCACACAAAAACACCCCTCTAGACCATTATTCCAAATACAGTTCATCCTATATAATTGTTTCTGTGTGCAAACTTGTGCTTAAAGAACAGGCTTGCCTGCCCGGTGGGATCTTGACTTCTGTTGAGAAGTCTTTTGATCTAACATATCCCATTGTTGTGCAGGTGTTCATGAGGTTTGCATGGGGATGCTGCCTAAAGAAAATGTTCCTTTAGGGGAATTAAAGAACCAGTTCAGATGTAATATAATACTGCTCATTTTCCTTGTTAAAAAAGTAGGGAATGGAAGAAGTGCAGAAGCAGTACTACCCTCAAAACAGATTGAGTCAGAACTGGGCATCACCTAAAGGCAAAACTTGTGCTCTGAAGATTTGAGGACACCTATAGTTGTGACAGATAATAATTATGTTGGAAGAGTGAATTTCTGCTAGGTCTGAAAATGAACTGAAGAGTTTGAGAAAGGACTAGAAGCTAGTAGGAATGTATACATGAACAATTAAAATTAACAGCATTTGAGAGGGAAGAGTAGACTACCATGAATCACAGAATCACACAATCACAGAACAGCTGAGGTTGGAGGGGACCTCTGGAGGTCATCTGGTCCAACCCCACAAGCAGGGCCACCTACAGCCAGTTGCCTAGGACCTTGTCTATATGGCTTTTGGATATCTCCAAGGAGAGAGACTCCACAACCTGTCTGGGAAACCTGCACCAGTGCTCAGCCACCTTCACAGTGAAAAAGTGTTTCCTGATGTTCAGAGGGAACCTCCTGTGTTTCAGTTTGTTCCCATTGCCTCTGGTCCTGTCACTGGGCACAACTGAAAAGAGACTAGCTCCATCTTTGGGACCGGTACTGTTTAATATCTTCATCAACAACACAGAAGGCGTGATCGAGTGCACCCTCAGCAAGTTTGCAGATGACACCAAGCTGAGTGTTGACACACCTGAGGGATGGGATGCTATTCAGAGGGACCTGGATAAGCTTGAGAAGTGGGCCCATGTGAACCTCATGACATTCAACAAGGCCAAGTGCAAGGTCCTGCCCCTGGGTCGGGGCAAGCCCCGGTATCAATACAGGCTGGGGGATGAAGGGATTGAGAGCAGCCCTGTGGAGAAGGACTTGGGGATACTGATGGATGAAAAGCTGGACATGAGCCAGCAATGTACACTCACAGCCCAGAAGGCCAACCGCATCCTGGGCTGCACCAAAAGAAGTGTGAGCAGCAGGTCGAGGGAGGTAATTCTGCCCCTCTACTCTGCTCTGGTGAGACCTCACCTGGAGTACTGCATCCAGCTCTGGAGCCCTCAGCAGAAGAAAGACACGGACCTGTTGGAGCGGGTCCAGAAGAGGGCCACAAAAAGATCAGGGAGGTGGAACACCTCTCCTCTGAAAAAAGGCTGAGAGAGTTGGGGTTGTTCAGCCTAGAGAAGATAAGGCTTCAGGGAGACCTTATTGCAGCCTTTCAGTACTTAAAGGGGGCTTATAAGAAAGATGGGGATAGACTTTTTAATAGGGCCTGTAGCGATAAGACAAGAGGGAATGGCTTTAAAGTAAAGGGGGGTAGATTTAGACTAGAGATAAGGAAGAAATTTTGTACGCTGAGGGTGGTGAAACACTGGCACAGGTTGCCCAGAGAGGTGGTGGATGCCCCACCCCTGGAAACACTCAAGGTCAGGTTGGATGGGGCTCTGAGCAACCTGCTCTAGTTGAAGATGTCTCTGCTCATTGCAGTGGGGTTGGACTAGATGACCTTTAAAGGTCCATTCTATGATTCTATGATTCTATGATCTTCTTTGCACCCTCCCTTCAGGTATTTATGTACATCGATGAGATCCCCCTGAGCCTTCTCTTCTCCAAGGTAAACAGGCCCAGATCTCTCAGACTTTCTTCACAGTAGAGATGCTCCATTCCCTTCATCATCTTTATGGCCCTTCATTGGACTCTCTCCAGTATGTCCATGTCTCTCTTGTACTGAGGAGCCCAGACCTGGACACAGTACTCCAGGTGTGGCCTCACCAACAGGTAGCTGCTTAATAGACTCAAGGTAACTTCACTCAGGAAACGGTTTCATGTTTATAACAGTTTTAGGGGCTGGATAAGCATCAAAAGGAAAAAAAAAAGGGAAAATGAAAGGAAGACTTGGATTGATACAGCTCTGTTAGCGGCATATAAGATCTCTGGAAAAATCCCTTGCAGTATGTGCAGTGTCTCTGGTGTTAAACATCTGAAAGAGTGGTATTTGCTAATAAAAATATTATGAATTACTAGACGGAGAGGAGAGAAAAGCACAAAGGAATAGACTGGGCATGGGAACTTAAAAGTGTGAAAGAATCCACAGAGAAACCTGCCTAAGCAGCCCCATGTTCCTCAGCTGTTAAAGGTTGAGTCCCACTTCCCTATTAACTCCTTTGAATGGACTCACTTATCAGCAATTTCAGTTAGTACAAAAAGTCTGTAACCTCATCAAAATGTGATACTGTTATTAATGGACAAATACAGTAGTCCAGATGATTAATTTTTCAAATACCCCCTACTCTTCACAAAGGCAAACCAGTAATATGACATTCACAGATGCAGACCAGCTGATTAGCTTATTGGCCTATTAGTTAAAAGTGAGATTAAATTATTATTTTCAAAGTATTGCACTTGCTACTAAGTGGTGGATCTAGTAAAATACCTTGAGTTCTTGAATACTGCACTGATTTGTGGTTTTTACCTGAGGATCCAAGAGGAAAGAGAGAAAATGGTGCAAGTTTTCTTCTCTTTCTCTTCTACATTTTAAAACATTAACTCATCACACGTACATAAATATTCATCAAAAAATTGATTTTGCATATCACTATGTTTTCAGTGTGAATACTGCTGAAGATATTTTGACAAGTGGCAGCTATTAATTTCTGATACATATTTTTACATGTTATGCTCAGCATTTAAATCATTTTGCAAAGAACTGTAATGGGGAAACAAATAAAATCTTAAAGCTAAATTCAGAAGTTCTCACTTAGGCAAACTTTCATTACAACCAGGAGTTTTGTCTACCCTCCCACCCCCAAATTGTAAGAGCATGTGACCTTATTTATCTTTTTTTTCCAAACAGTACTTGTGCAACAAATATTCCCATTAAATTCAGAAAATATTTTATTTCTACTTAAAAAAAACCAACTGAACGACAAATCAGACAGGATGTGCTCGAAAGTCTAGAGCAGCTGAGCAACATGATGCAAAGCTGTCATTTCCTACACTTCTACTATTCACATTTCAAGTGATCTGTGAAGTATTGTCAGTATGCTGAGGCAACTGTTTTAAGCGAATGACATTGATTCAGCTTCAAGGATGACATGAAAACATCCAGATGGCATGCATGCTTTACATTATAAACATCAGATAAATTATAATTTAAAAATTCAGAAAGGTGGTCACGGTAACTATTATATCAGTAAATAAGAAAAAATAGATTGGTAATGGGTTTTCAAAATCTAATCAGAGTCTGCTGAAATAATTATTGCCCCTTTCTGAATCTAATATTATTGAAATGAAATAAGAAGAAATGGGGAGATTTTTTGGATCAGCTGTCATACACATCTTCTGAAGAAAGATCCTGTGTAATGAATGAACTGAAAGTAATTTTGAAAGAAATTCTCGGAGGAGGAATTTTCTTATCATCCACAATTCATGTTACTAAAAGGGGAGTATTATCTTATGCTACCAACCCATCCAGTAATTATGTTCAAAGGACACAGAAGACTTGTAATTCTGTACAAAAGTCAAAACTCAGAAGTTCATTCACTTGCAAAACCTGATATTTTGGGGAAGGCGGGGGAAACAACCTAAAAAAAATTGCTCATAAAGAAACTGATGATTAAGAGTAATCTCTTATGGTAGGAAAAAAAACCCTTGATGGTAGCAACTAAGGAAATATTAGTCATAAACCACAAGTCTTGAGGTGTGAGAACTGCAAAGATGTAAAAAAGCTAATTAAGATATATTTCAATGTATATTGAATATCAATGTACCACGGGAAGAAAGATAGTCATATTTTAAAGCTTTTTGTTTATTGCATATTGCAGCCAGTGACAGTATAACCCATGCATTTTTGAGCCGAACATCTTCTTAAGGCAAGATTATTCAGACTTAAAAGGAACACTTAAAAATATTCTTCTGCAAATTCATTTTTATGTAATTGTCATTAAAATGATTAAGACCTCTTTGTTTCCAAAGACTACTCAGTAATTAAAGATTAGTTTAAATGCAGGAATAATGATTTATTACAGTAGACAGACAGAAGAGCTTTTATAGTTAAACTTTCCATCAATCTTGTAAAATGGAACAATTTCCTACTTTTGACAGACATTTGACTAAGGAGATTACTGGAACTACTTTTAAGTACATAGATGATGTTCAAATAAATGATTTATTTCCTCAAACATTCAGCATATGTTGTAGCAATATTTATTATGTATAGCATTAGGAAGACAGTTCAAGAAATTTTACTCATTTTGGGTAAGCAGATTAATAGTAGAAAACTTGATGGGATCTTTTGTGTCTATATGGAGGGTAATCTAAAAGGATGTTCTGTCATAAGAGTTCTTACCCTTTCTGCTTCAATATACAAAAAATACTATGAAGACAAACTCTTGGGAGCAGAACGATTTAAATATCCCTCATGACACCAAAACTGGAAAATGTAGTAGTATTCAAAACTTGAACACCACCCCCCTCAAAATATAAATATATGCTCGATTTGGACAGCAAGCTTTGGAGCTGCTCAGTTGTTAATCACCAAAAGTGATCAGTCACTTAATGTTGAAAAAATCCAAATGTTCAGACAACACATGGGAACATGTTGACGTGATGAACTTGTTTCCTTCTACAACACAGGGAGTGAATCCATCATTGATAGAGTATGGACAGCAGTACAAATCTACAATTTATGTTCCTCGGCTTCAGCCTAATTTTGGGCAACTAAAACAGATGCTGGATAACTGTTCTTTGAATATAATCCTCTTCTTCCTAATTTCCATCACAACATTTTGTTAAATCTGGCCAAAGATCACAGATTACAAAAGTATTCATAGCATCAAGGGCAAATATGGCATTCCTTGGCTTGCCTTCTCCTTGGAGAAACATCAGATGATTCAAGTGACTTGTTTAAACAAATTCATAATTTTTATTTTTTCTTAGTAGCACCACCAGAATTTTTCTGCTCCAGGGATTCACAACTCCATTATATTAAGTGGCCAGATCAAGCTGTTTTACCAGGAGAAACAGATTTTCTTATCTGTGGCTACAATCCATGGGCTTACCTATCATAACACTGTAATTAAGGATTATAAAAGCATCAGCATTCTTCAGCTGAAGAATGAAGGAAGCTCGTGGGTGGAAGGAAGACTCCTTTTTTTACTCAGGGAAAGTAAATCATGGTAGTATTCCATAAAAACAGTATCTTCTCTTTAGAAGAATTAATGCATACTATTTTTCACTGTAGTAGGAAAAAGCTATATCATGGTAACAAATAAAAAAGAAAAGAACTCCAAACATTCATAAAGTGTATTAAATAAGTGGAAACACTGAGCAGTAATAATTTGTTTACTGTAAAGATAACGTTAATGAATTTTACTGGCTATTTTTGTGTACTGAAATTGCAATGGTACCATGTAAGCTCTGTAGTGGAATTATACTATAATACATGCAATTACCATTTGAGATAAATCATGCTAAACTGACAGTAAAAAGAAATATAGTGATGCTAGCTGCAGTATCTCATTTGTAAATTATTATGCAGTAACTACTTTCCGTAGCACTGCCAGAGTTCCCAATCTTTCAGTTTCAATTTTATGCCCTTTTTCATGTTCTAACACCTCAGCCATCATACATGGCTGAAATATTATATATATAAGATATATACATAAAACTGTATCTTAAACCAGTATTCAAATCTTTTTAATTGTGTTCCACTTAGTGAAAAGGATAATGCTTAAAATTATATTAAACTCTTCTTTAAAAAAAAATAAATTCTATACCAACATGACAAAATAAATACTACTTCTAAGACAGAGTTTGTTTTTCATTATTATGATGAATAATGAAACTACTCCCTGCCCTTTACTCTCAAGACTGAGTTTTGATGGAACTCTTGCAACTGCCCCAGCATTTGTCTTTTCCACCCAGCAGCCCTCATTTCCTTACTCTCACAATCAGCAAGGATTTCTTGTTAGATTAACCAGCTTCTCAACTTAGTTGTAAAACAGTTCAGCTGAAGCTTCTGAATCTGTTAAATTCAGCTAGAATTGCTTTTTATTATATTTTGAGAGTTCTTTTTGAAAGCAAAGTTACCTCAACAGCTCATTCTGTGGTAAACAAATAAGTCATATATTTAAAATTCAGAATTAGCCTACAGAACATCGGCAGTAGTTCTAATTATATTGTATATATAAACATTTTCTAATTTGATTACAAGATTTAAATTCATGATTGACCTTACTAAGAGAGTACATTGCAAAGTATATATATTAGTACCAGAATTAATCTCAGCATGACAGTCTCTATTGAAGTAAGGAGAGGGGGGGTAAATGGAAGAAAATTAGTTTTGAAAAAAAAATAGGGTGAGAACTCTGGGGCTTTTCCAGTGTCTTTTTTTTTTCCTTATTCCTGCAAACAGGCCTGAGTCTTTCATTCAGCTTCAAAAAAAATAATCTTCCGCTCTCTCCCCCCTGTTTGTGGTAATGATATGGAATTTTTTTAGACCCATTTTAACTTGCAGATCTCAGAATTAAGGAAGGATTCAACATTTGTGAAGTTTGATGATCATTCGAACATGACAATGTCATAGCTATGAATAGTCATGCTTTTTTTTATTTCCCTCAGGATCACAAAAGGAGAGTGAAGATAACTTCCCTACTTGTATTACAGAAGCTTTGATCAGTGTCCAGCAAGTACTTTTTACAGTACCTTTAAAAATAGTACTTTGATACAAGGGCGGAAGAGATTCTGTGCAATTCAATTTAGTTTCATAAAACATACAACATTTAATGCAAAGAATTAGAATCATAGAATCATAGAATCATAGAATCATAGAATAGTTTGGGTTGGAAGGGACCTCTAAAGGTCATCTAGTCCAAACCCCCTGCCATGGGCAGGGACATCTTCAACTAGATCAGGTTGCTCAGAGCCCCGTCCAATCTGACCTGGAATGTTTCCAGGGATGGGGCATCCACCACCTCTCTGGGCAACCTGTGCCAGTGTTTCACCACCCTCAGCGTAAAAAATTTCTTTCTTATCTCTAGTCTAAATCTTCCCCCCTTTAGTTTAAAGCCATTCCCCCTTGTCCTGTCACAACAGGCCCTGCTAAAAAGTTTGCCGCCATCTTTTTGATAAGCCCCCTTTAAGTACTGATAGGCTGCAAGAAGGTCTTCCCGAAGCCTTGTCTTCTCTAGGCTGAACAAGCCCAACTCTCTCAGCCTTTCTTCAGAGGAGAAGTGTTCCATCCCCCTGACAATTTTTGTGGCCCTCTTCTGGACCTGCTCCAACAGGTCCGTGTCTTTCTTCTGCTGAGGGCTCCAGAGCTGGACGCAGTACTCCAGGTGGGGTCTCCCCAGAGCAGAGTAGAGGGGCAGAATCACCTCTCTCGACCTGCTGGCCACGCTTCTTTGGATGCAGCCCAGGATACGATTGGCCTTCTGGGCTGTGAGCGCACATGCTCGTGTCCAGTTTTTCATCCACCAGTACCCCCAAGTCCTTCGCCGCAGGGCTGCTCTCAATCCCTTCATCCCCCAGCCTGTATTGATACCAGTGGTAATTCCAGAGCACTTATTAAATAAAACACAGTGCAAAGCCTTTCCAGAATTATTTTTTCTTGAGAGAAGGAGAAATTTCTTTAATGTTCTTACTGTTGATACCCCAAAAATCTGGCTTGAGAGGACAGTGAGCAAAACATAGTGGTTTTGATGATAACTTTGAAAATATAATTCTTTCAGGTCAGTTTTACTTTGAACTCTTTAGTTTTCACCAACACAAAACCTACAGTGAAACACGTATAGACCAAAATAATAACATTGCATTCCACTTCAGTCAGCAGTCTGAACAGCCGGATTTGCACTTTTATGCCAGCAGTGGACACCTTTGAGTTTCATTAACTTCCTGTGAGCTTCTGTGTAGAATTAATGCATCAAGGATTCACCTTCAAAAGCCTAAACTGTTCTGGCTAGGCTGTTTCTTTTCTTGTACCATATTGCCTGACCTGTGATAACCAGAAATTCCTGACCTACAGCTTCCTCCATGTAATCATCTGTCAGGCTGTTTGATTTAGGACTGCTTGATTCAGGATTTTTTTTTTTTTTTCCTCCTTGGTCTGCTAAAGCTCATATCTGTTAAACTCATAGTCTCATTATAAAACCCATCTTTTCTCCTGTGCAGTTTTGGAGGCTGGATGAAACGTATTAACATGATTGCTCTTTTCTGGTGAGCATACATTTAGAGAGGCAGGTTAATCCAGTATGTGGCAAATGAGCGTGGGTAATCTCATTTATGTCAGGGGTATAAGGGATTAGAATCCTTTGGATTGTATTATTTTAATTAAAAAGAAATAATCAGTCATACATCACGTTAGATGAAGTCTAACAAATCTGTTAGGAAGTGCCAAACCAGCCAATATATTCTTATGGATGAAAAGAAATGTAGTGACTTCAATATTGTATTCTACATGCATATCGGGATGATTTAAGTATTGGTGAATTTGTTTATGCATATTTATTTCTCAAATAATAATAATTAAAAAAACTTTAAAAAAATAACTTTGGTAATTAGAGATGCAGTTCATACTTTTCATTCTTCAAGAACAATATGTAATGAAAAATCAACCATATGCCTTTACATTATTTGAATATTGAAAGACAAATAACAAACTTCATTAAAATTACAGTTTCCCGTCTCAGCTATAATGGATTGCTAGCAGGTTTCATAGCAATTATTTGTATTAAAATAATTATAAAAAATAATAAAGTTTCTGGTGAATCTAAGTTGTTATCATGAATATGGAATGGGTGACTGTCAACTTACCTGAAAAAAATGTTAAAGTAGAATAGAATAGAATAGAATAGAATAGAATAGAATAGAATAGAATAGAATAGAAAATTTCAGTTGGAAGGGACCTACAACGATCATCTAGTCCAACTGCCTGACTACTTCAGGGCTGACCAAAAGTTAAAGTAAAGCATATTATTAAGGGCATTGTCCAAATGCCTCTTAATCACTGGGGCATCAACCACCCCTCTAGGAAACCTGTTCCAGTGTTTGACCACCCTCTTGGTAAAGAAATGCTTCCTAAAGTCCAGTCTAAATCTCCCCTGTTGCATCTTTGAACCATTCCTCATACGTGTCCTGTCACTGGACCCCAGGGAGAAGAGCTCAGCACCTCCCTCTCTACTTCCCCTCCTCAGGAAGCTGTAGAGAGCAATGAGGTCGCCCCTCAGTCTCCTTTTCTCCAAACTAGACAAGCCCAAAGTCCTCAGCCATTCCTCATAGGACATTCCTTCCAGCCCTTTCATCAGCTTTGTTGCCCTCCTCTGGACATATTCAAGTACCTTAAATGCATCCAGACAAGTACTATTTAAGTGGTTTACTATTTAAGTACTGTTTAAGTGGTTTGATGGATATGTTTAAAATCGTTACTTAAAAACTTCTTTCTTGCCAGTAGCATCTAAGCACATTTAGCAGGTCAGATAAACCAAAACAAATGTTTGTGGCATGCTGCCTCATTTTAGGGTAAAAACCTTGTTCTGGACTACATCCTTGTTGGATCCTTTTTGTCTTTATCTAGACAAGTTCAATCAGAACAAGAAATTATGTTCACTTAAGACAAGTGTTAGTGCAATAATGTCTTCCTGATCCAGTGAAGAATTTAATGATCTTTTTTTTTTTTCTAAATTCAATTCTAATGCAAAGTGGCTTGTAGGCTTGTAAGTTCTAAAACCCATGCTCATTGCTTTTCCCTTGCTTTCCTCTTGTCGTGGTTTAACCTCAGTCAGCAACTAAGCACCACGCAGCCGCTCGCCCACTCCCCCCAACCCCCCGGTGGGATGGGGGAGAGAATTGGAAGAGCACAAGTGAGAAAAACTTGTGGGTTGAGATAAAAACAGTTTAATAATTGAAATAAAATAATAATAATAATGTAATAATAATAATAATAATAATAATAATAATAATAATACTACACAAAGCAAGTGATGCACAGTACAATTGCTCACCACCCGCCGACCGATGCCCAGCCAGTCCCCGAGCAGCGGCCCCCCCCGGCCAGCTTTCCCCAGTTTATGTACTGAGCATGACGTCACATGGTATGGAATGTCCCTTTGGCCAGTTTGGCTGTGCCCCCTCCCAGCTTCTTGTGCACCTCCAGCCTTCTCAGTCGGCAGAGCATGGGAAGCAGAAAAGTCCTTGGCTAGTGTAAGCATTACCTAGCAACAACTAAACCATCGGTGTGTTATCAACTTTGTTCTCATCCTAAATCCAAAACACAGCACTGTACCAGCTACTAGGAAGAAAATTAACTCCATCCCTGCCGAAACCAGGGCACGTCTCTATAGACAATATAATTATAATTATAATTATATATTATAATTACAATTTCAAAAACTGAGAATAGAAAACTATGGATTTCTCTAGGCCTTCCGTTCCTTATTTGAATTTTCTATTATATGTTAGCTTTTTTAAAAAATGAACAAGGTCAAGTGGTTGATCTATGCTAGACTCTCTTCCTTTTGAAAACAACGCCACTAATTCATGTATTTAAATAAGAACAAAAACTTATTACCATTCTACCTCTTTACTCAGATATTGAGATAAGAATTGATATAGCTATAGAACTCATAAGAGAGGCAAAAGTCTGTCAGTCCATTTCTCTGTCTTTGTGAAATTTTATATTAAAATAACTAACATTTATTTAGGACCCTTTATTTGGATCCTAACATAAATAGTGTTACATACTCTCTCAGCTAGCTATAATGCTGCAATTAGCAATACAAATGTTTTCCTAAATTCTGTTGATATCATTGCTGTGCTTGTCCTCATTTATAATTGGTTTTAAGGTTCAGATAGGAAATACTTTTCTTTGATGTTTTCACAAGTGGGAAAAAATTATGTGCCTTTTTGTGCATATCTCAACAGAAGGTAAACAATTTTAATAGCATGTGGGATTGCTAATTAGAGCTAATTGTGGTTTCTTTGACCTATCTTGACAGTAAGTACCTTACAAAACTTGCTTTCTTCACAAAGTAAGGATTTGTTTACATGAGTAACTTTTATGCACTGAACCTCAGAGACAGAGTTGTTTGTCTGTGATCCTCTGAATTTGTTAATTTATATCTCATAATTTAATATCCACTTACAAAACAATGGCAAAAACTCAGACTCATCGCTTGTCTATTGAAACGTACTTTCTTATTCTGTTGCTGTCTACAAAATCAGAAACTATCACAGACAAAGTCTCTAGTGAATCAAGATCTGGATATCATGGATAAATTGTTCTCTGTACAAACACAGAAAAAAAGTCAAAAGGGAATTATGAAATCCCAAATTCTTAAGGGTAATGTAGGTGTTCAGTGAAAATTACTAAGATGAAATTATGGACTTTTCTAGATCAATAGAAAACCTCTCTCTCATTTCACCAGATGCAGGGTTTTTCCCAAAATTTTTGTTGTGTTTCTATAAAAAAACCCCTGTCAAGTGCTGAATGTTTTCTGTAACACATGCATATTGCCATATAGCATTCTGAGCTTTTTGAACATTTTTTGGAATGTTTGTATTACTTTCTTTTGACATATCGGCTGTTGTAACTGAATGTAGCCCACCCAGCAGTACCACCCAGACAAATGAGACCTGACTATATCTGCCCAGCTTGAACTGACTAGGCTGACTCAGTATGATCTGGGTACCAAAGACAACATTTTTTTCATAACACACTTGGGCAGCAATCTAGAGAGTGACAGAAACTGGAGGTGTAACCACTAGTGGACTCCTGGGATGGAGAAAGTCAGCGATTGGCCCAGGGTTATGAGAATAGCAAAGCCATTGGTGGTTTATGCTGATAGGTAGTGGTAAATAGTTAAAACAATAGCCTCCATGGGGGAGAGGGTGACACAATACACAGTATTCAGTGCAGAAGTTGTGCAGAAGTTGAAACCCAAGGAGAGGGACTTTTTAGGGGCTGAGCTTTGGCTATGGATTGGTTGGAGTGAATGTCTTGTTCCACTGGGTCATTCGCTTTGAACTGGTTTCAGCTGGACAGATGGGACTGGATATGTGATTTGTAGGATGGGTATAACAGGTGGATAGCAATCATTGTCCTGCAAACACGACAGTAATTGCTATAGACCTGCTATACTCATCCTACCAAGCAAATAAACTAGATTGTATATCCCTGAATGGTGTGGTATAGCAGATCTAGCAGCTACCTTACCCAGTCTTTCCATGGCAAACTCTCATAAACTGTGTTAAAACCTGACCTGAATAATTCAATAACAGGCTATTCAAATAGAAACTGTACAGATTTTGAGAAATGACTAAAAATGTGTTACTAACATGTAAATCTACTGCCTCTCCCCAGCAAAAGAACATATTGGATACACTATTTCTAGAAAGCATCTGGAAACTATATGGGTTAGGAAAACATTAAAGAAAATCTGAAACTTTAAAAAAAAACAAACAGAAATCCTAAGAATCTGAAGAATGAAAGTACATGAGCTGTGAGGTGTCCTAAAACGGGTTCAACTCTTGACCTTGAGCTCTTCAAAGTCAGTGGAGAATCACATTTTCAGACAACTAAATAGGTAAGTAAGCAAATAAGTAAGTAGTGGACAAAGTATTTGTATTTAGAAAGTAGATGAGTATACAAAAACATGTGACAAAATTAGGAGAAAAAATATGTTCTTCTGTTAATTTTCCACTAGTTGGAAATAGGGGTTTCATGATAAGGAGAAAAAATGTGAACCTTTTAAGAATTTTTAAATTAAAAGCCCTATAGTTTTAATAATTTTCATAAAAATGTAAATTTTAAATAAATTATACTCAAATTGTATGTGGTTTTGTTTTTATTCTGTTTTTACTAAAGCCATTTTTTTTTTTTAAGACAGAAAACAAATTATATAGAAAATTTCATGCAGACGTGGAAAATTTAGAATCCTGTTTCTTTAACAGGCAGTTATTGCTTGATACTATTGTGTATGACATTTAAGAAAACTTGATTTCTTTCATCCTTTAACTGACAAAAAAGCACATTCACTGAGAATACATGTATGGCTTTAAAAAATTTAGATGTAGTTTATGTGTAGAATTTGGTATTGACAAAGAATAAGTTAGGTCCTTAAAAAAATTTGGATTACTAAAATGGCCTTTCTGAGAAAAAGTATGGTGGGTCTGCCCACTGTATGCTAACATCATACAAAGAAATTATATACTTACAGAGCCTTTGACTCCTTTTGGTCAATAAAAAGCATTCAGAATTGAGAAAATTATGTCTCCTGCAGGCAAGAAATCATCAATTTGACTTCATCTCTGTGTGAGGTCAGTTATATCCTGAGCCTCCCAGAAAATGCTCACAAGCCTACATAGCTTCCTATGACACAATTCTCCATCACTGCCCTGTCCCAGTGTATGGGTCCGTTCTAGAAATGCATAACAGCTCAGAGCTCACAGCTCAGTGTTTGCATCTAGGAATGAGTAAGTCTGTTCATTATATCTGTTGCTCTATAGCTTAAGTCAAGAAAGATGTATGTAGTTGGCATAGTCATGTTTGGTGTGACTGCAGACAAGGAGCTAGAATATGCATCCTCAAAAAGCCCCCCAAGAAAGAATATCCTGGGCTAAACTCAACATAAAAATAAGCATCTGGAACTCAAAAGAAAGAAAAAAAAATAACAAGCTTCAAAAGTTGCACAGTAACAGCTACATTACACTTGCAAATATCTATCTTTATAATTTTTATAGCTCATTATGCGAGGGGTTAAGAAGCAAAAATATTTTCAGTTGATAATAAAGATGATTACTGTGTACTACGTTACAGATTTTAAGAACAAAAAGGAGTGCACAGAGTAATCTATTAAAATAATACATATTTAACCTGCTTTTTTGGATTCTGTCATGTACATAGTACCTGCATGTTATTTTCTGTGTAATTCAGAAAGAACTCTGAGTTTGTAGGGTCTGAAAAGTGAACTCTTACAGGTTAGCAGGATCCAGCTAGGTCAAGATTCCTGGAGAATGGGTAAAACTGTGAATTGGACCAACTATTTGACACAAAATACTTCCTTCCATGCAGTTAGCATCAATGATACCACAATAGTAATGTACTCTATTTACTCTTACTGATTTCAACAACTTCTCTGTCCTTGTGTGAGTAACTTTAATATCAGAGAGACAAAGGATGAATATGAGCCTTTAAATAAAAATGAAATACAATAAAGGAGGGAATATAAACTACTGGATGAATTTATTGACTTCAGAATGTATAAATAAATGTAATTATATATTTATAAAGAAAATTCATGGTCAAAAATAAGAATGAACCATTTTTTCATGTGAACATTGGGTAGTTAAACTGTCTGTATGTATTATTTCAACAATAGCAATACATTAATCTGCTTGGACTTAACTTCTGCGGAAGAAGGATGTAAATGGGGGATTCTCCAAAGAGCTCAGACAATAGGAGCACTGGCAACGCAAGCTGGGATTACAGATGGCCAAAAGATGGATCAGTATTTTTTCAAGCTGCCTACATTAAAACCAAGAAAAAGAAGTATTCCAGTCCAGTTCCAAATACCTTTCCTGTGCAGACTTAGGACAAGATTAGAAAAAGTAGTCAGAGACAAGTTCTATCTATCAGGAAAAAGCAAAGAAAAAAAAAATTTCCTTGGACAGTTGAAGTATAAGAAAATAATTTTTTGACTGAGCTTCTTCATGCTTTGTGCAGATTATCTGTGGGTTTTAAGTCTTAGCCATGTCTGATGGGCTAATTTAACTTCATCTTTACATCACCTGCCTCATTTATCTCCTCCCACTCTTTCATCCTTTCAAACTTCTTCATTAATTTATATCTTCCTAAATAGCCTTTCTGTTAAAACCACGTGTAGTAATAAATTTTGTGTTCATTTTTCCAGAGGCTACTGGAACATAAACCTGTGGTCACCATGGGATTGGGGCTTTTCATCTGGGCTTTTCCAGGAAGTATGCATCTTTATGTAACCTAATGTAGAAGATGAATTGCAGAAAGAAGAGCTTTGAAGTAGTTTTGATATAAATTATAAAAATATTACATTGTCTCAATATGGGCTCATACAGAAATCTCTGAAACTGAAACAGAGTGAATTCTATAAGGCTTGTAGAAACAAACTGACTGTGAGCTGTGGTATTCTTGTCCATTAGGTACAATTTTACGACAATGCACTCCCATGTGATGCATGAGTCAAACATAGAACACATTTCTAGATTTTAGGCAATTGTCAGTTTTAAAAACAGCCAAAAAAGAGCTTATTCATACTGTTCTCTATCTGATGGTGCTGCACAGTTCTGTTCTTTTGCCTGATGACTGAAAAAGCTAACTTGTATATGTCATTATTAGTAAATTTTACAAATATGCTATCCCTTCTGAAATGTCATGTATAAGAAATATTATTTTCCTGTTCTAGGAGGAGAGGAAATGTGTGGAAATTTTTGCCATAGTCCTTCTGCTATAGTATTTTCACCAGAAAAATTAGCTAAAAAATGATATGAGCTAATATCAGTTCTAGCAAATGACTACTGTGTAGCAGAGAAACTACAAACTATGTTGTTTTGATGCCTTGAGGGGAGAGCAGAAGTAAAACTAAAGAACACAGCTGGACAAGCCTGAAGCCTTAAGAAATTTTAAGAGTTGCTACATGATCCTAGAAGCATCACTAACTATACTATATCCCCATGCCAAAATTAAAAAGCTGGGCTTGTATTTCCGAATTCTTTGAGTGATCACAATGCCAATGATAAGCTGAAAAAAACTTATTATCACTGCATGTACCTGAAATGACTGACTAATTAAAAAGGCCAAATAATGCAGGTGTCTTGAGAAAGACCACTTGTGGGCTGCGATGCATGCAGTAACACATCCTGAATCATAAAACAATGTGGGTTGGAAGTCATCCTTGGAGACCATCTGGTCTAAATCCTCAGTCAAAGCAGAGCTAATTTAGAGCAGGTTGCTCTCGGCTATGTCCAGCTGAGTTTTGAATAGTTAAGGACTAGAATTCCACAAACTCTCCCGACAACCCATTACAGTGTTTGACCCCTCTTATGGTGAAAAAACATCTCCCTATATCTAATGACAATTTTCAGTGTTCCAACTCATTTCTCATCTATTACTGCACACCTCTGAGAAAAGTTTGTCCCTTCCCTGCCCTGCCCTGCCCTGCCCTCCTTTTCCTTCCCCTCCCCTCTCTTTCCTCCTCCCATTCAGGTAATTGAAGACAGCTAAAAGATCTGTGCTTAGTCTTCTCTTCCTAAGACTGACGAAGCTCAGTTATCTCAGCCTCTCCTCATATGTCCTGCTGAACTCAGAGGAATACAGCATATGTGAGCTAAGGGCTGATGACAAGAGCAAGAAAACTTTTCCAAATCATAATCTTACATTCTGAGTTGAATTGTTGGGCTGTAATATTATACACAATTTGCTACAAGACTGGCAAGGATTTTGACATGACAGTAAGGATTTTGCAAGCGTTCGGTCATCTCAAATTCTGCAGCACCTACAGCAAAATATTTATACCTCAGAAGAAGTCCTAGCAAACTGTCAGAGTTTCAGAAGTGTCAGAAAAACTAGCTGAATTACAAAACAGCATCTACAAGGGGGAAAGAATGTGAATCAAAGACCTTGAATGATGTTTAATTGTAAGGCAGGCAGAGAATTATGCCTGAATACACAAGTTGACTGAAGTCAAATGTCAGGCTCCAGGGTAAATCCAAAATTAGAATTCCTAAGATTTCTGAACAGCCTGGGAAAATGACAAGAATACTACATGGCCAAGCATATGAAATATGCACTGTCTCTTTTCACCGTAGGATTTTGTCAAAATTCTTTTGCTCTGTTATGGTTGTCAAGAATCAGTTCCAAGATCTGGTCCACAACTTCCTAAGGAGTTGTTTGATTAACCAATGGCTATGCACACTACTAGTGTGTTGCAAAGCCTCTTGGTGATGTGCACATCTGTGTCAACATCTGAAAGTTTAACAAAAGGGTGGGACCCTGAATCACTATCAAAGACTTGTTCAGTGTCATAATGCCAAAAAAATGTTTCACAGATACCCTTCTCAGGAGTTATCTGCTCCCATCACATTCATTCTTCCATTCATGAGATTCAGATATTTGCTCTTTGTAACTTCATATCTACCCAAGGTTTTTCAAACATGATGGAAGGACTAGGAAGGCTGTTTTGCTATCTGGGTTTATGTTAGGAGCTTCCAAATCTGGTAGCCCAATAGAATAGAGGCTGTTGCAGCTCTCTGTTCCCAGGTCCAGCCATTAGCGAGGCTGAGCATGTATTGCCAGTGAGCACATGCACAAACACACAAACACAATACATACATACATGTACACATAGCTGTCCACACAGCTGGGCACACAGCCAGAAACACTCAGGCAAATACAGATGACATAAATGGCTTGATCCCATCCCCTTCTCCAGCTGATCAAGGTGAAAGTCTGTTAGTGGAAAATATATACATACATACAATATGGATCCCTCCAGTAACTGGCCTTAGATGCTTACTGTCTAAGGATGCCTCAATAACTGGCCCTTGACCTTCACTCTCCCCAGATACTGGCACCTGGGTGTGTGAAGCCCAAAGCCCACAGCTGCACTCCAGTTTCTGATATCCAGACTCCTTGCACACACCAATGTACACACAGACACATTCATTATGGATCCATCCAGTAACTGCCCTTAAACACTCCGTCTACCAAGTAGCTGACCCTTGGATCCTCTCATCTCCAGTTGCCTTATACACAGACAGTCACATGCAAATGGATTTCCAGTTGTCCCAGAGACAACATGGTCTGTCCAACAGTTGCCTTGGACCTTCTGGTCGATCCAGTAGTCAACTTGCAGATACTTTGGTCTTTCCAGCACTCAGCCTGGACTTGTGGCTGCTTCAATACCTGGCTCTCAGGCCTCCTATCCTACTTGCTAGCTAGTCTGACTTGATATTTGCTTTGAATTGATAGAGCTGTACAAAGCCATGGGGAGCATGCAAGGGAATGGGGAGCAGGGAGGAACAAAAAGATGAGTAGACAGAAAAGGGTATAAAAGGGACTGGTTGTATATAAAATGAGGTCTTCAGGAACAGACTGCTCCAGTGTGGGTCCTCCATGAGCCACAGTTCCTGCCAGGAGCCTGCTCTGGCATGGGCTCTCCACAGGATGCAGCTTCCTTCAGGGCACATCCACATGCTGCAGCGTGGGGTCCTCCACAGGCTGCAGGGTGGATATCTGCTCCACCGTGGCCCTCCATGGGCTGCAGGGGGACAAACAACTTCACCATGGTCATCTTCACAGATTGGAGGTAAATCTCTGCTCTAGTGCCTGCAGCACCTCCTCCCCCTCCTTTCTCACTGACCTTAGTCTCTGCAGGGTGTTTCTCTAACGTTTTTTCACTCCTCTCTCACAGCTGCTGCACAACCATTTTTTACCCTTTCTTTAATATGTTATCAGAGAGGCACCACCAGCATCACTGATTAGCTCAGCTTTGGCCAGCAGTGGGTCTGTCTTGGAGCTGCTGGAACTGGTTCTGTCTGACATGGAGGCAGCTTCTGGCATCTTCTCATAGAAGCCACCCCTGCAACCCCACCTGCTACCAAAACCTTGCCACATAAACCCAATACACCTGCACTGCCAGGTGAACACAAAACCATCTACTAATAATGGCAAAATCTTATTTACTGGCCTACAGATTTCTCTATAAACAGTATTATCAATAAGACAAAATTTATTTTCATTAGATAGGATGTTTCCATGAAAATCACACAGGCAGACAATAAATATGAGTAAAGATTTATAAAGTTCTTTGTTTGCAGAAGACTATGGTGTAGTCCACGTCAGTTTGTCTCACTCTCCAGTGCAAGTATCATTGAGCCAATCACAAATATAGTAGAGCCATATGTAATGCTGTTGTTCCACATTAATAGTTTCAAATGGTTTCCACTTTTTTCATGAACTTCTCATGAACAGCCACATTTTCACGTCAATTCTAGAAAGTATTTTGTGGGTGAAATCATATATCCTTCCTACCTATACAGTCTGAGATAAAGGAAAATGCACCATGGACATAAGAAAAGCTTATGATAGACCTCACAGAGGATGAGAACTTCCCAGTTCAAAGGCACATGACGATGAACAAATCAAAGAGATTGAGTAGATTTTCTACTCAGTCATTATAGTACAGTATCTATGTGTAGGAATCTGTCCTGGTTTTGGCTGGGATAGAGTTAATTTTCTTCCTAGTAGCTGGTACAGTGCTGTGTTTTGGATTTAGCATAAGAATAATGTTGATAATGCACCAATGTTTTAGTTGTTGCTAGGTAATGCCTACACTAGTCAAGGACTTTTCAGCTTCCCATGCTCTACTGACTGAGAAGGCTGGAGGTGCACAAGAAGCTGGGAGGGGGCACAGCCAAACTGGCCAAAGGGACATTCCATACCATGTGACGTCATGCTCAGTACATAAACTGGGGGAAAGCTGGCCGGGGGGGGGCACTGCTCGGGGACTGGCTGGGCATCGGTCGGCGGGTGGTGAGCAATTGCATTGTGTATCACTTGCTTTGTATATACTTTTACTTTTTTTTTAATTATTATTATTATTATTATTATTACTACTACTACTACTACTATTTTACTTTATTTTATTTCAATTATTAAACTGTTTTTATCTCAACCCACAAGTTTTCTCACTTTTACTCTTCCCATTCACGCCCCCATCCCACTGGGAAGCGGGAGAATGAGCAAGCGGCTGTGTGGTGCTCAGTTGTCGGCTGAGGTTAAACCATGACAGAATCAAACCAGATTACAGCAATAAAACAATGTCAATTCCACGTTTAATCTTTGTGTCAACTGTTCTTGTAGCACTTCCACTGACATCAGCAATTCATTATTAAGATAGACTTATAAGGAAGTATATGCTGGTAAATAAGAGTGTTATATTCAAAGACAGCCAAAGCAGTAGTACAATTCAAATGATGACAGACTTATTTCAAGACTCTGGACTCTATAGTTTCAACACAGGCAACCAAAAACAATTTTTTTTTTTTCTGTTCTGATGTTCAAATAATATGCAATGCAGTGCTTTATCTGTACACGAGCTCTACATTTTCACAAATTTAAATACTTATGTATATTTACATATACAAAACAAAATCTGAACTCAACCATTAAGCTTGGCAGGCACGGATATTTAAAACCAGAAGTATTCTAATTATGAAAGTTTGGATATAGTTTTCAGGGTTTGTTTGTTTGTTTGTTTGTTTGTTTTAATATAGATCTTGAATATGGTGGAATATTCAAGAAGGCTTGGGTAAGTAACCCCTATAAGAGCAAGATTATGCAGTAAATACCTATAAAATATGTTAAATTGTTTTGCCATCTGTAGTACTTCATATTAATATACCATATTTTTTGATAGGGCTTCTCTGACCACATTAATCAGTTCTTTATACTCTCAATTATCTTGCATATATTTCTCTCTAGATAGATAGATAGATGGAGGTACTATACACTTCAAAACATTCTAAAATTTTATTTAGAAAGGAACATTATGACAATAATGCATGGAAGGAGAGTTGAAACAATAAGCTGCTACTTTTGAACTGTTTACACAGAACAGTATACAAAACAGTCATAAAGGGGGCATTTACATGTTCACTGTTTATTTGTGTGTGTATATATGTGGAAAAAACACGTATATTTGAATTTGTATAGCAAAATGCATGTGTAGTACAGATAATATAATACAACACCCATTTTACTGCTATAAAAGGAATAGTATTAAAGCTTTTATGGATAGAGTTGTTAAGGCTTTTTAGGTAAAACTGAAAGCTAACTTCACCAAGCTATTCGTAGAAAGAATGTTCTGTCCTGTGGGTTCTGTGTCAAGCAGCAGAAGCAATCTCAATTGAATTTTCTATTGCTTTTATTCCTGTTGCCTTGACATCCTATATTAGCTGTTTGTGGTATTGTATATGCCCCCATGATAGATGAAGGGGCATTCTGGGATGATTATTTTCTTTAACTAAAAAAAAAAAAAAAGGAAAAAAAAAGAGAAGAGCCCATTTTCTTTTATTTCCAATAAAAAGGAAAACTGGTAAAGGAGCCACAGCTCTGTTCTTACTTCATGTCACTAGAACATTTAAGGACAGCTCTTTAAGGAAGGTAGGAAGGGAGGAAAGAAAGAAAGGAGGAAAGGGGAAGGGAGGGAGGGAACAAGGAAAAGGGGAGTGAGAAATGTTATAACTAATCACAACAGAATTTTCCATTACTAATTAATAACTGGGATTAAATCAAATTCAAATGACAATAATTTTGTTTTATGGAAAGAAGATAAAAGGTAATTATCAAGACAACTAATCAGCTTTTTGTATATAATTCCTTCCTCACTATGCTAACAAAAATGACTATTTTTTAAGGGACAATAAATATTCCAATGCAGTATAAAAATAAATACTGATAAACTGAAGGTTCAAAGATGATCAAATAGGCTCTAAGAATATTAATCAGAATAACTAGTGAAATGCTAAAGGAAAAATGTTTTTTGTGTTAACTGTCATGAACTATAACTTGTTAAAAGAGATCAGGACTGTACAGCTATATCTACACCACATCTTACTAGTTTCATGAGGACTACCTGGATAGCTATTTGCTACTGACTGCAAACGTGGCAAAATCTGGTCCACAGGTACTAAAGAATTTCAGTATAGATTTTTTTTTCAAAGATCTCTGTATTCTTCGGAAATATAAATGACACCTCCACAACTTAATCATCATATTCCTATGTAAGTCCCTTTGTTGGGATTTCACCAAGAAAACCTCAATGAACTTAGCTGAAAGATAAGCAGCATGGTTATGCAACTTCCTTTCTTTCTCAGGTCCTGAGCTTTTATTCACAAATAAAATGAAGATCTGTGTGACTTATCTATGGTATCCCATATCAGTCCAAATATTCAGCATCTTGTTGCATCTAAACAAGTCATAGCAATTTTGGTGATTCACTAATGATGAATCTTCTGAAATCTTTCTTGCAATTTACACTACAGTGATTAGTACTGATGTGAGTAAAATATAGACTAAGTCAAGACAGAATCCCAAATGACTATGCACTTGTCGTGGTTTAACCTCAGTCAGCAACTGAGCACCACACAGCCGCCCGCTTGCTCGCTCCCTCCCCCCCGCAGTGGGATGGGGGAGAGGATTGGAAGAGCACAAGTGAGAAAAACTCGTGGGTTGAGATAAAAACAGTTTAATAATTGAAATAAAATAATAATAATGTAATAATAATAATAATAATAATAATAATAATAATAATAATAATACACAAAGCAAGTGATGCACAGTGCAATTGCTCACCACCCGCCGATCAATGCCCAGCCAGTCCCCGAGCAGCGACGCCCCCCGGCCAGCTTTCCCCAGTTTATGTACTGAGCATGACGTCACATGATATGGAATATCCCTTTGGCCAGTTTGGGTCAGCTGTCCTGGCTGTGCCCCCTTCCAGCTTCTTGTGCACCTCCAGCCTTCTCAGTTGGTAGAGCATGGAAAACTGAAAAGTCCTTGGCTAGTGTAAGCATTACCTAGCAACAACTAAAACATCGGTGCGTTATCAACTTTGTTCTCATCCTAAATCCAAACCACAGCACTGTACCAGCTACTAGGAAGGACATTAACTCTATCCCTGCCAAAACCAGGACAGCACTTGACCCAAATACTGTTGTGACTTTTTAAAATAATGTCATCTGGTTTTCTGAAGGACAAGTAGCATCCTTACAATTCTCAAGTTTAGAGAATACGTTTTTTATATCTATATAAGGTGTTTTGATTTTGAAAGAATGACAACAATGCAATTTAGGGTAAGTATTAAGTACTACTTCATGTATTTTTTCTCTTATGGAGATTTGCTTATTCCCTACATTGGCAATTCCTAATAATCATTACTTGCGCTCAAGTAGATTAGAATAGGCACTGGACCCTAATCATAAAAATGAACTAGTGTCAGCTCTGAAAAATAACATTGAGTATTTAAACAAATTTAAAGGGACTGTAGGGATCAATTCAGTTGCCCAAATATTGGCATCTAATACAATTTAGGATAACCTAGGCTATCTTGATTACCTCCTGCCAGTTCAGAAAAGTTCAGGTCTACCATAGGTCTTGTGCAGTACCTGTCATATAACCTAGCGTATGGCAAATAAACCCTAGATTTTGAAACGTCCACACTTCCTTAGGCACTTGGAATGGGATTTATTTTCTCAGTTTATGTTAGCTCACTAGTCTAAGCTAGACTTCTTCCACATTCTATTCAGTAGACAGAAGCACCTCCAGACAATCACTGAGAGAGGTGCATCCCTAAGAGAGGTGCAATGAATTGTTCTCTAGAGATGCCAGAATCTCTCCATTGATTATACGAGTAACCTAAACAGCTGGCTTAGAATATGTGTATGATTTAACTCACTCCTAATTTTAGGTGTCTGCATGCATATTCAGCATTTCAGTACTCATTTAGTCACTGGATTTTCAGTCATCAGGGCTTCATTCAGTTGTACAACTTTACATACCTACTGTGTAAAGAGGTCTCTTGGATGTGCTGTGGCATTTGTTTCAGTCTTTTGCAAAAGCTTTTATTAGCCAGGACGTTTCACATGGAACAAGGTTCCTACCTGTGGACAATGAATTGAGTCTAGTTGAGTCTTTGGAGTCTACAAAGCTATTCAGATACTGTAAATCTGTAATTTATTTCACAAAAGCTACTCCCTTCTTAGAAGTTCTACAGTATCTGAGACATGCTCATAGGACAGATGAGACACAGGACAGAGAAGAAACATACATCCTTCTGAGGTGGCAGCGGGAGGCCACACAGGATATGGTAGGGCATCTCAAATTGCACTAGACATTTATCTTTAGGCATATGAATCCCATCCTATACAACTGACTTGGCTGACTAAAGTTAGCTGAGAAGATTTTCTTTATTACAGTTATGTGTTCAGTGTATGGATAGAATTGTCTTGGCCAGAATGACTATAATACACAAACTAAGTGAAAGGCAGAGTCTCTGATAAAAAAAATAAATTTGTTCAGGACAGATCTTTGGCTCTGAGATCATGGACTGGTCTGCACACAAACTACTAAACTGTCTCCAGAACAAGGTGTGAGTATGAAGACTGTCTGTTTAGAACAGTCCTTAGTTTATGATAAGTTTCATAGCATCATAGAAGATCTTGAGTTGGCAGGGACCCATAAGGGTCATCAAGTCCAACTCCCTGCTCCTTGGAGGACTACCTAAAACTAAACCATATGACTAAGAGCATCGTCAGACGCTCCTTGAACTCTGACAGGCTTGGTGCCGTGATCACTGCCCTGGAGAGTCTGTTCCAGTGACTGACCACCCTTTTAGTGAAGAACCTTTTCCTAATGTCCAGTCTGAACTTCCCCTGACACAGCTTCATACCATTTCCTCGTGCCCTATTGCTGGTCACCAGAGAGAGTAGGTCAGCACCTCCCCCTCCGCTGCCCACCTCGAGGAAGTTATAGACTGCGATGAGGTCACCCCTCAGCTTTCTCTTCTCCAAGCTGAACAAGCTAAGTTGTCTCAGCCGCTCCTGGGAAGTCTTGCCCTTGAGGTCTTTCACTATATTGGTTGTCCTCCTCTGGACACACTCCAATAGTTTCATGTTCTTCTTATATTGAGATGCCCAAAACTGCACACAGTACTCGAGGTGGGGCTTCACCAGTGCAGTGTAGAGTGGGACAATTGCCTCCCTTGATCAGCTAGCTATGCTGTGCTTGGTGCACCCCAGGACACAGTTGGCACTTCTGGCAGCCAGGGCACACTGTTGACTCATATTCAACTTGCCATCAACCCAAACCCCCAGAGCTCTTTCTGCAGGGCTGCTCTCCAACCTCTCGTCCCCCAGGTTGTATGTGTAACCAGAATTACCCAACTTTGAATCCATGACCAAAAAATTTTGAGGAAAATTCTAGTTGCCCTTGGTCAAAAGCATCACTGGACCATTTGAACAGGTTAGCAATATTATCTGTATAACGGAATCTTCTACTGAAAGTGTTCCCTGGTAGAATTTAGTTTGTAAATATCGACGATATCTATTTCTTATTGTCCAACACCCCTCGTGAAAAAGAAACAACAAAAACAAATACTTCTCGGCCCATACCTGTACCTACCTTTTCCCCCAGACTCCAGATTTATGCCTTTTGTTGATGGAGATACTGCCTTGGCAGCACCATTAAAACTGCCACTTGACAGTGGAAAATCATTTAGACATAATTCTCTGATTAATGTTTTTTTATTGGGAAGGATTTGGGATGCTGTTTATCCTTTTTATTATTCAGAAACTTGATGTATTTAAAAGATTTTTTTAACACTTTACCTTCTGAAAAAGATTAATCTAAAAATCATACTTCACTAATCAGAATTAAATTGTCAAAAATATATTTGTAATAAAACTGCTAGTATAACAAAATAACAAAAGTAAAATCTACTTTTGCCACTCCAGTCAGTCAACTAATTTATATTCTGAGTAATCATCTTCCATTACCAAACATGTTATATTAAATTACAATTAATTTTTCATGGTCTTGCATGTTTATGTCTATGTTTATGTATTGGGTGTAGGTGTCGAGGTGTTGGCAGTAGAGGGGGCTGCAGGGGTGGCCTCTGTGAGGAGACGCCATGTCTGCCCGGTGCTGGACACAGCCAGTTCCAGCTGGTTCCAACAGACTCATTGCAGGGCACAGCTGAGCCCCTCAACCAAGATGGTGGCACCTCAGGGAGAACATATTTAAGAAAGGACAAAGAGGAGGGGCTGGGGGGGGCGGCAGGGAAAGTGAGAAACAGCAGAGGGCTCGCCTCTGTGACAACATATTTAAGAAAGAGTAAAAAATACTGTGCAGCAGCTGTGTGAAAGAGTAGTAAGAAAAATATGAGAGAAATAACTATGCAGATACCCAAGGTCAGGGAAGAAGGAAAGAGAGGAGGTGCTCTAGGTCCCAGAGCCGATATCCACACTGCAGCTCCCACGGTGGAGCAGGTACTTCTCTGTAGCCCCTGGAGAGGACCACACCAGAGCAGATATCCAGCCTGCAGCCCATGGAGGACCCCATCCTGGAGCAGACAGATATCTCCTGAAGGACTGCAACCCATGGAGAGGACCCACACTGCAGCATGGGAAAAGTGTAAGGAGGAAGGAGTAGCAGAGAGGAACTGTTATGGGCTGACCACAACCCACCATTACCCATACTCCTGCATCACTCACAGGGTGGGAAGGAGGTTGAAGAGCTGGGAATGAAGGAGTGAAGTTGAGCCTGGAAAGGTAGGCGGGATGAGGGGGAAGGTGTTTTAATTTTTTTGTCTTTGTTTCTCACAACCCATATCTATTTTAACTGGAAATAAATTACATTAATTTTCCCTAAGTTAACTCTGTTTTGCCCATGATGGTAATTGGTAAGCAATCTCCATATCTTTATCTCAACCCACAAGCTTTTTCATCCTATTTTCTCCCCCTGTACTGCTGAGGAGGGGGAGTAAAAGAGCATCTGGGTGAGAGTTTGGCCCCTAGCTGAGGTTAACCCTCCACAAAAACAAACTCGTCATGTGTCTTGTGAAAGCATTAAAAAAAAATAGTTCCAAATATCTCGTTTCAGTGTTTCACGGTAATGCAAAAAAGAACAGATTTACTGGCTGCCATCAATTCTACTTCGAACTTTTTTTTTTCTTACAAGTTACCTCATCTATAATCAATCTATTGTAAAAGAGCAACTTCTTGGATCAGAGAGATTTGTTTCTGTGAAAAGAAAATAGATGACTACATACTACGTAAGAAAATACAAAGCAAAACATTGAAATATGTAATAATGCCAAAAATCAATAAAATATAAATGCTAACATTTTAGGTTCAGCAAAGTAAAGAACTGAGCATGAATTAACTCAGCTGTAAGTGTATGGATAGAAATTTACAGATTCTAGAGGATGCAAATCCTAAAGCACACATAAATCTCATTCATGTTTAAGAATTTCTGAAGAGTCCAGAATTTCTTACTTAAGACCAGTGCTACTCTATTTAGTAATCCCATTTACTTCAGTGAAATGTCAAGATTCAACTCAATGTGAGCAAGCATGTCAAATTATTATTGGTTATCAGGTAGTTCTACTAAGACAATTAAGTCCAGACTTAAAGGTCTCTTTCACTGTGGAGTTGGTTATATGATTAATGTCATTGCTTTCAATAATGATATTCTTATAAATAAGCATCCACATTTATAAGTGTAAAATTTATTCATACAGATAAATTGAAGTATCTGTCTTTACACGTCTACAGTAGGATTAAACTAGTTTAGCTTTAGACATTTATCAGCTAACCACTCCAGGCTTCTTTTTATACTCAAGGGAGAAAAATAATCACTTTTAGGGAATAATTCACACTATCTATTTTAGAGATATATTTTATGAGAGGAGAAATGTTTGCTGCTCTCCATTGCTCTCTATTGACTATAAGCAAGTCTATGTTGAAAATTCAGATGCAGAGGTCTACTTTATATTTTCCTATAATCAGCTATATTTCAGCTGATGAATCCCATCCCAGTAACCATTTTAGGATAAGTTTTTCTATGATGTAATGCGTTGATGATATAAACAAACATTGGAAGGTCCAAAAATACTACAATATTATTCATTAAATATCTGGTTCATTTCTGAATTACATTCATCTCATGAAAAAGAGAAGTTATTTTTACAGGATTTCAGTCAATCTTGCCAAGTGAGATGCAGATTATGAAAACATTCAGTTCTGGATATATATCTAAAACTGAATTGGTTTATATAAATACTGTCACATATCACATATTATGTAAACTTTTTTTGAGAAAATTATCTTTACTGACCCTAAGAAAAAAATTTCTGAATCAATACAATATATGTATTGTGAATAGTAATATATTAAATAATGCCATTTACAAAGCCATGCAAATAATCGAAAAGGCACTGACTTCCAAATGTTTTGAGTATATATAAACAAGTTCAGATTGTTTAAGATTTAGAATTTGCCAGGATCCAAGTCACATGAAAAACAATTACATACGATTCAGATAAACAAAGCAAAATGGTACCAAGTCATGGGGAGGAAGGGGGGCACCCCAAAAAAATCACCGCCCCAAATCCCCAAAACCCAACCCAACCAACTAACCAACCAAACCAAACCAAAAAACCAAGCACATTTTAGTATCCCTAAAAGCATTGCAAGACACTTCAGTGAATGGTAGAAATAGAGGATAAAGCTTTTTCCAAATCAGAGGTATTTTCCTGAGCTTGGAATGCATTATGTTATGAAGTCGTATAGCATGGCATTTGCTACAGTTTGAGAGGATTAGTTGGTAGAAAAGTTCATGATGAATTAGTGGATTAAGGACGTTTTCTTTCTTGACACTAAATGCAAACTTAATTCAGTCTAATGATGGTCAAAGGCAGCTTCCTGATGTTCTCCTTTCTTTGACTGAAATGTCTTCATGATGTTCATAACTTAAATGCCCTCAGATATGGCTACCTGTACTGCATTGCAAAAAAAAAAATTACTAGAAGTTACATTGTTTTGAAGAACAAACTATAGCAGGAAAAGGAATTTTGTGAGATTGCTGCGTAAGAATTTTTACTTGTGTGAATGACCAGCTTAGTGGAAAAGTATCTTTGTAAGACAATTCATCATTTCAGAGTCTTCCTGGCTGTCCTGGTTTCGGCTGGGATAGAGTTAATTTTCTTCCTAGTAGCTGGCATAGTGCTTTGTTTTGGATTTGATATGAGAACAACGTCGATAACACACCGATGTTTTAGTTGTTGCTAAGTAGTGCTTACACTGGTCAAAGACTTTTCAGCTTCCCATGCCCTGCCAGTGAGAAGCTGAGAGGGGGCACAGCCAGGACAGCTGACCCAAACTGGCCAAAGGGATATTCCATACCATATGATGTCATGCTTAGCATATAAACTGGGGGGAGTTAGCCAGAGGAGGCATGACCGCTGCTCAGGAACTGGCTGGGCATCGGTCGGCAATTGCACTGTGCATCACTTGTTTTGTATATTCTATTATTATTATTATTATTGTTATTGTTATTGTTATTGTTATTGTTATTATTATTATTTCCCTTCCTTTTCTGTCCTGTTAAACTCTCTTTATCTCAACTCACAAATTTTACTTTTTTTATTTTTCCCCTGATTCTTTCCCCCATCCCACTGAGGGGAGGGAACGGGAGTGAGTGAATGTCTGTGTGGTGTTCAGGTGCCTGCCAGGTTAAACCACAACACTGGCAAACTCACTACTTCATGAGAAAGATATGAGAGAAAAAAACATCAAAATTTAAATCTTAGAAAAATATATTACAGAATCAGTAAATCAATAAGATCTCCATTGGTAGTATATTACAATGTGCTTCTTGCACTGTTAGATTTTAGATAAAATATCTAAATAAATTTCCTGTAGCCTAAAAATAGCCTCATTATTTTGGGCATGACTTTTTGGTAAGTGTGCTAAAGTATTGGGGGAAAGATTGCTGACTGTTGTGTTCTATATGGTGTATATCATAAATAATTTTACAAAAGAACAGACTGTAGAATCCATTGTAAAAAATGCATTCCAGATTTAAAATTTGCCATTGTTTTCTGAAAGAGTTATAATTTATCAAATATATTGTATTTTAAATCTACTTCAGGAAATGAACAAACACATCGGTAATGGAGTACAAAAAAGCAGCCAGTTAGTATATACTATTTGGTTCAACAGAGAGGAAAAGCAACTCCTTAAATAATTTTCTGGAAGATGGTTTGATAGCATTATATGTCAAACCATTTTGTTAATCTAACCTAAGCTCCTATATAACATAGGCCAAAAAGTTTTGATCATTGCTTCCTGCAATAAAGAAATTGCTTTTCCTGGGTAGATTGACATTCTTTGTCATAATAACTAACTGGCCACACTGCAAAAATGACAAGTGTCATTAGGGATTTGCGAGTAGTTTGATTTAATGCTGAACTAGCTATGATGGAAGACAGCTATTCCTCTTATAATTCAAAAATTTTGTTTTTAAGTCTTCCCAATTAAAATGATTCTGTCAAGTCATTTCCTAAATTCCTCTGTTCCCATCTCTTGGCTTTCAAATCTTCAGGTTCTCACTGCCTTCCAAGCATGTGATAGATTCATGATCTTGTTTTTACCTCCATGTCCTAGTGTAATTTTAACTTCACCTACTTTTTTGGAAGCAGGGGCTGGGGGGAGGGGAAGTATTTTTTTCCTAGTACCTCATAGTACTTATTGCACTCTTTACCTGAGAGTTATCTTGCACAACTAGACCTGGATGTGCTTTCCTGTCCTCAGTTGAAAGTGCATAATTATGTATCTACAAAAGATGTGGGACAGATGGTAAACATGATTCATTACAGGAAGTCCCTTCAATCTGGATGACTGGGGAACTAGGATACAAGGATTTACCATGGCACACTCCAAAACGTAATCTAGTTCTTAGCGTTCCCTTAGGTTAGTTTTTTCTAGCATTTCCTGCAGTATTATTGTCTTTAACTGCTAAGAAATTTTTGTCTTTCAAATCCTTCAACATATACACCTCAGGAAAATCATCCTCTTTTTTTTTTCTTTTTTTTTTTTTTGTCACTAAGCCTCTGTGCTCTTCCGAATGTCCCTAATCAAGAATTTCTAACCAAATGGTCCTTCTTCCAGAGTGCTATCCAATGTCATTCCTTTTAAGCAGATTGTCTTACTACTATTAAAATTAATAAAATAATAAAAGATGATGTACCTATAGCTACACATTTGATAAAGTCCTTTCTAGTTCTGCTAATACAATGTATTTAACAAGCACTACATTAATTAAAATGGAAAGAAATGTACACACATTTTTTTCTGTCTTCCTGATTGTTTTGTAATGTTACAGAAAATATTCTTCATTCATTCAGCTGGTATCAGCAGGAAATCTAAGCACATTAATGAGTCATTAATGGCATTGCAATAACCTGGAGCAGGTGCACCATTAAAATCAATAACTGAAATTATTTATGGACCTCTGGATAGGAATGTATGGGTAATTTTAATAATATTGTCACATTTGATACACTAAATATGTAAAATGTCTGGCACTGGTTGCCTAAGAAAGGTGTTAAAAAGTGGAGAGAGGAACAAAGTGTTTATGTCTCAGACACTTTCAAAACTTCAGAGCTCTTTTTTTCAAAGTGAAGATACATGGACTTATATTTAGAGCCATGGATATGTCTACACAGTTAAACAAGCTTGAGCATTCATCCCCTAATCATCCACACTGACTGAACATTAATTTGCTTCCTGATTTCTTGGCTAACCACCCCTTCCCAAAATGACTCTTTTAAGACAAAGCCTGAATACATTTGTGGGGAGTCCACGGGCTGCCCTCAAAAGGGGAGGAGAATGAACCACCTTCATCCTCCTCTGTCCTCTAACACTACTTAGGCTTTGCCTAAGTAGCTCTTTAAATTCTTCTTCCTCATGATCACATCACACCCCATGGCACGGAGCAACATGCACACTGAATTTTGAACTAAAAAAATGATGACTCTGGTGATCTTCCAGACAACCCTCACATTTTCTTTTGCATAATTTGAGCTGAAAATCACACTCAAACAAAATGGCAATATATTCTGCCAGTAGGGTACCACTTGGCACCATGAGGAGACCCAGAATCAAGTGCTACGTGGTTTGGAACCAGCCAAACTCCTCTAACAAAAGCTAGCCCTTGAGCAGAGAGGAATCAAGCCAGATGGCGTCACCTTGCCTTGGAACCATTTAGCCCCATAGATACAGCATTGCCATTGCTAGTTACAGGCCAGAGGCTTTGCACCAACTGGGCTGAGGCTCGTCAGGCTGTGTCTGAACTCCTCTTGGCCTGCCTGGAGCTTTGTTATAGCTTGTTTAGCTGTAACAGAAATTTTCTAATGACCAAGCAGTTATTATCTCATTTGTTTCCCTTTGCTTAGCTTTGTATAATTGTGTGGGATAACCACAATTTTTATACAGCTAGTAGTAACAAGTTGGTAATCTGTGTGGATAGAAATATTCACTGTTAACATAAAAATGAAGTTTAGATGCAAGTAAGTCTGGTATGACAGAAAGGGCCTTGAAAGCGGGGGCCCAGGTTGCAGGGTAGAGGAGTACTGGTATGGGACAATAATGCAAAGGGCACAGGGTTATACTGGAGACCCCAGGACTATAAACAACTCACCAAACAAACCAAACCAAACCAAACCAAAAAAACCCAAACGTACACCATATATAGAACAATATATGAAATTCAGGACCAGAGGACCCTGAGGGGCAGTGGGAGGGTGAGCATAACACCAGAGGAAACAGTAGATACAAGAAAGTGTGTCTATAATAATTTAAACTTTATTATTATGAAACAACTTTTGAAATGTATTCTTTTCTTTCTTTTTCTTTCCTTCCTCTGTAATAATTAAACCTAGACAAGTAATTTATTGATTAGACTGTTAAGATTTCAATTGAACTAAGTTCTTCATTTTATATGTAAGATATATTTCCTTTCACCCAAAACGAGGTTTTGAGTAGCTACTCCATGGACCTTTTCAGCTTAGTTGTATGTACGTCACCATAATTTCTTTAAGTATTCAAAAGAGACTCCTCTTCATTCATTATTAAAAAAAAATATATAAATACAATGGGTATGTGTAAAACTTTAAAAAAAAAACCACGTCAAAATCTCATACTATTTTAAGTCCCTTGAAGAGGAAATGTCTTATTACATAATCCTTCTCAGCTTTGTGTTACTAATAACCTATAAGTAGAACCATTATAAATATTTTTATGAAATATTTTTTCCAGAATAAAGCACAGTTTTAGTAAGTTAAATGTTTTTCATAAAAAAGACAAAGATTTTATAATTATTTGATATATGAGCATTACAATAATATTGATTCTGACAACAGTAACCTTTAATTCTAATTTTTTTTGTAAAAAACCCACTCAAAACATACTTATCCAGATTTAACTTGTCTTATATATTTTATATAAATTCAATATAATATTTAATATTTCTATTTAATGCTCTATAGTGAAATTTTCTGATATCAACTACATAACTATTAAAACACATGGAAAGTAAATGTTTTTATATTTTCCAATGTATTCACATAGTGATTTATTTAGATGTAAAAATCTTTTTTTTAATTTCAGTTCAGGAAAACTCAAAAAAGTCAGAACATTCCAGTGAATTAAATCATAGTTGATCAGTTCTATCGTAAAGTTGTAAATAACCCATAACGAAGTTATGAATTATAGATTGATTGTAAACAGTGCATGAAAACATACGTATTGTCATATCTTTATTTCTCTGCCCTTAGGTATGTTATATTTTAACAGAAAATTTAAATGAAATTGCTTTTATTAAACATTTTTTTTTGTTGTTTTTTGGGGTTTTTTTGGTTTTTTTTTGTTTTTTTAATGTGGTTGCTGTGGTGAGTCAGAAATCCATAAGGATAACATGTCCATAGATTCAATGAAAATTTCTTAACAGTATGATTCAGTGTAGGAAGGTAGCTTAACTGTTCTGATTCACTCCCTTTCCATTTCTCTAGTTCAGTAAAATGCAACATTTTAGTAATTTCATTATGTATTCCTAACCTATAATAGAAATAGTTTAAAACTATGGAATATATTAAAAAAAGGCACATATGCACCTTATCACAGTAAAAATTATTATGCATTATTTATCTTTGAAGTTTTAAGGGTTTTGAACGTATAAGGACTTTATTTACTTTTATCACTTAACAGATATGAAATGCAGTTACAACTGAATAGCTGACTTTCCTGTCTTGCATCTAATATCCTGACTGTAGAGATACAGATACAATATTCTCATACAATGGGAATTTTCCAGCATATCCTCTCTGATTTACTGCGAATAATTCTTATCTGCTTTATACTCAGTAACAGGTGTCTTAATGAGTAGTACCCTCCACAGATTCCCTGGCTATAAAATCAAGCTGTAAACGTTCAAGATAATCATAGCCTTTTTTTAGCTGACAATATATTTTTGTGGACTGTTTTCAAATACCAAAGTAGTAGGACCTATTTTATCCATGTAATCCAAACAACCCAGCACAGGGGAACAAGAAGGCATTTGTTACCTGTGCTAGCCTTTTTTAAGAACACAGCCTGCTGCAAATAAAAATCACAATCAGAAGAATTGCAGCACAGAAGAACATTGGTTTCAGAAAAGCATGATGGCATCTTTTCTTTGTCTGAATCATGAAGAAGGGAAGGATTTAGGTTTGGAAGCGCTAGTCAAAGGCTTCGTTATTTACAAGTGAGTTGATTTGGCAATCAACTGTTAAAGAAACCTGGCAATAACAGGTGGATAAATATTGTGGAGCGGCCTACCTTTTGGAAGCCATCTATTACCTCCCATAGAATCTGTTAAATGATATTGTGGCAGGTCATGAGCTGGCACTAGATATACTACTACAGAAAATGCTAGCAGCGTTTCTGGATAATAGAAAAGTCCATCATAAAATACTGTACTGAATATTTTACAAACTTTTCACCCATGGAAACTCAGGGTTACTCAGATCTGATGAAGGTTGTATAACTAGAGTGCTAGCAGCTGAGCCTTTCCTCTTCATCTGCAAAGTGCTTTCCAGGACCATTTCAAATCAGCATGGTCTGTTATGGCCAGCTGTAAGCTTGGAGGCTATCGCTTTGCACTAGTACAAATTATAATTATTTGCTAAATAAAGATTAGATGGCAGAAATATAATGTGGATTTACCACAAAATAGAGAAATTAAAATATATACAAAATTAATCCCATAGTTTTAACTCCAAAGGCATATTAGACACAGCAAATATATAAGTTGGCAGGTGTGGCTCACATTGTATGGTTCATGTTGTGTAATGTTTTAACTTTGTCTAAAATTCCTGAGCTTTGAAACTGATTCAGCCATGCATTTTGTTATTGACTTATATCCATGAAAAATACTTCTGTATTTTTTTGAGGGCAGGCCACATTTTAAAATGAAATTATACAGATATTAATATCAAACAATTGTTCAAATGTGATAGAATTTTCAGTTTTTTTCTGAAATATTTCAGGTTTTTTCCTACTCCTGATTAAAAAAAAAAAAAACAAACAAACCACAATTTCTTGCATTTATTTAGATTCATAGCACCCTGAGAGAAAAGATGCATATTTTCCTCTTCATTATCAAAAGACTTTTATGGTGGGACAATTTCCACAAATTTTCACTGTCTCAGCTTGACTTCTGTTGTCAGAGAGAGAGAACACTACAGACTCCTCACACCTAGCATAGATATTAAGAGCTGAATTTGACATTGCACTCTATTTCAGTTTCTTGTTTGTAAAATAAGAATAAAAGCACTTACTAGCTTCAAAGAATGCATTAAATATAAATCAGCAGAGTTTGTTGCCTGATCAGGTATTGCACTTTATAACCCTGAGGAACAGTCCTTCATTGTGAATCCTTCCATACTGATTAACCAGTTTAAAAATCTGTGACAAGACTTAGCCTTTTATCTTCTAGTTATCCCTTAATTCTAATGAGCTTTTATGTACCATATTATCAGAAAAAAAATTAAGGCATAAATTACATCAATTAGGGTGACATTCATCTATTGTTTATTAATTTTTCAATAACCTCTAACAGGTTAAAAAAAGCATAATTTTCACTTGTATGAATTTGTGCCTATAACGTGATACTGAGTCAGATATTTTACTAATCTCACTTAAATTACACTCTAAATCAATTTTGTACTAGCACTGAGATGAAGCACCTAGGTCTGCAATTCCCCAGACATCCTGTGGCTCACAACTTTGGAAACAGTTGTTTCTTTTAAGGAAGTGAAGTAAAAAGCAGAATACCAACCTAAGAACCTGCACAATGGGTAAATTCACACTGCTTTTCTGTAACAATTGTAACCAAAAAAAAACCCCAAAACCCCAGATATGTTGCCTGTTTCAGTCCTAGAATCATAGAATGGTTTGGTTGGAAGGGACTTTAAAGATCATCTAGTTCCCACCCCCCCTGCCATGGGCAGGGACACCTTCCACTAGACCAGGTTGCTCAAAGCCTCATCCAACCTGACCTTGAACACTTCCAGGGAGAGGGCATCCACAACTTCTCTGGGCAACCTGTTCCAGTGTCTCACCACCCTCACAGTAAAGAATTTCTTCCTCAGATCTAATCTAAATCTACCCTCTTTCAGTTTAAAACCATTACCCCTCATCCTATCACTACACTTCCTGATCAGGAGTCCATCCCCATGTTTCCTGTAGGCCCCCTTTAAGTACTGGAAGGCTGCTATAAGGTCTCCCTTGAGCTTTCTCTTCTCTAGGTTGAACAACCCCAACTCTCTCAACCTGTCCTCATAGGGTAGGTGCTCCAGCCCCCTCTGATCATCTTCGTGGCCCTCCTCTGGACCTGCTTGAGCACGTCTATGGCTTTCTTATGTTGTGGACCCTAGAGCTGAACACAGTACTCCAGGTGGGGTCCCATGAAAGCCGAGTAGATGGGGAGAATCACCTCCCTCGACCTGCTGGCCATGCTTCTTTGGATGCAGCCCAGGATGCTATTGGCTTTCTGGGCTGTGAGTGTACATTGCCAGCTCATATTCAGTTTTTCATCCACCAACACCCCCAAGTCCTCCTCCACATGGCTGCTCTCAGTTCACTCATTGTGCAGCCTGTATCCATGTTTGGGATTGCCCTGACCCAGGTGCAGGACCTTACACTTAGCCTTGTTGAACTTCATGAGGTCCGCATGGGTCCACTTCTCTAACCTGTCAAGGTCCCTCTGGATGGCATCCCTTCCCTCTAGAGTATCAGCCACACCACTCAGCTTGGTGTTATCCGCAAACTTGATGAGGGTGTACTCAATCCCACTGTCCATGTCCCCGACAAAGATGTTAAATAATACTGGTCCCCGTACGGACCCCTGAAGGATACCACTTGTCACTGGTCTCCACCTGGACATTGAGACATTGACTGCAACCCTTTGAGTGCGACCATCCAGCCAATTCCCTATCCACCGAGTGATCCACCCGTCAAATCTATGTCTCTCCATTTTAGAGGCAAGGATGTTGTGTGGGACAGTATCAAATGCTTTGCACAAGTCCAGGTAGATGTTGTCAGTCGCTTTTCCCTTACCCACAAATGCTGTAACCCCAACATAGAAGGCCACCAAATTTGTCAGGCATAATTTGCCCTTAGTGAAGCCACGTTGGCTGTCACCAATCACCTCTCTGTCTTCCATGTGCCTTAGCATAGTTTCCAGGAGGATCTGCTCCATGATCTTGCTGAGCACATAGGTGAGACTGACCGGCCTGTAGTTCCCCGAGTCTTCTCTTTTTCCCTTTTTTAAAAATAGTGGTTATGTTTCCCCTTTTCCAGTCACTGGGAATTTTGCCAGTCTGCCATGACTTTTCAAATATGATGGATAGTGGCTTAGCACCTTCACCTACCAGTTTCCTCAGGACCCTCAGATGCATCTCATCAGGTCCCATAGACTTGTGCACATTCAGGTTTCTTAGACGGTCTTGAACCTGCTCTTCTCCTACGGTGGGCAGTACTCCATTCTCCCAGTCCCTGCCTTTGGATTCTGTGAATTGGGTGGCATGACGAGAGCACTTGCTGGTGAAGACCAAGGCAAAAAAGTTGTTGAGTACCTCAGCCTTCTCCATGTCAGTTGTTGCCAGGTCTCCCATTTCGTTCATCAGGGTGGGTACAGTTTCTTTCATCTTCCTTTGTTGCCCTATGTATCTGAAGAAACCCTTCTTGTTATTTTTCACATCCCTAGCTAAGTTCAGCTCCAGCTGTGCCTTGGCTTTCCTGATCCCCTCCCTGCACTCTCGGGCCGTATCCCTATAATCTCCCCAGGATGTATAACCCTGCCTCCACTGCCTATGCATTTTGGTTTTTTGTTTTAGTTTGGCTAAGAGGTCTTAGCCAAGCTGGCCTCCTGCCTCCCCTGCCCGACTTCTTGTACATCAGTATTGATAGCTCTTGTGCCATAAGAAAAATTTCTTTAAATATCTCCCAGCTCTCGTTCGCTCTTTTGCCTCTGAGGGCAGTTTCCCAAGGGATCCCATGCACTAGTGCCCTAAAGAGCTGAAAGATTGCCTTTCTGAGGTTTAGGGTCCTGGCTCTGCTTTTTACCCATCCTGTACCCCTCAAGATTGAGAATGCCACCAGGGCATGATCACTGCAGCCCAGGCTACCTCCAGTCTTGACGTCTCCAAAAAGTTCTTCTGCATTAGTGAGCAATAGGTCCAGCAGTGCCTCTCCTCTGGTCGGGTTCTCCATCACCTGTACTAGGAAGTTGTCTTCAACACACTCCAGTAGTTTCATGGACTGCTTGCAGTTCACTGTGCTGCTTTTCCAGCAGATGTCTGGGTGGTTGAAGTCCGCTATCAGGTTCAGGGTCTGTGAGCGTGATGCTTTCTGCAGTTGAAGAAAGAACTCTTCATCAACCTCCTCTTCTTGATCAGATGGCCTGTAGTAGACACCAACCACAAAGTTTCCTTTGTTGGCTTGGTCTCTAATTTTCACCCATATACTCTCGACCTGCACATTGCTGTTCTTCAAAGATAGTTCCATGTAATCAATCCCATTTTTGACATAGAGGGCAACTCCCCCACCTCTCCTTCCTTGCCTGTCCGTTCTTAAGAGTTTATAGCTGTCAATCACAGCACTCCAATTGTGCGATTCATCCCACCAAGTTTCTGTGATAGCAATCAGGTCATAGTTTTCCATCTGGGCAGCAGCTACCAGCTCCTCCTGTTTGGTTCCCATGCTGCATGCATTGGTATAGAGGCACTTCAGCTTGGCTACCAGCCACATCCCCTTTTAAGAGGAGCTCACCCTAATTCCCTTGACACAATTCACAGGTGTTTCCCTGTTGCTTCCTAATGCCTCAGCAGCCCAAATTCTAAGCCCTCCAGTGCTTAGAACACCATCCCCTTCCCCTGCTAAATCTAGTTTAAAGCTCTGTTTATAAGTCCAGCCAGTTTATTGCCCAGGACAGTCCAGCCAGCTTATTGCCCAGGTCATAACTTCCTAAATAGGTCAGCAGAGATTTAAAAGCATTTTAAGGTACTTGTTTCATGAACATATGGATAGAAAAGCCAAATATTAATATCAAGATGAGCCAGTATTATTGCTCAGTAAGTGGAGTAGTCAGAAGGGAGAAGTTGTGCTATGGAAACTGGGATGTATTACCTCTAGTCCTCAGAAGCCTTTGTTAGTATTTACCAAAGTACTGTAACTTCAAATAAAGAGAGTGGGTTCCATCAAAATGCTTATTTTGCTGGGATACTCTTTGTATGTATCTATATGTATGTATTTGTATGTATCTATACATACTCTTTGTATGTATCTATATGTGGACTAATGACATTTAAAATCAATGATTTACTGCCTTCAGTTTTTTTAATTATTTTGTAGCTCTTTTTTAACATATTCCACCTTAGAAACATGAACATGACTTGCCAGACGTCCTACCCCTTTGAACTGGGAGGGCCAGAAAAATGAGAATCTGCATGTTATCTCTGTGACACAGAACTGTAAAAACAAATGCACGGTTTTGCATTGGGTAGGCAAATTGTTCTTATCCTGGTTAAAACTGATCATCACAAATTGTCCTGTGTCTATAGCACTAGCACTAAATAAAAAAAAGCAGAGAAAGGTGTATGACCTTGAGGCCAAGTGGAACTGCCTGTCCATAGTACTCAGTGATGGTCCTCTCCAGAGCAGCACCGGCCATCTCCATACTCCACACCTGGGCCTAATTCTCCTATGAGCCTCATGTGGTGCTCCATGCACACAATTACTACCTTGTGTTTTTCTGTTTTGGTGTACCTCAAATAATGTGGAGACTATGCTGTTCCCCCAGGAGACTGATGTTTTTATAACATGGAATGGCAGGTATATGTTTCCTACTCAGGTGTGTGATAGGACAGCATGAGGCATGGCTCTGTGTGTAAAATTTTCTAGGACACTGGAAGGAAACAACTTTCTGGGAGTACTCCTTCTGGGGATTTATCCCCAGAAGCATACAAGCTTTGCCCTGGAGACAGATAAATAGACGCATCCAAAACATCCAGAGAGTGAGCTAACAAGTGGTGTGACTGAGCAGAAATTGAGTATATGAGCTGATTCTCTGCCTCTTATTTAACAGTATGACATAAAGTGCAATATTATGGTAATCAAGGGAGCAAATTTTACCACAGTTGTGGTCTGAACTACTGAAACACAGTCTTATTATCAATGAGGGTCTCCTTAATACCCTGTCATAACATTTTGCCCTCTGTTGGTCTTACAACTTAACTTGCAAGGTTTTTGCTTATAAAATCTTTACATCTGTTTAACAGGTCCACCCTTGCTAAATGTAATAAATATTTACATACATTTATATGTGTGTATACACACACACATATATAAGAGATTTTGTTATATATATATCTATATTTATATGACACTTAATTAAAAAGGAAAACTCTCAGGATGGGATTTCTCTGACCACACTCTAGGTCTATGATACAGAGTTCCAGCGGCCAGCGCTGAGCCCCTCACTCACCTCACTCACTCTGGTACTCCCAGTAGCTGGTTTTGGGGACACACACCATTCCTGCCCCAGTGGCTGGGGCTTAAAGACCCCCACTCACTCCAGTTGCTGATGCTGAGACCCCACTGGCTCCAGTAGCTGACACCATAGGTCAGGGGAGCCCACACCCCCCGTCTGACTCCAGTAGCTAGCACCAAATTTCACTCATACATATACAGGTCTCACCAGCAGCTGGCACTGAGTCCTTGCAGCACATACGCATGGGACAGAAAGTGAGATTGCACAGAGAGAGAGTTAAGAAAAGATTTAATAAGAAGATAAAAGACAGGACAGACTGCAGTGATCAGGCACAGGGCTCAGCCAGACAAACGTACTGACTGGCCCCAATTTACACACAACTGACCCCTTATATATTCCTTTCTGCCTACCCCCCTCTCTGTTCCTTCCCCTGCTCCTTGCCTCAGCAGTTGGCACAGTCCCACCGACCCCCTCCAACATTCTGGACCCTCAGGTTTGCATCCTTATCAGTTGCAAAGTCCCATTTGCCTGCAGTTTCTTGATAGTCCATCAGTTAGCGTGACTGACCAGGTTTGTTTCTGGTTATTGTTTGTTAATGCTAATGGGTCAGGTTTTATGTCTCTGTGTGTTTGTCTCCCTCCCTTTCCTTATCCTTCCGAATGAAAAAATAAACATTTTCACACCCTACATATCCTTACCAACTCATGCCACTGACCAGGATTGTTCTTTTCACGACCTCCATAACCAAGCGCTGGTCAGGTTTGTCTCTGTATGTTCTTGTTTATGGCACCTCGAATACTGTGTTCAGTTTTGGGCCCCTCACTACAAGAAGGACGTTGAGGTGCTGGAGCGTGTCCAGAGAAGGGCAACGAGGCTGGTGAGGGGTCTGGAGAAGAAGTCTTATGAGGAGCGTCTGAGGGAACTGGGGTTGTTTAGCCTGGAGAAAAGGAGGCTGAGGGGAGACCTCATCGCTCTCTACAACTACCTGAAAGGAGGTTGTAGCGAGGTGGGTGTTGGTCTTTTCTCCGAAGTAACAAGTGATAGGACGAGAGGAAATGGCCTCAAGTTGCGCCAGGGGAGGTTTAGATTGGATGTAAGGAAAAATTTCTTTACTGAAAGAGTGGTGAAACATTGGAAGAGGCTGCCCAGGGAAGTGGTGGAGTCCCCATCCCTGGAGGTATTTAAAAGACGTGTAGATGAGGCGCTTAGGGACATGGTTTAGTGGGCATGGTGGTGTTGGGTTGACGGTTGGACTCGGTGATCTTAGAGGTCTTTTCCAACCTCAATGATTCTATGATTCTATGATTCTATGATTCTTTGACCAGGTACGCTTAAAGGAGCAGACACTCTCCTTCTACTTACTCTTAAAGTAAGCACCTTCATTCAGTGTGCACTTACTTTCATATTGACCTGGTGTAACTGCTGACTGCCCACAAAAAGGGTGTTTCACATTCTCCTTTTTCCCCATCTCAAAGTTTTTGATCCTGCCATCTTTGGCAACACCCTACTCTTATATCAGTTCAGGGGTTGTGAACTATTTCCATTATTCAGCTATACCTCAATCCCACTAACAGCAGTGGGATAAGGAACAGATTTCTAATGAGTATCCCAAGTCTTACCAAAGGTGTTGTCTCAGTTTTATATGGCAGAAAAGACAAATCATCATTTTGCTTGTATAGTTGGTGGAAGTCTGTACTATTTTGAGATGTAACAGAAGGCTTTGCTTGTTCTGTTTAATTACATTTATAGGTATTACTTTTTAAAGGAAAACAAAAAGAAAAACTTATTTTCATTATTTCTTTTGAGATGCTGGACTTATAAACTTTAAAATATATATTTGTTTTTCCATTTCTGTCTCTGACGCTGAGTCTTTTAGTCTCAGATGATAATAAGCTACATTTATAAACTAGTCAGTGATATTAGAGAATATTTCTTTGCTTACTTAAGAAATTATATGGTAATTTAACCTTTAGTCTACTGTTTTCAAATGTACTCACTAAATGAAATTAGCTATCAAATTGTTATTTTCTGATATTTAATATGTCCTAAGTTATTCATGATTTTTTCCTGGTCCAGAGCTCCTGCCTATAAGTTATACCTATATAAACACTCAGAATTATTATACAGTTAAAATATTACAGGAATTTCCTGCAAACGGCTCCAGCTAAGGTGTAGGCCAACCAGCTCCTTCATATTTAAAAGGTCACACATTCACATTCAATAGAGAAAACTCAAATAAAATCAGGGTTTGTTCACCATGCAAGTTCATAAAAGACATAAAATGTTTTGAGCCCTTTAGCAAGTAACTTCAGCTCCAAGACAAAATGATCTTAGGGCAGGTCTGCTATAGTAACTTTCATAAAAGCTCTTGACTCTTGCTTCTCTAAGAAATTGTTTAGAACCTTTAAACCTGCATGTACTGTTTAGAAATCCTGTGGTAAGTACCTTAAGATGGCTTAAAGCTGCAAACTCAATTACAAAAACATATTTTGTTTCATATTTTTTGTCCATTCTGCTTGTTTGTGTTTTAACAACAGAAGCCTAACAGCCACCAGCCAGTGATGAATATAGTAACTAATTCCTTACAATTCAGTATCATCAATTTTTAGTTTAGCTTCAGTCCAGCATTTTAAATCTCTGGGCTAGGAGAGCACTGTAACCTTAGGTGTTTATTGAAAAGAATGGTTACACCTCCTAAAATTATTTATGAAGGGAAAAATTGCTTCAGAGACTCAGCCTATGTTTAATATTTGGGATTCGGATTCCATCAAGCATGCTTCCTGGAGAAATGCCATTCAGGATTTAATTTGCTTTAAAGACTAAAGGCGTAGGGCCAAACTATGTACTGAGGGCCAATTCATGCACATCCAGGCCTCCTAAATATCCATTCAATTGCACTTACTCTCCCACTTCCTGGAATAGTTTAATCTTTTTTGTAAGTGAAATGATGAAAGAGGTGCTGTGGCACAAAGAAGCACAAATGAGGGCCAGGATGAACAAGGTTTGGATACAAGGATAGGAAGAAAACCACATTTAAACAACATCATCCAAGCAGTTGCCAAGAAGAACTGAAACAGATGCAGTCAATGTCAAAAAGAATGGAGTTCAGAATGCATTTATAATTTAAATTTATATACATATTCTTTACTCTGCAATCATTAGACCACTTGTAAAAATGTGTACTAAAGGGCACTGAATATCCTCAGCGTCTCTTTAAGAATAAACAGAAGTGTCCCAAATATTTCAGCCTTTCAGGACATGAGACTGCCCTAATACAACATAAGTAAAATAAAAATGGAAGTAATCCAACAGGAATCCCTTTCAAAATGTTACTTTTTCTCAGCCTTTCCTACCTCTTTGTAGATTAAAGGGGGAATTGTAAATCTAGGCAAACAGTAGCTGTTGAGATAGGTGGGTACCTAAGGGCAGGGAAGCAAACAATGCCTATGTAAAACATACAGAAAGCAAACATCCTGTCTCTCAGTTGTTTGATGCTCCCACCCCAGAAATAGGACCTGCTGTTACACAATGGGAATTTCTAACATATACAAGCTGGAACAGCTTGTTTTTATTAATAAGGTTCAGCTTGTTTTCTTTACATCCTGTATAGCAGAGGAGCTCTGAATCTGGGATATTTCCCTAGCATCTGTTTACATGAGAGCTTAGTTATATGTAAAATACATGGACAGTCATTGACTCCAGTGGCCATATTCACAAATTTACAAATATTCAGTGTTCATTAGCATATCCTCCCTCCCTCTGGAGATCAGTTCCAAATGCTGTTCTCAAACTGGCCCTCCCAGATAAATTAATCCCATCCCAAGATGTTTCTAGCTTCCAGCTTTCTATAATTTTATTATGTCTACTTCTGTTGGGAATTAGTTAATTTTTCAAGTTTTCCTAATTAAGAGCATAAAATTTTAAACATTATTGCCATTATTCAAATAACAAGCACAAAGAATTATTAGAAAACGTCCCTTGTGGACATCTCTACAATGATTACTGGGTGCCTAATTTGTATTTAGGAGACTTAACTCCTGCTGAAATCAGTAACAGTTTAAGAAAAAGGTGTCTTCCACATTTCAAGCTAAAAAAATCCAGAAAACATTTAGGTGCTTAACTCCTAAACTGTAATTGACTTCTCAGGTCTACTCTGAGGAAACAATTTATTTCCTCCAGAAAAGAACCTGGTTGCTGTGTAAACTGACTGCTGGGCAAACCAACTTCATGATATAAGTACACTTTAATAACGGTTAGGAAGAAAAAATGCTATTTTTTAACTCACCATCATGTGTCCATAATGGATGCATAATGGAGGTAACTTCTTTTTATTATTTCCATGTGGATAGGAATCTGTTCACTTAAGAATGACCTTCATTTACTACTTTTGGAGAGAAAACAGATGGTTCCAGAGAAATAAGGCATACTCTGTATATATACATAAGTGAGTAGACAGAAAATCTAATGAAATACAAGACAGGAGAAGGCAGAATAGTGGAGATAATTGGTAGATCACAAAATCCAGAAGGTTAGGAATCATAGGAAAGGCTGAGATTAAGAGAAATGTGAGATACATAGGAATTGTGGAACATGGGGAGAGGAAAAAATATGAGACTGGATCCAAGATTTTTATTCATACTCATTTTCAGGTTTCCTGTCATCAAATTAGGGTGTTTTCACCTGTTTAAAACCATGAAACTATCTTCTCATTTGACATTGTCCTTAGCAGTATCTGTGTACTTTACTGTTACTTACTGAAAATGTTAATAAGTAATTTTTCAGCTATTACTCCATATCTGATTACTGAACTTCTTAAATTCTTCCTAAATGACATGTAAAGAGACTTTTTTTTTTTTTAATTCTTGCATCAGAGCAGGATTTTTTCTTTGTGTAACTATCAAAATTCTTTCTTATTGGCACAACTGTACAAAGGTAATGTACTAAATCACAGATTTTTGCTTTGCTAAATTTGTAATTATATTCACCCTTTAGAAAATTGAAAATTTCATCTCTATGGTGTCCTACCACATCTATCAACATAATCAGCAATGTGCTTCTTTAATGATATGTTGATATTGGAAAAATGAGAATTACGACCTTTGTGCTAATTAGTTATATGAAGAATCCAGTGAGATGCAAAGTGTTAGACTTAATGGTACCTGAGATTGCACATTTTAATCAAAACTGTGAAGGTAATACATAATGCTAATTATACCACAGAAATGAATTCAAACAGATACATTGTAACATACTCGTGGGCTTAAGTACATTGCTTTTTAGAGGTTTCTAATCTACTTCTTAATTATCTAATTAGTAACAAGTATTTCTAATTTTTTAATCTTTTAATGAGAAGTCTTGACAGGCTGAATACTGTTTTCTTTTTTTAGCAGAAAAATGTATGAAATGTAATTGCTACTTTATGAGCAGCAATGTATCTATATCAACTTACACGATGAAATGTGAGGACAATATGTTAAAGCTTATACTTGGCAGTAAAATGCAATGAATATATATCCTTTCTGTGAGGTCTAGCACTTCAGAGGGTGCTAAGGAAGAGGTTTGGGTAGCAGCAATATCATTCTGGACATATTTTGATGTCATGCATACGTTAACTAAAAATGTTCATGCCCCTGTCTATTCTCATTCATCCAGACTATTCTCATTCATCCAGACCACTAAGGTTTGAGAAGATAAAGTAATACAACTTTAGCTCATGAATTTTGTACTTCCTCCTCCAGTGAAACATGGACTCTGAGTCATTTGTGGTAATGATAAGAGAATGACACATTAATCTGGACCCATTTATAAAACCTTTATCCATGTACGTAGTATCTCATTCTTTGAAATAAATGGAACTGCTCATGTTCTATTCAGTGAGAAAGGGTCTTGCGAGGTAAAAAAGAAAAACAGGTTAGCAAGCTTATGAAGAAAATAAATTATTTACGTGTGATTTTCTTGTACATTTTACTACAGTAGCAGTGCAGTAGACAATTTTCATTAGAAAACAGAACAGTCTAGGAAAAAAAGTCTCTTCTGGTTTCCTGGAAACTTCAGGATAAAATTCTGCTACTCAATTAAATGGAAGGCTGACACAAATTTATTTTCCACCATATGTCACCACACACCTAGCCTGAGAAACATAAACATTTTAGAAGTATACTAATGGCTTTTAAGTTTACCAAACTCTGCTGGAGACAGCTTCTTTTTTAAAATACAATTCCTGCAAAATGCAGCCCAATCTTACCCTTTCTCCTAGGCTCTGTTGTTTCTGCACAGTCTTCTCGAACTTAGTAACTCTACGTTGTATATAGAGGGTTCACTGGTTTCCTCCCTGCGCCTCAGCTCTCCTATGAGTGATTTCAGTATGACTGCTCATGCATCTGAAGGATCAGATTTCTCTTCAGTAATAAAGTATTGATTTTTCTATCAACATTCAGCTCAAAATGAGCTTCTGAAAAAGTTTCTTCTTCTGTGAAGATTTTCCTCATCTTCCTTTGGTTACCCAGGAAAACAAGTAGAATTCTCTATTTCCACAAAGAAGCTGAATGAAACACTGGAAAGAGGGCTTTGTTTAAACAAAGGATAGTGAAAAAGTCTAATTTTTGTAAGGCACTTTTGCCAAAATACTTCTCACAATCTTTATAGGTCTTTTTATGTTACCACTGTTACATCAAAATCTTCTTATGGACAAAAAGGAACACATGATATATACAAAGGCAAGAATTAACTGTTACTGCAATTAATATTTTAGCAGTCTAATGGTCCCAATTACCTAATTAATACAGAAAGGTCTTATTAACAATACGTTTCAAACTGTTATACAATACCTTCCCAGTATCTGACCCCTTTCTCTGGTGGTGCGCTCGCCTCTCCAGTGTCCCCATGGGTCTCAAGGTGAACACTTCCAACTTCCCTAGGTTGCCCAGAGCCATTAACACTGTGCGGTCCTCGTCAGCAAAAATACAATGGTCACGGTGGCATGGGTTGTCAGGGTGCAGCGTGGGCTGGCCGCTCCCCAGGGGACAGAAGTTGTGGGGGCTCCCCAGGGGGTCAGGCAGGGCAGGGCCTGGCAGCCAGGGCCTGTCCCACAGCTCAGCCAGGGAGCAGGGCAGTCGAGGGGCACTGGGGCAGCCCCAGTACTGGGCATCAGGTGAGCACCAGGCCACCAGGCTGGAGTCTGTCATGCCGTAACCCCATTCTGGCCAGCAGCAGCTCCCAACGGGCGGTGACAGTCACGTGAGCACGGGTGTGGGGAACCGGCTCCAACCGGCTTCAGCTGGCTCCAACCAGCCAAGGCCACCCCAGCCCCCTGAGAGAGACCTGCCCTGCCCCTGCTGGGACTGCAAAGATGCGGGGGCCAGGGCAGGGGGACACCAGCTTCAGTCATCGACTGCGAGCACCTGCACCAGGCTGAGGTGACGCGCACCCTAATGGAGCCAAGGGCAGGTAACGCAGACGTAATAGACTATGGCGAATGCAGGGACACTTGCTGAAATATAATCCAATCTGATCAAGGTAAATTAGCTTTAGAATGAAAGTTGCATTGAAAAAATGCCAATTTTGCCTATTTTGGTAGTCTGAAGCTTTTTGTAATGTGTTCGTATTTTCTACCTGTAATAAAAAAGGAAGAACTGAAAGAAATTGAAAAGGTTTTCAAAATAAATGTTTGGTTCAACTTAAACATATTTTATAGTTTATCTAGCAGATAAATTCACACACTTCTAATTAGTATGCTAAGTATAAAACTATAGGTGGCCCTAGTTTAGAAACTGAAGGAAGTATTTAATACTTTTACTTATATTATTTTGTCATGCTTAAATATTTTTTACATCATTCATATGCTACAAAATCTTTGGTTTATCCCTCTGTTTAATTTGAATCATTCTGCCTTTCATTCTTATTAATTTCTAAGAAAATTGTGTTGTCGTCCATAATATTGATGAAGAGGTCAGAGCAGAAGTCCCTCACTGGGATCTCACTTCCCCTGGATTTCAGAGATTTTTATTGTGGCGTCTTTCACAAATACAGTTGCAAGTAAATCACTAAGGCAATCATCCTAATCAGACAGCAGAGTTTCAGAGCATGCTTTGCTCTTGCTTCTTGATCAACACAGGAGTGCTGAACTCTGGTGTTTTGTTTTTGCTTCTTTTTTAGATCCCTTTCTAATAAGTGCATTACAGAGAACAGATAATGACACAAGTTAGATTAGAAGGAAAACATATTTTTAAATGCATTTAATAAATGACTCACAAAAATGCTAAACCACAGATGTCAAATTACTCTGACTACATAATCTCAGATACTTTCTGGCAAAATTTTCCACTTAGTGGGTGCTCCATATTACACGGTATACTGAGTAGCACTGGTGAAAACAAATTAAATCCATCCTCAGTTTCCTCCTTTTCCCCCCCAAAAGCCCGCCAGAAGACCTGAAGCCAGTCAAATCCCAAACAAATATTTTTAAAAAAAATATTCTCAACCAGGAGAATGTAGCTCAAGTGAGCTGCTTGTGGGACTAATGCTTATTATTACTTTAAATATTATTTACAGTTTTTCACATTAATGCTTTAAAATGGGAACCCTTCCAGCTCAGTTTTTAAAACTGAATATTCAGATTCTTGGCTGATGTAAACCAGTGATGGGATTATGCCAGTTAAGAGCATCAGAGAAATTGGCCAGAATGTATTATCACCCTTTACAAATAGGGAGCCTTGCCTTATCTTTTTTCCTTTGGTTTGGGGTCCTTGACACTTTTAGCCACAGTGACACACAAGCAGAGACAGTGATACAGTGCACATTCCCTAGCAGGATTGTGGCACTTCATTAATAATGCCAGCCAACACTATTCTCAGGGTCAGTCACCCTCCAGTTCTCTAATCTCCAAGACCAAACTACTGTAAAAATATATGAAAACCCCATCTGGCTAGTTCATGAAAACTCAGAAGCTTATCATTTGTCAAAAAGTGATCTTTCTTGCTCAGGCTTTCCGTCTCTCTCTTTCATTAAATACAACTGTTCATCCTCATCCCCAAGTGCTGCCGATCTATCTGCCTTTTTGACAGAACAGAGTCTTCTGAAACTTCTGAAGTTTTCAGAGTCTTAACTTCTGTGGCCATTTGCTTATATTTCAGCTATTTAGAGCTTGGTGCTATATTTTATAATGTAGATCCCAAACTCCTAGCTCCTAGTAATTTTCTGAGGAAAAAAAAGGAAGGTAAAACAGTAAGTCACTTACAGTCTACCCCCATTAGGAAAGGAAAGAAAAATAAGATAAAGTTTGTTAGTTCATAAAATAGGTTTCAATTTTTTCTCTAAAGGAGGTTGCTAATAAAACAAACCAATAAATTAACACTGCAGTACTGTAAAAGAAGAGTAGGTTTATATTACTTTTAAGTTTAATTAAATTCTAGGACTGCTTTTGTAAAATATTTGTGGAAAATCTAAAGGTCCCCAAAACAAAAATAATTTGTCAAACGCAAAAAAGCTAGATTTGCTTTTTCTGTTGGTTTGATGAAAGTTTTACATTTTCCAAAGAAAAATAAAGTTACTTAAAACAAAGCACAGGACAGTAAGCCTTCCTAGTTCAGTAAGTAATCTTACCTTCTATTGAGATTCTGTGACATAAACCTACCTCTAATTTTCATGTATGTTTTTGGAGAGTGAGAATGAATATGTTTCCTATTAGCATTCCTGGGTTGATTTACCAGTTTTTCACTCAATTATTTTCAGTCTCTTTTTATTTTGTTTTGCTGACCTATACATTTGCTTTAATTACATTATTTGGTGTGTGAAACTGAGAAATAAAACATCTCGGTAAGTCCCAGACTGGCACACTTTCTTTGTGACCACAAGCAAGTCATTTAATTGTCCTCATTTACCAATTTTTAAAATGAAGAAGTAAAATCAAAGTTTCTCTATTTAAGGACATTTTCATAAATGATCTGTAGGAGTGTTTACAAAGTCTTTAGGGTGTATGATGATGAATGATGTATAAATAAGACACAACTCCTTTTATAAATTAACCACAAGTTGAAAGCTAGAAAATAAAGAAAGGTTATGGATAGTTTTCATAATTCAGGGTGGTTTCCAGCAGTGTCATCTATGACATTTCTGACAAAAAATCTGAGTATGGAGAGATGGATCCCTTTAACACCCCACAACAAGGTATTAATTCTGAGGCTGCTCTGGCTCATCTCAGAGCTGCAGTTTTTCCTTCCTACTGCCCATGACCTGAGATCTCACAGTCCAATGCTCTACAGCACTTCCCAAAGGAAAGGTCCTGAATGCATGGTCTTCCCTCCCTGTCCTCAAAATCCCAAACTTCCCAAGTACTTCAGTTATAACCTTTCAAGCAGGTCCACTTTTTTCTGCTCCAAGTAGTCTCTTAGTTTTGCCACCACACTAGGCTCCCTTTCAACTCCCCAACCCTCTGGATTTTGTCACATTTCTCCCCTGCCCTTGACTACACAATACCAGTGTACCACCCCATTTATACTCCCAGCCTTGAAGTTTCTGTGTTCATGAACTTCATCTTTCTTGCCCTCTAAGTCCTATGAATAATATAGTCAATTCCCCTGCTTTTTACATAATTTAAAAAGGCTCCAGGGTCTTGTGACTACTGCTGGTACTCTCCCACTGATCACAGGAACTTGCTTTTCTTCCTCGTCTTCCTTACTCCCTACTTGGCCAGGAACATAGGCTTGGCGCTGCTGTGGGTGGGATTTAGCATAACAAGATCAGCCAAAACCAGCACAAAGACACTTGCCAAAATCCACCTGGATACAACCAATAGCACAAAAAAAGAGATCCAAGAACAAAAGGGGGAAAAAGACATATGACAGCCTCACCCAAGAATCTATGTTAGTTGTTCTTTTTTATCATTCTTAAATGACTTGGAGAAGGGAACAAATCTTGTAATTTTGCCAGTTGGACAAATCTGAAACTGATGGTACAGACTTGCAGAAGGATTTGAAAATGCGATGTGAGTAGCTGATGAAACAGAAGATGAAACTCAGTGTTGATAAGTGCAAGGTAATACGCTTGAGGAAAAAATGACTGAAAGTTACCTCTTACTGCTCATGAAAGTGATCCTGAAGCTACTGTTGACAGTTCTCTGAAAATTTTAACTCAGTGTTCAGCATTGGAGAGGTAAATGATATATTAAAAAGAAAAGAAAAAAAAAGCAAACTAGAAAGATTAAAAGATTATTTATTCCTGTTTAATGTATGGTTTGCAAGCACTTCCAATGCTACGTGCAGTTCTTTTGACCTGTATCTTTATCCAAAAAAGACTTCAACACAAGCAGAAGAGATTTCTACATCCAAAAGTACTTCCTACTTGGGGCATAGGGATGATAGCTGTACTAAGCATTTCAGCTTATGAAAATAAGCTAGGTTAAGAAGACTTCGGTAGAAACAGTTAAAATTGTGAATGAATGGAGGAGGTGAATAGCGATTATTCACTGGTTCTTGTTATCTTAATAGTAAGTAATACCTAATGAAATTATCAAGTAACTGTTCAACTGGTTTAAGCAAGAACTTTGAAGTACTTTTGCATATAATTAGCTATGATTATGTGAAATATGAATATAGTATACATGATGGCTTGGGTACACGTTTAGCTTAGCAACATTTAGTCATAGGCTGGTTTTGGAATGATATCCCAGGGAGGATTTATACAGTATGTGCCCTATTTCCTATACCATTTAATTAAACATCTGCCATTGGACAGTATCAGAATAATTAAGGTTGCTTAGTTAAATGCTTGACATAGTCCCACTTGACAGTTGCAATATTGAAAATAGCATAAATTAGACCTGAAGACGTATGGAAATTATTAATTTACTGTGCATTTTTTACAGTGATTGGCAGGTGTACTGATGTTAAGCATACAATTTTTTTTCCTGACGTCATGTTACTTACAACGCACTTGCTTTGCTAGTGGTCCCAGTTGGAACCCAGGTTCCTAGCCAGTTTATAATTTCCAGGATCAAACTGTGCAATAAAACCTAACTACTTCAAAGAAAGGAGCATAATCACGAAAATCCTTGATGCTTGCCACAGCTCTCCTCCCCCCCAAAAAAAGAGAAATTCCATCAAAAAAAGAAAAAATCCCTTTCTGTTTAAGAATAAAACGTCATACTTTGTGAAAAAGAATGTATGAGACAGCACCACCTAGTGTGACTAAGCTGCTACCAGAATGGCATAGGTGTTAAAGGTGAACTATGAATCAGATTTATAGGGAAAAAATCTTTTTTAATGGATGGGACCTTGAGCAAAATACATTGTTTTATAAAATGGTCATGAAGAAGTCAGATCAAGAAAGAAAAGAAGATAAAATTCTGGTGCCTAAAGCCAAAGAACTAAAAAGAAGAAAACATATTAAATGAAGTTGATAAAGGAGAGGCCAAAGAGGGGAGGATTTTGACTTTATTGCAAAGGAAACAAACAAAAATTCTTATACTGCTTCATAACTAGACCATTCACTGTAATACTCCTGGAAAGTAACAAGATATTACCATTTTTTCATTAAAGAAGTAAGAAGGATGATTCCTGAAAAAGATACATTTTTGACACTACAGACACCAATCTTTTACAAATGCAATGTAGTTTAATTTAGAAACCATAATATTGCATTGTGAATGGTAAAATTCATAAGTATAAAGCTGATATGAAACATCAAAGCAATAACTGTGTTATAATGCACAAAATGGCCAGAACAAAATAGGTAATGGCGACTGATAAATTAGAGGCAGAGACCATGGCCTTGCATCAGGTTTTTTCCTTTGCCTAAGCTCACAAATCCTTGGTTTCATAGGCAAAGTACTGTTTCCATTAAAATTAATGTGACTCTTTTCAATTATATCAACAGACATCGAATGAAGCCTCAGGTCTGAAAGTTTTAAGTATATCACAAGTCAGAGATGGAATATGTTTGCTGTTTCTGTGACATAGTTTCACATCTAACCTTAAGTATTTCTCTATAGGAGACTATGCTGCTATAAATAAAATGGAGGGATATAAATAGATATAAATATATAATAGATATAAATAAATGTGAGTGATAATCCAGCCAGAGATCAATAAGGACGCTGTATTATCATGTCAAAAGAATATGTGTTTTTCACAGTTAATGTATTTATCCCAGTGTTTTATGTATAACTTTGCTAGAATTGTTGTATCTAGAAGTTGACCTTCTAACAGGAAAAGATCACTGCAAATATATACACACCCTGTAATTTTATATATTGAAATAAAAATGGCTTTCTAAGCAATCTTTTTTCTCCTAGATTAATACAAACTCTTTCTTATTTTTTTCTCCTAGTTTTTTCCCCTCCTACATCTAAAGGATCAAATTAAGGTGAAACTTGCATTTTTCTGATTTATTTAGGAAATTTCTTCATGTAGGGGAAATTTTGACTGGGAAAAAAAAAAAGAAAAGAGGAAGAAAAATAGTGAAGTGTGCAAATGAGAGAGAGAAAGAGGCAAAGAAAGCAGGTCTTTGAGCCAAATAAAATGGACAAGTTTCAGAGATAGCTATAGTGTATGCCATGTGGCTGTTAAGAAAGCAGTAGGGATTTAGAGAATCAGAGAAAGAAGAGAAGGATACTGTAGCTCAGTCAGGTTCAGTGAGCTATATAATCTACTTAAGAGTTTGATTAGAAATTCTATTGTGTCTGGACACTGGGCAGGCTGCCTTGTGGACATGAAGGAAAGCAATGAGTTCTTAAACTTTCATGTGGCAGCACTCCCATTGTTGCCTCTTTTTACTTAATGACATGGAGGCAACCATGATAAGTCTAAATGGGCAGAGGACGGATTGGCTTAAGTGAACTTCCTATCTATAAAGCCCTGATATTCTCCTTGTCTGCTGGATTTCTATACCAACAACTGAAAGGCAGCAGCACATTGAGAGAAAAAGTAGTAAAACACTTTCCAGCAGTATAATTTGTTCTTATTTTAAGTCTTGTTCTTTTTCAAAGATTACTCTTGCTTTATTGGGGTATGTCAAACTGTGTTTGCTTCAGAGAAAATGTTTAAGAGTAAAACAGTCATGCCTACAGTCCTGGCATAACATACACTCCAGAACACATATAGACATACATGAATATCTATATTCAATGCACACATTTTTAAAATGTATTCATATTCCCTACATATATCTTGTATCTCACTACTTACTTATTTTAATGCCCTCAAATATTGTTTGAGGTAAGTTCAAAGGATGAAATTAAATATTTTTTCTCAAATTTTCATCTGGCTTTGTTCTTAGAAGTACTTGGGATTATGTGTTATAAAAATATATTAGTAGAATGTGATTTTAATGTAACCTCTGTAAACAAGTTGTAAAAGAGAGAAAATGGTTTTAAGAAGCCTCTAAAATGTGAAACTTAATTTCAGTAATGTATATATATTAATGAGTTTCACTATAAAATCTCAACATAGTAATCTCTACATAGTCTCAGACTATGTTTTTTAAATATGCATGCTATTACTGAAAATTTATTTTTGCTCATTTCACACTGTAGAGACCACTGCATATTGCAAGTTGTATAAGTGCTTATTTGCTATTAACACTGAAGATGGTAAGCATGCTGTGCTTTAAACTTACTTCACATTATTTACTCTGTAAATAATGTAAAGAGGAGTCCAAGGTCATAGGCTAAACATAATTTTATACTATCACTACATATGCAATAAGAATACCTATATACCACACATTCATGTCATCATCATTATAATGACCAATGCTGAAGCATTTTGCCACAAACAAGAAAATGATATAACTATTCAAGTGTCTTTCTGACAATTGTTACTTTTCCTACATCTTATTACAACACATTCATTTTCTTTTCTATGAAGTATATTTTATTCCAAGAGCATGTAAGGTGACTGTATCATTTATACCATAATGTGTTCATGTTACCATCTGATTCGAACAGAATTTTACCTGAGGTATCCATATCAGAAAGGTATAGTGAATTAACTGTGATTCCTTGAAATGATGTCCTGAATCTGACACACCTTTTAATAGTTCTTCACAGTTTTTAACATAAATTTATATGAGTTTTTACTAAATTGCTTAAGAAAAGCAGGAATAACACATATTTTATCCCTGAATAATAGCTTGTGTTTATCAGTTTTCAGTAAATCAGAAACAAGTTTTCCTTGATTTCACTTATGGACAGAACTTCAAAATCAAGAAAGAACACTCAGATGGAAGAGAGCTTTTAAATTATTTTATTATATTTTATTATGGACATTTTTCATCCATTATATCCACTGAAGATTTATTTCACTACTGGGGACTTTTAATTTTCCCTTCCCTCCAAATACCTGAAGAAATTCCTAGGTAATATATTGCTGCTGGACTTGACACACACTATGAATTTTAGACTGGTAGTCCCAAGTAAATTAGATCAACACCACAATAATCCAAAAGGAAAATACTGTCACACTTCAGTAGGGAAAACTGAATTACTTCTTTAATGAAATTATCATAAATCTTAATGAGGATAAGGTCTAATTACTCTGAACTCTGCTCTACATTTCAGAGATGGTAAAGAAGGCTCCTAATTACATACAGCACATTTTTACTTTTTCAGCATATGTATATTCTACTGCATGAATTCATAGAGAGAAGATGAAATTGACTTCAGCCAGTATATAATATTTCCTTTCATTTCAGCAGACCTTCATACTATGGGAGGTGCTTACCAGAGAAGACAGAAGAGACATGATCAAAACGCATCCTAAGCCCTCAGGTCTTCCAGTGTTTGGAAACCAACATAAACTCCTGTCTTGTCATGCTAAAAAATGTCAGCATAAAATTCCAGATCAGCTCTGTGCCTCAGAAAAGAGATGATCTACCAGGTTTTATGGGACACTCTTCAATATTCATGTTAGGAGCAGCAAAACTATTTGCAGCATCATGGACACTTAAATGTATAAAGAAAAATGGCAGAAGGAGATAAAACAGAAATAATACAATTCAAAGTAATCAAAGAATCATTATAGGAAGAAAGGAAGAACAATTCAACTCAATAACTATGAAGCATAGCAATGTCCTTTCCCTTACTGAATACTTGACCAGGAATTCTTAGAAAAGAACAGAGTTATATGTGTGTCAGGGACAGGAGAGAATTTGGAGAAATCTCTGCAGTAGAAAATGTTTCCATTCTAGTTCTGTTATATACTGTAGATGTGGGGACATAGCTGATGCTGAGATAATGTATCTACTGCATATTGTCTTGTAAGTAGATCAGCAAAGTTGGTATCTGCAGCAAAAGATGAAGTGAGGCAGTATCTGCTAAAATGAAACACTTCTGGAATAACCATTCGGTATCTCTTATACATATGTTAGGTGGAGGAGTTGATAATACTAATAGGGATGATATTTTTAACAATCATCAAAAACAGTTCGAAAGGGCTAAGGGAACTATTGATGTACTTCCACAGTTATCATAGCAGCATGTTTTATTTCTTTACTTTAGTTGTTCACTAAGGACTTGATTTCATATGTTCTACTCTCCTTGCAAGATCTAACAGGTTAGATTCCATCATGGAAGTAGGATTCATATTGCATGGCTTTAACTGTCAAATATAAACTAATGAATCTATTATCTTCGGACTGTTTCTAGGACAAATGCTAGTAGGATCTTTATGTGTAAATAGTCTGGATAAATAAGAAAGGATAGACATTCAGCTTTTAGATAGGTATATTTAGGTTTCCTGACTTCTGCACTTGAAACTTAAAGAGTTTTAGTCTAACTTAACTTAGCTCAGTATCTGACTAAGTCAAAATGCCTGTCATATCCAAGAAATCAGAGGAGACAATCAGGTGGTGCTCTTCAGTCAGCAGCTATTGAACTAGTATTGATTATAAGAAAAAGAGAATTAAAATGTTAATTATAAGTCTAAGGGGACAAAAAAAGCTTAATCATGGTACAGCAGAATTGACATGCTGTAAGTCCCTAAATAGAAACATACTGTTAATATCTTTCCTCAACAATGTGATATAGAAAGCAAAGAAGAATCACATAAAATACAGAATTAACAATTCTTTTCTTGAAGAAAATGGGAGTCATAAAACATTTTGGAAATTATGAAATACAGTGCAATGGAAGCAACAGGAGATTGAAACAGAAATTGTTTCCTATTTTTTCTTTTCCAGACAACTTGAATTTGTGCAAATGAATTCCTTGCACTCTTTGTTTTTCAGAAGACTACATAAAACAGGATAATGGCATTGCTTAACTGATAGAAAAGCAGAGAAACAATAAAGAAAATGTTCATTGTGAGGTCATCGTAGCAACATAAATCCCCAAATCAGCATGATATCTGATGACATGTATCTGGTGTGCCTTCCCTCTTCAGGGTGAGAAATTGTGAAGGGCAGCTGCAGTGAGGCTGAGCATTATCTCAAAGCTGCAGTCATTCAAAAGAAAGTCATAAAGAGAATCTTAAGATTGTAAAATTGTAAATACAATAGTTAATGATTGTCACAGGAGAAATGGTATAGATAGGAAAATGAGAGAGGGGGGTGTATGTGTGTATGTATTTGAAGAGGTCATAATGCAAATGAGGAAGAAGCATCCACTAATTTGTGAGACTATGGAAATTTTCATCCTATAGAGAGGTTATACTATGTTACTTAAAGGATCTTAAACTACAAGGATCCTGAACTGCTTGTGCATGGGACAGTTGCTCTGGAGCTTATTCCAAATATCTTGGGAGGTCAATGAAACAATGTAAAGGATTATTAAACAGGAAGTTAATATTCTGGCTGCTCAGGTTTCAAGGGTAAAGCAAAGTTTTGTCTGTCTTTGGCTGTGACAAACTGCAACAGGACAATTGGGTCTAATATTAAAGCAGAGTGAGTTTCATTTAAGGGGAGTTGTGGCAGTCAGTTCTGAGGAACGAGCCAGATCAGTTAGCATCATGTAAGAGTCTGCATGTAGCAAAGTGGATGACATTTCTTTCACATTATGAAAACAATTGACTTGTAGCATGTTCCAGTATAAAGAGAAGTGAAAGCAGGTGCAGTGGGAGAACATAGGTGATGGACCCAAAGGAATTCAAAACCTGTTGGAAATATCTTGGGCAACAATGCTAATCTTCTTGTACTAAAGAAAGAAGAATTAAAGTGGGTTGGTAATAGCAAGATACCTATTGGAATCAGTAGTTATAGTCATCCAAATTCCTTCCTACCCTGTGTTCTTTCAATGCACAAGAGACTGCAGTTTAGGCTGGTGATGAAATCTGAGTTCAGAGAAATCATATTCCCTTACATTTTCCCAGAGGGCAGCAGGCAGAGGCTTCTGTATAAATTTTGGAGAATAAGGAAAACTGACCACTTTTTGGCAGCTAGCCAGCCTCCACCAGAATGTTAAATGTATGACAGATGAGCTTACAGGACAGGCAGCACGGCCTGGTCATTCGGAGTAAGCAAAAGGGGAAAGGTCTGGCTGTGCTCTCTGAAAGACCTTGCCCTGTGATGCCCAGGTGATGGGAGAGGAGGGGAAAAAAAAGCTTCTTATTCCTAAGGTTTCTTCTGCATAATGCTTTGAATTGAAGAACAGTGCAGGGAAGTGAGTGCAGAACATCTTACTTCTGAGAAAGAAATCAATGAGCAATTTCATAAATGTTTCCATGTGATGTCTTCCCCCTGGGGTTTTCACAGAACAGCTTTTTGGAAAAAAGAATATAGATCTCACTGATCTTGAAAACCATCCTGTAAACCTCTTATTTTCAAGAAACTCAGATAAAAATGCTAAGGCAACATCGGCTCTTACAGTTTAATACTTCTGAATTTGTGTCTGGAATAGGGAAAAGGATTGTATGCAATATTGTTCAAATCGGTTAGGTCAGTTCTTCAAAATAATAACACTATTTTAGACATCAGTAAATTAAATTTCTTAATGTTGCTTTTCAGTTTTAAGTATATCAGTTTGGAACCATAAATACATTAACCTGGGTTTCGTGGTGAAGCATTTTTTGGCAAGCGTTTTGGGCTATCCAGTGTCCTTCCTTTTCTTACGTGGTCTGTTCTCAAATCACAGAAGTATACTTTTCCCCTGCTATGATATAAATGAAAGGAAAGGATATAATAAGAAGATAGGACAGACTGCGGTGATCATACGCAGGGCTTGGTCAGACAAGTGTACTGACCAGCCACAATTTATACACAACCAGAAACTTTTATATCCCTTTCTGTCTGTTCCTCCTTTGTACCGCCCTGCTATCCCTTCCCTCATCAGTTGGCACAGTCCCACCAACCCCCCTCCAAAATCCTGGACCCTCAGGTTTGCATCCTTACCAGTTACAAAGTCACGGTTTGCCTGCAGTTTCGTGATTCACAATATCATTTCACGCACTTCAATTAGTGTGACTGACAAACGTTTGCTTCTTGTCTTTGTCTCCATTATGTTTGTCAAGTCTATGCCTCCAAATGTTTTGTTTATGGTTTCCCCGTTTTCCTTGGTGTCCTATTTGACAAGGTCGTTGTCCTGGTTTTGGCAGGGATAGAGTTAATTTTCTTCCTAGGAGCTGGTACAGTGCTGTGTTTTGGATTTAGGATGAGAATAATGTTGATAACACATCGATGTTTTAGTTGTTGCTGAGCAGTCAAGGACTTTTCAGCTTCCCATGCTCTACCGACTGAGAAGGCTGGAGGTGCACAAGAAGCTGGGAGGGGGCACAGCCAGGACAGCTGACCCAAACTGGCCAAAGGGATATTCCATACCATGTGACGTCATGCTCAGTATATAAACCAGGGGGTGTTAGCCAGGGGAGGGGTGACCACTGCTCGGGAAGTGGCTGGGCATCAGTCGGCAGGTGGTGAGCAATTGCATTGTGCATCACTTGCTTTGTATATTATTATTATTATTATTATTATTATTATTATTATTATTATTATTATTATTATTGCTTTTATTGTTACTATTATTGTATTTTATTTCAATTATTAAACTGTTTTTATCTCAACCCATGAGTTTTCTCGCTTTTACTCTTGCGATTCTCTCCCCCATCCCACCGAGGAGGGGGAGGAGTGAGCGAGCGGCTGTGTGGTGCTCAGTTGCCGGCTAAGGTTAAACCACGACAGTCCTTTTTGGCACCCAACGTGGAGCACGAAAGGTTTGAGATAACAACAGATTAACCAGAACACATTAAGGAATTTATATCTGTTGACAGTTGTGGGTCACAATATTAATTCATCTGTTCTCGATATTAGTTTATCTCATTTGCATCATGCTCTTTTTTTTGCTGTACATGTTAAAGGTTAGTGTTGGGTTTTGCAATTTGCTGTGGTCTGCAGTGATTAGTGATGTTTTGTCTGGGACGTTTGTTATTAAAACACTGGCCTTTAGCTTAATCTGGTATTTGAGCTTCGTACTGAAGCCATTAGTGTACTTTGCGCACCACTTTGTGGAGAAAATTAGCAATTATAGTTCTTCCTCTGAGAGTTTTTTTACAGAGGAAACACAGAATGGCAGCATCACTACCTTCTTCTATGATGTTTCCTCCTTCATTACAGTAACTTTTCAGTATTTTGAACAGCCTTCAGTAGTTAAGATACTTCTATTGGTACTTCTTGGGAATATTGTTTCGGTTTTGTCTAAAGTTGGTAAGCAATTTAAGAATATCATCCAGAGATCTGCCCCAAGGCTGGATAGTTATGAGTGGCAGGGTGTGTGGGACAAGATGGGCAAGTACCTAGGCCAATGGGCACCCCCAGTGTTTTGGAACTTCACCCCTGAGCAAGTGCAGGATCCTGAAGAGTTAGTAGAATATTTGGACAAAGTATGCTGTCACTCTGGCAACTCCAGAGAGATGCAGATCATTGCAATGTGCTGGGGCCTGGCCCATGCCTACCGAGCCCTGTTCAACACCATTCAGTACCCTAAAAGGGAAGAGAAGGTCTCTGGATCTGATGACAAAATGACAGGCCCTGTGGATACTCTAACCCTGGTGACAGACTCTGTGGCTGAACCAAAGAACCAACCCGTGCCAGTATCAGTCTCCCCTACACACAAGAAGAAATCTTGAAAGCAGAAGTCAGCTCGTTTAGTAAGGGATGGTGAAAAAGCAGGTCCACCACAAGGAGAGGAAGAAGAAGAGGAAGAACTCATAAGTGAGGCAGTAACCACCCGATCCCTATCCCTGACTGAGCTGCGAGATATATGAAAAGATTTCAGCCGTCGTCCAGGCGAGCATATTGTCACCTGGCTACTCCGATGCTGGGATAATGGGGCCAGTAGCCTGGAATTAGAGGGTAAAGAAGCCAAGCAGCTGGGATCCCTTTCTAGGGAAGGGGGCACTGACAAACCAGTTGGAAAAGGGGCACAAAGTCCTCAGCCTCTGGAGGCAACTCCTGTCAGGGGTGAAGGAAAGGTATTCCTTCAAGGAAGATGTTGTATGTCACCCAGGCAAGTGGACCACCATGGAGAGACATATCCAGCACGTGAGGGAATTAGCTGTGCTGGAGATGATTTATGGTGACCTGAATAACGAGGAGTTATCCAAAGATCCAGATGAAGTCAAATGCACACAACCCGTGTGGTGGAAGTTTATAAGGAGTGCACCATCGTCATATGCCAACTCATTGGCAGTGATGACCTGGAAAGATGGAGAGGAACAAACGGTGGATGAATTGGCTGGTCAACTCCGGCTATATGAAGAAAGTCTCTTTTCCTCCCTCATCTCGGCTGTGGAGAAACTGTCCCGGGAGATCCAGCAACTCAGAGAGGATAGGTCCTACTCCTCACCTGTGCGGACCAGTATCTCGGCTATTAGGAGTCAGCATTCTTTTGCTCAAGAGAGAGAATATAAAGGCTACACACCACGGGGCACCCTATGGTTTTACTTGTGTGACCACAGAGAGGACATGAGGAAGTGGGATGGAAAACCTACCTCAGACCTAGGGGCACAGGTACTGTTGTGAGTTGCAAGGAAAAACAGTCACAAAAGGGGGTTCTTCCAGGAAAATTGCTGCTCCAGTTTCCAGTGGGCAGTTCCGCAGAAAAAGTAGAAGGGCCAAGCTTACTTCTGATCTTAATGAAGAGATTCTGACTTGTATTTACAGGAAATGAGTAATGAATACTATGACGAGGACTAGAGGGGCCCTGCCCCCAGCCAGGGGGAGGAAAGGGACAACCGGGTTTACTGGACTGTGTGGATTCAGTGGCCTGGCACATCAGACCCACAGAAGTATAAGGCTCTGGTAGACACCGGTGCACAGTGTACCCTCATGCCATCAAGATATATAGGGGCAGAACCCATCTGCATTTCTGGGGTGACGGGGGGATCCCAACAGCTAACTGTATTGGAAGCCGAAGTAAGTCTAACTGGGAATGGGTGGCAGAAGCACCCTGTTGTGACTGGCCCAGGTGCTCCGTGCATCCTTGGCATAGACTGCCTCAGGAGAGGGTATTTCAAGGACCCAAAAGGGTACCGGTGGTCTTTTGGTATAGCTGCCTTGGAGATGGAGGAAATGAAACAGCTGTCCACCTTGCCTGGTCTCTCAGAGGACCCCTCTGTTGTGGGATTGCTGAAGGTCGAAGACCAACAAGTGGTGCTACCACCACGGTGCACCGGTGGCAATATTGCACCAACCGAGACTCCCTGATTCCCATCCATAAGCTGATTCGTTGACTGGAGAGCCAAGGAGTGATCAGCAAGACTCACTCACCCTTTAACCGTCCCATATGGCCAGTGTGAAAATCTAATGGAGAGTGGAGACTAACAGTAGACTATTGTGGTCTGAACGAAGTCACACTGCTGCTGAGTGCTGCCGTGCCGGACATGCTAGAACTTCAATACAAACTGGAGTCAAAGGCAGCCAAGTGGTATGCCACAATTGATATTGCTAATGCATTTTTCTCAATCCCTTTGGCAGCAGAGAGCAGGCCACAGTTTGCTTTCACTTGGAGGGGCGTCCAGTCCACCTGGAACCAACTGCCCCAGGGGTGGAAACACAGCCCCACCATTTGCCATGGACTGATCCAGACTGCACTGGAACAGGGTGAAGCTCCAGAACACCTGCAATACATTGATGACATTGTTGTGTGGGGCAACACAGCAGGAGAAGTTTTTGAAAAAGGGAAGGAAATAGTCCAAATCCTGCTGAAGGCTGGTTTTGCCATAAAACAAAGTAAGGTCAAGGGGCCTCCACAGGAGATCCAGTTTTTAGGAATAAAATGGCAAGATGGACATCGTCAGATCCCAATGGATGTGATCAACAAAATAACAGCCATGTCTCCACCAACTAGCAAAAAGGAAACACAAGCTTTCTTAGGCGTCGTGGGTTTTTGGAGAATGCATATTCCAAATTACAGTCTGATCGTAAACCCTCTCTATCAAGTGACCCGAAAGAAGAACGATTTCAAATGGGGCCCTGAGCATCGACTAGCCTTTGAACACATTACAGAGGAGATAGTTCATGCAGTAGCCCTGGGGCCAGTCCAGGCAGGACAAGATGTAAAAAATGTGCTCTGCACCGCAGCCGGGGAGAATGGCCCTACCTGGAGCCTCTGGCAGAAAGCACCAGGGGAGACTCGAGGTCGACCCCTAGGGTTTTGGAGTTGGGGATACAGAGGATCCGAGGCCCGCTATACTCCAACTGAAAAAGAGATATTAGCAGCATATGAAGGGGTTCGAGCTGCTTCAGAAGTGATCAGCACTGAAGCACAGCTCCTCCTGGCACCCCGTCTACAGGTGCTAGGCTGGATGTTCAGAGGGAGGGTCCCCTGTACACATCATGCAACTGATGCTACGTGGAGTAAGTGGGTTGCACTGATCACATAATGGGCTTTAATAGGAAACCCCAGTCACCCAGGAATCCTGGCAGTGATCATGGATTGGCCAGAAGGCAAAGATTTTGGAATATCGCCAGAGGAGGAGGTGACGCACGGTTAAGAGCCCCCACTTTATAATGAACTACCAGAAAATGAGAAGCAATATGCCCTGTTCACTGATGGGTCCTGTCGTCTTGTGGGAAAGCATCGGAGGTGGAAAGCTGCTGTATGGAGTCCTATGCAACAAGTGGCAGAAACTGCTGAAGGAGAAGGTGAATCGAGCCAATTTGCAGAAGTAAAGGCCATCCAGCTGGCTTTAGACATTGCTGACCGAGAAAAGTGGCCAGTGCTCTGTCTCTATACTGGCTCATGGATGGTGGCAAATGCCCTGTGGGGGTGGTTGCAGCAATGGAAACAGAGCAACTGGCAGCGCAGAGGCAAACCCATCTGGGCTGCCGCATTGTGGCAAGATATTGCTGCCCGGGTGGAGAACCTGGTTGTAAAAGTCCATTCACGTAGATGCTCACGTACCTAAGAGTCAGGCCACTGAAGAACATCCAAACAACCAGCAGGTGGATCATGCTGCTAAGATTGAAGTGGCTCAGGTGGGTCTGGACTGGCAACATCAGGGTGAATTATTTATAGCTCGGTGGGCCCATGACACCTCAGGTCACCAAGGAAGAGATGCAACATATAGATGGCTCGTGATGGTGGACTTGACCATGGACACTATTGCACAGGTTATCCATGAATGTGAAACATGCGCTGTGATCAAGCAAGCCAAGCGCTTAAAGCCCCTCTGGTATGGAGGACGATGGCTGAAATATAAATATGGGGAGGCCTGGCAGATGGATTATATCACACTCCCACAAATTCGCCAAGGCAAGAGCCATGTGCTTATAATGGTGGAGGCAACCACCGGATCGCTGGAAACATATCCCGTGCCCCATGCCACTGCCCGGAACACTATCCTGGGCCTTGAAAAGCAAGTCCTATGGTGTCATGGCACCCCAGAAAGAATGGAGTCAGACAACGGGACTCATTTCCAAAACAACCTCCTAGACACCTGGGCCAAAGGGCACGGCATTGAGTGGGTGTATCACATCCCCTATCATGCACCAGCCTCTGGGAAAATCGAACGATGCAATGGACTGTTAAAGACTACACTGAGAGCAATGGGTGGCGGGACGTTCAAACATTGGGATATGCATTTAGCAAAGGCCACCTGGTTAGTCAACATGAGGGGATCTGCCAATGGATCAGGCCCTGCCCAGTCAAAACTTTTACATACTGTAGAAGGATAAAGTCCCTGTACTGCACGTAAAAACATATGCTGGGGAAGACAGTCTGGGTTATTCCTGCCTCGGGCAAAGGCAAACCCATCCGTGGGATTGCTTTTGCTCAAGGACCTTGGTGCACTTCGTGGGTGATGTGGGAGGATGGGGAAGTCTGATGTGTACCTCAAGGGGATTTGATTTTGGGTGAGAATAACCAATGATTTGAACTGCATGATGTTAATTGCTATGTAATATTATATGCCATAACAATGGTATTACAATAAGAATCACCCAGATCAATGAAGAATAAACATCGATGAACCGAGCAAAGTGCAGTGATGATGGAACCAAAACTAACTTCCACATGAAACAATCCGACACCACATACCATCTCCATCTCTCCTGCCGTGAAAGACTGTTATGACAGATGGAGCCCAAAGTCATGGACTAAATGAACTCAACAAACATTTTAGAGGGACGGCCCATAGACTAAGGGAATGATATCTCTGTGTATATATATCAAAAAACAGGAAAAGGAGTGGTGATTAATGGAAATATATTAGAAAGTAGGGGACCTAGGCATGATGTAGATGGTATAGAATAAGGGGTGGATACTGTCCTGGTTTCAGCTGGGATAGAGTTAATTTTCTTCCTAGTAGCTGGTACAGTGCTGTGGTTTGGATTTAGGATGAGAACAAAGTTGATAACACACCAATGGTTTAGTTGTTGCTAGGTAATGCTTACACTAGTCAAGGACTTTTTAGTTTCCCATGCTCTACCGACTGAGGAGGCTGGAGGTGCACAAGAAGCTGGGAGGGGGGCACAGCCAAACTGGCCAAAGGGATATTCCATACCATGTGACGTCATGTTCAGTATATAAACCAGGGGGAGTTAGCCAGGGGAAGGGGTGACCTCTGCTCGGGAAGTGGCTGGGCATCAGTTGGCAGGTGGTGAGCAATTGCATTGTGCATCACTTGCTTTGTATATTATTATTATTATTATTATTATTATTATTATTATTATTATATTTTATTTCGATTATTAAATGGTTTTTATCTCAACCCACGAGTTTTCTCACTTTTACCCTTCCGATTGTCTCCCCCACCCCACTGCGGGGGGGAGTGAGCGAGCGGCTGTGTGGTGCTCGGTTGCCGGCTGAGGTTAAACCACGACAGTCATCGACCAGGTGATCTTACTGAAATAAACATTCCCACATTCAACATACCCTTATCAATTAGTTTGACTGGCTAGATTTGGTTCTCATCACTCCTTCCCTTATCATTTGCCAGTCAGGTTTGTGTCTCTGTATGTTCTTGTGTATGGCTTTCCTCCTTTCTCATTATCCCTTTTTGCACTGAAATTGTCCTTGACCAGACGCCCTTAAAGCATTAGAGGTTCTCTCCTTCCACATACCCTTACATATACCTTTCGCCACATCTCTTCCATCTTCCTTCTGGCAGTTCCCTTGTGGTCCAGCCCTGTGTCTTCTAAATACCCCTTAGTATTCTATATATTTGCTAGTCCTAGTCAGCAATCTGCAGTCTAACGAAACATGCCGGTGAGCCAGAATCTCTTTTCCCATACCTGCTGACCAAATTTTTGACCGCTTTCTGCTTCCTGCTTCCCATTTATTTCCCTTTCACAGTCAGGTCTCAGTTGCCTGGCCTAAATAGTGTAAGCTCCTTCATCCCACCTTCCTTCAATATTCTCCATCCAAGGATTCTTTATTCAGCTTGTGTCCTGGCCTTTTTCTTGTGTCCTTATCTTCACTCAGCTGCCTTTGCTGGTCTTTTAACCAGAATGGAAATTCAAAATAAATAAAACAAGATGAAAAATGAAGCAAGCAAATGAAAAACAAAAGGAAAAATCAGACCTTCTAAGGTGGCTTCCAAGCCTGTTAGTTACAGGCAACTTTTATAAAGGTAGAAGCTGCTGTCATTTCTAGATCAGATTTGCCTACCACTTGATTATTACTTATTTTCCCATTGGCTACTATTGTGACTATAAATGTACAAAAACATAAGCTGGTATGTTTGGTCTGATGTTTTAAAACGGACTTTCTCACAACTATATTTGATCTTACACTCAAAACATTCATTGGAGAAACTCTTTCATTCACTCTTGTATAAATAATGTAGAACAAAGCAGAACAAAAATTTAGGAAGTAGAAAGGGGTATATATCAACCAAGTGAAATTGGAAGAATTGGATTCATGGCTGTATTGCAGCTAATGCTGATTGAAGAGATTCATGAACACTTGCATCACATCAATATAAAAATGATGAATCAAGCCTGGTTGTATTTATTTATAGTCAAGATATTTGTTGATTTTCCAATCACAAAAGTTTGTTTGATTTTTATGATTGTGAAGTATCATCTCTTACTCTTTTTTATAATTGGACTTTATAGGTTTAAATATGCATTTAATGTTGAATTTTCTCATTAACCAAAATAATTTAAAGTAGGGAATATCATAGATTATATTATTTACATATACATGTAAATATAGAAATATGCAATACAATATATCATGTTACATATAATGATCAAACATGATCAATTTTTGCAATATTTCTTCTTCCTTTCTTTTAATTTATTTTGGAGGATAACAAATTAAAGTGCCTTTCAAAAAAAATCATCGTTGAACTATGAATTACTTTGTTGATTAAGAATGATGACAAATGCCGAATTCAGTTAATTATGTCTGCAAATGACATGAACTTTTCATTATAGCATTTTTCCACTTGTATTCCATCTCATTTTAAAAATAAATTATTGCAAAAACCAGTAATACATAGATATATATTTTATTTTAGATGGTTGTATAATAGAACCATGGAATCATTCAGGTTGGAAAGGACTTCAGGAGATCACCTAGTCCAACCTCCTGCACAGCACTGAATTCAGAGCAGGTTGTTTAGAGCTTTGTCCAGTTCAGTCTTGAAACCTCCAACCTCTAACTGTAACTTCAATGATGCATAACATTCACTCCAAATTGAGCATAACAGCCATGTATTTCCACCACTGTCCACAATTAGGAACAAAAGAAGACACAAACAACCAATTTACTGTTACCTTCTGTTACCTTTTAAAAGACTCAGCCCCACTCAGCTAGGGGCACCCTTAGAAATATTTAATACTTTAATCTGAAATGAATATAGGTGCCTAATTTACAGTGATCTCATTGCATATGTCTATATTGCTAAATGAAGGATGTTGAGTGAACGAGCTCTTGTACTGCATCCCTGATAATTAACCTTGATTACTTGTTAGACTGCTTCCTGGATCAGTTTTAGATTGCTCCCAAATAACTCATTCCTTGAGTAGTTTGACATAGAAAGGGTTGTCCCTTAGTGGTATGGAAACAAGTCTGACAGTGCCACTAGGCCTCAGGGACTAATCCCTGGTTATCTTTCTCTTTTTTTTTTTTTTTTTTTTTAAAGTTTAGGAATCGACATTAACTTCACACACACACATATTTCTACAGAATCAAGTATCTGTTGGAGCTATATGTGCCTTATCTGAAAAACTGATCTTTTGGGGAACTCAAATCAGATGATGGATATAAAATCAGATGTATGGTTATAATATAGTTACTGCAAATGCATAAAATTATGGAGCTGATATATCTCATACAGAAATTAAGGAAAATATTTCATAAATTTGCCTATAATGTTGAGTATGAAAGATTAGAAGAAAGATTTCTTTTTTATTTTTTTCACTCCAGAGTTTCATACCATTTGAACTAGACAAATAAACAATGAATGTATCAGTACAATTACTATATTAATTATTCAGTGCAACTACATTATTAAATTAAATTGGAATTAAAATTAAATTGAAATTACAATGCAGGAAATTATAAGTAGTATAATTATATAGTTAATAATAATATAAATAAAATTATAAGTAGTATTGTCTTTGTGCTACACTTGTGATGCATTTCATTTAAAATCCACATAAAAATATAATCAAATAGGTATTAGTCACTTACTTCAGTTTTATGTTAATTATATTTTATTGGAAACACAAGAATAAACAGGAAAATCACAATTAAGCCAGCATTTTATTTGCAGGTCTAAGGACAACTCTCTAGAGTTAGGGTTTTTTTTAAAGACAATACTTGTTCATACTTGTATCTGTTGTAATGAAAAACAGAAAGGTAGTTAATGTATACAAGGGCATGCTTGAGATCTTTGTTGATGGTTTGTGATAGCTTCATGTCTCATTACCTGAAAATTATTTGTAGAGTAAATTGCTCCTCTGTGTAATATCAAAATGTATTAAAAAAAGACATCAAAATGGTCATTGGCATATCTTCAGCTTTATGGAAAATGGCTTCTGTCATCATTCCCTTTTAGAAGCGCTTCACTTTTGATTGTGAGCATTATCAAGTAAGCATTTTTTTTAATAAATTTAGTAACACATAAAATCTCCCAGTTTACGTATGGCACAAGACAATCTGAATGTTCTCAATAATAATAATAAAAAGCTGGGTGGTTTTTATTTACATAAATTTATATACTGAAATTGTGTTTTTCATTTATCATCAGCACAAAGTAAAGCTATAACTCATGCAGGCCATTTTACAGTTATGAATCCAACTTAAATATATGTCATGATGGAAATATGTTAAAAATATTTAAGCTAAATTTTAAAAAGTATTTACGCGCATGTTTGAAATCAGTTGTGTTCAACAAAGAACTGTCTAACTTAAAATGTATGGTTAGTGTTTGAAGGTGTAGATTATAGAGTGTTTATAGGGTTATAAGGTATTCCTTTTATGGCACAATCAGCTACAAAAATATTTGTGTGGAACAACACATGTAATAATTGAAGCAGTAGAGCTATGAGGGAACAACTTACTTGTTCTACTTAATAGTGATTCAGTATAACTAGAAAGATTCTATAACTGCTCAGGAGTACCTCAAGCGGTCTTCTTCATGTATCGAGATGATGAACAACCAGTCTTCAAAAGTAGTTTTGATATAAGTTCTTTCAATGAAAACTTCTTCATGTTAAAAAAATGCTTTTCATTTTACATATTTTAATTATTATTTACATTTCTGAAAGAATAAAAGTAAAGTATGTAGGAATACTTGAAGATACATGTACAGACTAAATAATTGAATGACTGAACATGCTTTGAAGTTCCCACTTATTAAATATATTGCATAATTTCACACACTTCGCATTTACAATTTAAAAACTAAATGTTTGTCCACTAAATTGTGGACAAAACTAAACAATATCAGAAAAGTCATGTGCAAAAGGTTCTAAATTGTGCACAAGATTTCTGAATGTGTTTTACAATCACAGAGCAGTGGAATAGACAGTTGCAGTAAGTGTGCAACATGCTTAACACAAGCTTCTGGGCATCTTTCAAAACGATGACTTGGGCGCATGAAACCTCTTGGTTAGGTGCCATTGACTACAGGGAGAAATTTTAAAGCACATATGATGTAGTATTGCCCTCACCATTCTTTTGTAGAGGGCATAAGGTTTTATCTTAAAAAAAAAACCCAAAGAACAAAAAAACAAAAACCAAACCAGGGTCATCATTCAATATATGGGTCATTTACTGTTGTTGTGTTACTTGATGATGAATATGAGAGTGAACAGTGAATAGACCAGCCTTTGCAATGACAGGAAGAGAGTCTGTGTGGAATAGTAAAGGTCTGTCCATGGGAATGTCTATACTCAAAAGCCATGAATACATTAGTCATCTAAATAATGTCCAATGACCATTATATTCTAATTTCCTAGTGGAAAAGAAGGAGAAGACATGCAAGAAATCAAGAGGAGAAAATACTTGGTAAAAAGAAAGAAAGGTCAAATAACACCTACTTTCATTTTCTTTCATGTATATCTGAAATCTCTTTAATGCATAGTTGGAGTATAGTGTAAATCTATTCCTCTGTCAGATTTAATTCCCTTTCATACATATATTTATGAAGATTTCACTCTAAATAGGGCCTCAGTATCAACAAGGAGCAGAAAATTTATTCCTTTAATATGTTTATTCATTCAACATTCTTGATAATCTTATTTCACTTTTCCTTTGATTATTGTTAATTGAACAGATTGTTCCTTTATGAAGTAATTTTATACTCCATTTTGTTTGAAATTAAATATGTATCCATTGTATCATTTATCTTTGTATCACTCTCCTTTTTTTAATGTCATTCTGACATTTCTGATTATTCCAAGTTTTCAAATACCTAAAACTACATTGCTAAGAGAAATTTTAAAATATAATTGATTTTAATTTTAATACCCTTATAATGCTATATAAAAACACAAATATGTCATACGTTATATTTATTTAATTTATGAATTGCAGAGATACTTACCTGAGACCAAAATAATGTTACATGAAACACTATTCTAAAATTAAGTGATATATAACAAAAGCAGTGTTTCAGTCTTTTCAAACTTCCATCCAATCCCTGAGCACTAAATAACCACATTTATATGTATGCGCATATATATATTTACATATATGAATATACATATATATTTATACGTGTATACATAGATACATAGAGAGGTATTTATGGGAGTCTGCCATCTTTCAGCAATGCTAAAGTGCATTGAAGTTCAAGAAAAGCTGGCCAATGACTTCAGCAGTTAATGTAACAAGATAAAGACTAACATTCAACCTTTTTCTGCTACTAGAAGAAAAAAACTGCTGAACTGATGGGCTTCTCTGAAGAACAGCTGTTTACCACATACAAGAGGTAAATTTTCCTAACCTTTCTATTGCAGTTTCTTAACATCTGAGGCTCCTGGAGAAGCAGACAGCTCCTCAGAAAGCCAAGACTGTGGATTTATGGCCATGTACACCAGACTCTCTATTTAAAAAAAAAACCACAAACCAACCTGTTTCCCTTTTAGCTGATAAGTTAAGTGATCTTAGAAGGCGATGCAGGGTATGCAAGAAACAGAATCTAATGCCAACATACAAACCCAGCAGCATATGCCAGACCGTATTAAGAAAATATCACAGAGATGCCACTGGAGCATTTATTATCAAAGCTAAAGAAAACTGTATGCAAGAGAGTATCTACTGAAAGTGCATGATTTATGCTTTTAAAAGCATCTGATAGTACTAACCTAGAATAGCATTCCTAACACCTTCCATTATTAATGAGCATGCAGCTCACAGTTTCCTATTCTTGTTCATAAATAAGGAGTTTTTTAAACATGTAACAGGCACTGTCGCACTTAGGTATCTGTAGGAGAACGTTACTCTAGGTAGTTATATATGGGATGGATGTACTTATCCACAAGGAAAGGATGATTCTCTTAGCTTCTAACATAACTGTCAGAAACAGTTTCTTCTCATATACAGCAAAATCCTTTAATGACAAATCTCTCTGAAACCTGCTGTCTCAAGCTTAAGTGCCTGATTCAACACTAAATTTACTCAGTCAAAACCTCCCCCTTTCCTCCTGTTGGTAACCCAGCTTTTATCCTTATACTAAAGGACAGCAGCTGTTTTCCTGAAGACTGAGAGGAAATAAGACTCTTTTTTCAAAGCAGCTGTAAATAACATTTTGTGCAGCCACTAGTAATATAATTCTTACAATATTTTTTATAATAATTGACATTTCTTAATGAGTGGCAGAACAGTTTTATAAATAAAAATGCTGAGTACCTTTGAGAAGTGTCAGAAAAAATACCATTCTAGAAAGTATTTGCTTGGAAAATATGACAAACTTTCAAATCAATTGTGAATAGTTGTAACTGAATTACTATAAAGTGATGCAGACTCAGTTCTTTTCTTACTTCTATCAGTTAACTTGGTTTGACTAATGGTAAGGAAGTTATTCCTGATTTATACCAGAGTAAGAAAATAACCTTTCTATTTCATATCATTTATGTCTGTTCATATTGCAATACAGTAAGCAAATCATACTGTATTTTAAGAGAATTAGTTACTTTTGCTGACATACAGTTGAGTGCCCTTTAGTATGAAAATCAGCTTCTATGAATTTTTAAGATTAAAATCAAAATCAAATTGAGAACGCAAGTACGATACAGGACCTACTGATTAAAGGCTGATTATGACAGCTCTGATTCCTTTAAATGGCTTTTTGTAACTGCCTTGGTTCTGATCGCATTCTAGCAAAGGTGATTGCACTGAGCAGTCTTACTAGCCTTAATAAATTAGAATTCTTTCTGGAGTACTATCACGACAAATAAGATCAGTGGGACTACTAGCAGGGTAATGTATCAGCCTGTGAGATGGTGGCAGAATCTTATCCTTGAGACTCTATTTATTTTTCTCCTTTGAACACTTGATCATTTTTAAGTACCATCACATTTGTTCAAATTGTGACTGGTTGTCTTTTGCAGGTCCTTCAGGAGAGAAGTTTGTGGAGTTTATTCTTTTTTTTAAAAAAAAAAAAAAGAAACTGCAAAATACTGACAAATACAATTTAACTGTTATGGTCTGAAGCAAGACTTTTTAAAATAAAAAAAAAAAAAGGGAGATAATCTATAAGGTGATTTTAAATGGGCATGGAGTAGTGATCCTACAGCCACAGCCAACAGAAAGTCCATGTTTCCTTTACCATGAGAGTGCTTCTGAATGTTGCTAATGTATGTTGCAAAAGCGATTGCCTGAAGACAAGTTGAATAAACAGTATCCCAATGGAAAGACCGTATTTATAGTGCACTTGAACATTTAGAGCAGGGAAAATCTGATAAACTATGTCAGACTTCCTTTTTCAGTGGAGTTACATAGTTAAATATTTAAAAAAAAAAAGGAAGAAAAACAAATATTCTTTTAATCCCCTACTCGCAAGAATGCTATATTTTTTTGTTAATGTAAGAGAACAAAGATAATGTGGGAGACTAGTGTGCAAAGGTGAATATTATTTAGAAAATTATTATCAGAATTCAGAGGCATATTGTTTAAAGGAGTGACCTAATAAATGCTTCATGAAAGAAAAAATGCTTTTAGTTTTTTAAAAACTTCCTAAAGCAATAGTGATAGGCAATATAGAACCCCCTAAATGCATAGATTAAATGGTGTTCTACCGCTGCTAAAATTCAGGTTTACAGTACATAAAACTCTGATAAGCATGATAAACTTTTTAGATAGAAGTATTTGGTTATGTAGTGTATCAACAAGGTAAATATTATACGCCTCAAACTGTAAAAGATGCTTGAAATACTATGAGTATCTTTCAAAGATAGATTATTAGGCTACAAGTCTAATAACGTTTCTTATACAGATTTTGCCCTTCTCATGCTGTTCTACATAATTATATAAAAAGCACAAACATATGTACTTGCACATGCTTTAGCAAATGTTGATATATACATTTTCTTCTGTGTTTTTTTTCAAAGATAATTTCCCAGGATTTATGACATATGTATCATTTGTGCTGTGTAGTGCTTGGAGTCTTCATAGTTTTGGAAGTAGCAGCTTTGTCCTTTCCAATTACTTCACAATTATGTCAGGAAACAGTAGTACAAAAACTTCAAAAATCAGCTGTATTTTGGCTATTGATTTTTACTGTGAACAAATAAACAATCAGCCATTAATCAATGGCTAAAATACAGCTGATTGATTATTTGATCATAGTAAAAATTAAACCTGTTTTTTGTATCCAAAAGTGTATAAGTACTGTGCTCCAGTTTCAAAAGAACTACTTTTGGTCTGCCTCAGATTGTGTGCTGAGCCTACACAACTGTGTCTGATCTGGTTACCACTCTGTTCTCTGACAGGTCTGTTTTCATTGGACACATAACTACTCATAACGAAATCTTCTCATAAAGCTTCACGAAAAGCTACTGAGAATATTCACTACTTGTTATATTCTGGTTCTTTTTCCTTCTGGGACCTTCTACCTTAATAAGATGGCACTCTGCCTATCTATCGAGACAGACAATTCCAGCTAAAAGCTTTCTACTTTACCCTACCTTATGCTTTGATCTTGGATGAAAAGCAATTGCTGCAATATATAATAAAGCTTACCGAGAGGCACCTTCAATAATGTTTATTTAGGTATTTCTTTTTTTTCCTATTGATTAATATAAAAATTATTAAAACATTTCAGATATCTTTGAGACTTGTAGAGTGATATGTTCTACCTCTTTAAGGTTTTCAGAAGAAATCAGTCATGTGGCAATTATTCTCTTATTTCATTACCTCAAAAAAATGAAGCACTGATTTTGTATATATTTTAATATTACAGCATTAGCTTTGATAGAATTGCTTTTGAAAGAGTAGAACACGATGAATAAGGTGGCAGGAAATGGTTCGTTATATGATACTTCCTGCAAGATACTTCCTGTGTTGTACTTTAGATAGCTAGGTTTAATATTATAGAGAAAAATAATCAAATAATCTTAATATTTGCATATACATGTGTTTACTTGCTGCATATTGTATGTTTGTGTCTGCATAATTTAAATAGGCACTTATATATGTTTCTATCTAATCACTCAGATGTGAACACATACAAACATTAGCATATATCCCATCTTAACTTAAGCAAGTAAGGAACATTCCTCTGGGAACTTTATGGGAACATAGCTTTCTATATCGTCAGTGAAGAGAGAATCTCCACAAGAAAAGTCAGATATTGAATGTATTTTCGTTCTACTAACTTGATAGGGAGCTTAGGGAAACACTACTCCTTGTTCTAAGTGTCTTATCTTAATACTTAAATAGGTACCACTCTAGATATAGAAGATGGGTCAAGGTTAAAAAAAAGTAAAAGGAAAAGTTTTGGCCACATCAACTTTTCTGTGAAAGCTGATTTCTGTGCAGTAGGAAAATGCTTTACTTCTTCACTCCTTTTTCTGATCCTTTCCTTTTCTATATCCTTTGATTGAAGCCTTAATCAGTGAAGGTTCAACAATTCAGGAATTTCAGTTTTATACTGCTGCAAAGTCCAGAGGATATAGAAAAGGCTTTTGATGGGAATCACTCATGAATGATTTTGGCATTCTACTGATTCCCAGATAAAACTGTCATCATTGTTGCATGGTTTTAGACAGGCAATCAACTTTGTATCATTAATAATGGCAAACAGTAGAACAACTGACACCAACAGGAAAGGGATTATGGTTGTTACAATAATCTTACTAATGTGCAAATCTATAAATAAAATAAATCTATGTGACTGAGAACAAACATGAGCACTCTATTACCTAAATTAGCCCGGGATAATTCAAAGAAATATAAACTACATCTTTCTTCCCTGCTGTGGCCACCCGTGTCCAGGAAAGATTTACCCCTAGAAAAAGGAGGTAGAAGTTTCTCCACGAGGAGGGTTTCTAACTTATAATAACATTTAACATTATACATGACTTCCCAAGAGCTCTGACACTAATAAGCTGCTTAGGGAGTATGTTTAATCAGTGTACCCTTTGACAGTCTTAGCTGCAATCACTACCTCTTCACTTTTAAGTCTGTTTTGGCTTCTGGAAGATTTCTTAATAAATAGAAGAGATGAAAGTTGTTCAAAGGTAAGCATTCAAAGAAAGCTTCTCAAAAGCAGTTAGACTGTGTGAGCCTGTCCCCATGTAAGGAACATTAGGCTGAGCTTGAACACTTCTGAAAATGTTACTTCTAGCTCCCTCAGGAACTATGATGTGTTCTATGACTACACTAGTAGTCAGTGTAATTATATGCACAAAGGAAAATACAGGTTACTGGCATGACACGGTTAATATTCAAGCTTGGGTGTTGGAATCTAGAATCATGCTACAATAAAAGGAAATAGCTTATGGGAATGGGGATATAACTACAGATAATGTGGTAATCTGTTTCCCCACCTTATCAATATTGTGGTCTTTGACAAATACAGAAAGTAAAATGTTAATTTATGATTTAATTTAAATGTCTGCTTTAAAAAATTGTCACTTCCAACCAAGGCGGCATGACAGAAAAATTCCTGTTCTGAACAATATGAAAGCAGCAGAGAAAGGAAAGAAATCCATGACAGAGAGCGAGTACTTTCAAATTAATTGAGAGGGATAACATAAAAAATAGTTATTTATGTATATAAATAGACAAATTATACTACAAGAGGAGTACCAAATCATGATACAATAACAGAACATCTTTGGGCTTTGAAGAGGTTGATCTGTGTGACATTCTGATATAATCACAGATTGTGACAGAGGCTTGTAAATGTTAATGACCTCTTATGAGAAACAAGAAGAAACAAAATGGAGCCAAAAAAAGGTAATTTCATTTAGATCAGGATCATTACACTGACAAAAATATCATAAATAACATCCATATTTGTTGATACCTTAGTATAAATAAGAGAAATATTAATATTAATAACTTACTGGGAATTAAATTTACATTTCTGACCCTGTTTTTAAATGAAAGTAAGGATTTTTTTTTTTCTGCAAGGCTGCCAGGTAAACAGGATCCTCTGAATTTATACACAGTGACATCATTATTCTCAGAAGAGGTTTGTCCTAACCAAAGCAATGGATATTATACATGTATATGAACTTTAAGGTAATTAAGGCCCATTAGGGATTAGGTAAATGCTAAACTCTTGAACCGCTTGGCAGTAATTTTTTTGACATGACTAGAGACTTAAGATATAGATTCACTGGAGGTTTTATGGCATCATTACCCAATACACTTCTAAAAGCGCATTTCAGCAGTCTCAGTTTCTAGTGTAATCCTCACCCCTATGGCTGTGATTGGCAGAAAAGATGCCAATGGGTATACAGACCTAGCTCCTATGGACTTGCATTAAATAATCATTAGATAAAATACAAACCCAATATTGAGGCAGAGATGAAAACGTAATCTCATTCTACCGAAGAATTGTCCTCGCTATTAGATCAAAATGTCATAGCTAATCTTGTTCATTCTTTCTTTCTTGAACAATTAATCCTTAATTCTGGTATGCAGTGAGGAACAGCTGCATAAGAACATGTCCACAAAAAAATAATAACCTGCCAAAAACCCGATAGAGCACGGATTTGACTTCTTCCCTCCTAGAAAAGAGGAATCTCCAACATCTTAAATAGATGTTGAGTAAAAATGAAGATTATATTCTGAGTGCATGTGCTTTCTTTTGGCTTGTGGGTTTCTTTTTTTTTTTTTTTTTTGGGGGGGGGGGCGGCAGTGGTGTGTTTTTTAACAGAATGGACTAAAATAACAAAACAGTTATGTGGTATAAATTCTGACCAAATATACCTCATCACTTCCAAGATGAGGATGCATAAATCCTGGATGATCTGTTTCTAGTATATATACTCTTTTTGGAGTGTCTTGTTGACCAGATTAAGGACATTTCTATTCATGGTACTGATTGCTGAGAATCCCTTTACCACATATCTAACCATTTCATAGAATCATAGAATGGTTTGGTTGGAAGGGACCTTTAAAGATCATATAGTCCAATCCTGCTGCCATGGGCAAGGACATCTTCCACTAGATCAGGTTGCTCAGAGCCCCGTCCAACCTGACCTTGAACGCTTCCAATGAAGGAGCATCCACAACTTCTCTGGGAAACGTGTTCCAGTGTCTCACCACTCTCATTGTAAAAAATTTTTTCCTTATATCTAAACTAAATCTACCCTCTTTTAGTTTAAAACCATTACCCTGTGTCTTGTCATTACAGGCCCTGGTAAAAAGTCTTTCTCCACCTTTCTTATAAACCCCCTTTAAGTATTGAAAGGCCACAATAAGGTCTTCCAGGAGCCATCTCTTCTCTGAACTGAACAGCTCCAATTCTCTCAGCCTTTCCTCATAGGAGAGGTGTTCCATCCCCCTGATCATTTTTGTGACTGTCCTCTGGACCCGCTCTAACAGGTCCATGTCTTTCTTGTACTGGGGACCCCAGGACTGGATGCAGTACTCCAGGTGGGGTCTCACAAGAGTACACTAAAGGGTGAGAATCACCTCCCATGACCTGCTGGCCACACTCCTTTTGATGCAGCCCAGGATACGATTCGTTTTCTGGGCTGCAAATGCACATTGCCACACATTATACACAGAATGTGATTACAAGGCTTTTGGATTCTGCAATGGGAGTCAGGTACTTAAAAAGTAGTTACTTTGGTACTGAATGTTGAAATATTTAGGAGAAATACATCTATACGTCTAGATAGTAGCTCTACCTGAGTGATGTAGTGGATGAGTAATATATTTAAAAGTAGGTTGTATGAGGATCAACATACTGAATTGCTCAAATTGAACAAAAGGAAACACTGAGATTAGCAATATCCTGAAAATGTCTTTTTGCTGTCAAGATTAAGGTTATATCTACACTAGCAAGATATTTTTAATACAAATTCCAATTCTCCAGTAGGAATTGATCAGTAAATGAAAACCATTTTTATGAGGCCTCTGCATCTACAATGTGTTGGTTGGTTGGTTGCTTGTTTTTCCTTTGGAATAGATTTGGTTGATCTCTTGGGCTGAACATCACTAACATGCATACTGTTCAAAGGTGTATGGAAGATCAAGCATTTCTGCATTAGGTATTGTTGGGCACCTGGAACAGAATTTCCAGTTAAGTTTTTTCTATAGGAAGGTGTTCTTTTTTTTCGGGGGGGGGGGGGGGGGGAGATAAAAATAATAGATCACCTTCATCAAACCTCACTAAGACTGCTTCAAAAACCCAACCAATGAGTGGCATGGGATGATCAGGAGAATTTCTTCAAAAACATATTTCTGTTGCAAACTGCAGTTTAATGTAGATGTGGCCTAAGGAAACTTAGTTTGGACTAAACCTTTATGTAACAAAGGCAAGTGTTTTTGAGAAATTATTTTCTGAACTTCAGTTCAAAGCTGTTATGAGCTAATGATGCTATGGGTCTTGAATTCATGATTACTTTTGTGAGTGTATCCCTAAGAACTGGCTTTATTTTATTAATCTATTTAAGCAGTTAAAGATTCAAGTAGCAAAGATGCCAAATTCAAGGCATGATTTCTGCATCCACTGGTAAACCTGCTCTTGGCTTTCATGTGACAAGATCAAGCTCAAAAATTTGCTATGTCTGATAATGAAAAAAGAGTATCTGGGTACTAACTGCTGCTGTTTTAAGTTTTCTAGGTCCAGAAATGACTAATTAAATCAATTACAGTGTTTAGAAACTTTGCTGTTTTATAGTAGTATACAATTGCAGGAAAAATATCTTAATTTACAAAAAAAATATACCAATTGTTGACAAAAAGAAGATATTAAATCAAATGTTGGACAAATTATATTTGCATGTTCAGTGACGTACAATGATGTAGGACATCATACATTAATATAAAATTGACCGATACCTATGTAATGAAAGATGTGAAGTTTTGTTTCATCAGAGTTTTCTTATTTTTTAATGTCAATAAATACATATAAAACTTTGAAGATTATGAAATAGAAGAATTTTAATTGTCCCTGCAGGAGATTTTTGACAGGAATGCTATAGAATATTTCATTTACATCTCTAAAATATTCCATAGTGACTAAGGCTGTGGGGTTGCAATATTTAAATGTTCTTTCTTTACTTGAAAATTGTTAATGGAGAAAAATGGTAATATTTTGTCTTGCCCCCGAGAAAGTGTTTATCTCAATAAATAATGGTTTGATACTACACATATGCCAAGTACTGGTCTAATCTGAATTCACTTTCAGTTTCTAATTAGACATCTGCTAAAGTCCATAACAGGAAATCTAATAGAGTTGTGTTATAATTTGTCAAAGTGCTTAATGATTCACAGTGTTAAAGTGTCCATAAATGGAGCTCTTATATGAATCGTTATACAAGTTGAAATTAAGCTCTTTTGCTTTTATGAAGAATGTTTCAAACATATTACTATGAGCAATTACAAAAGCAAAACACCCCCAAAAAAGAAAAGATCAAATGATAAAGCTATTTTTTGCCATCATTCCCTAATTGGAATACTTATGCTCAAAGTAACTGCCAAAACTACTGGGAAAAAAAAAAAAAAAATATCTTTTTTTCTCTCCTTTTCTCTCTAGCTTTTTGACATTCCAAGATTTTAATGAAAATATGCAGAGAACTCTTAACTGTACATTTTCCAAGTTGATAGGAAAATTTGTGAAATAACATTCATTATATTTTGTACTATTTAATGAGTTACACAAAAAATTCTCTTGTATTGAATTTATGCATTCTGACAATTGCAAGTGCAGAATTCATATAATTTCCTATAGTCATTTACAGTTCTTCAGAAAGTCAGCAGAAAGTCAATATGGCAATTAAGTACCACAGCTCAGTAAAGCAAGTTCTTTTATTGCCTTCAAGTTTAAAGTATTTTTCAGTATTTGTTAAATCTGTGTCTTATTTTGCTTTGGGTTTGATTTTTTAAAAAGCATTCTGGACAATAAGGACAGAACCTTTCCGTTGCCAAAATAAATAAGTAAATAAATAAATGTCTTATATGTCAGAGAAGTTACCATGGGGGTTGTGAGCCCTGTAACTAAACAATAATTTATTGAGTAAAAAAAAATGATGGCAATCTGTTTCCTCACTTTACAGAGGAAGTCACTTGTGTTCTGTCATGTGAAATTCCCTTCACACCTCTTAGAAGGCAGATGGTATACAAAACTTTCTCCTGCTGCTCTAGAAAGTATGTGTTTTTCCAACACTGTGTAGTTTGTGTGTGGCAATGCCTTCTCTTACTCACCAAGTAGATGGATAGTACAAAGTACTGAAACTCTGCCCACAGTTCTTATGTACCTTTAAAGCACTTTTAAGAAGCAGTGACCTTTAGAACTTGCAGTACTGTGTCTTTTTTGATAATGGGAATTGTTCCTTATTAGAAAAAGAACAGAACAATTGTTTCCAATTGTGAAAGTACATAGTGAATCAGAGAGAACACGATGTACAAGGTCAAAATTCCATCTGGTTTGTTGGAGCAAGCTCGGTGGTGTTCATCATGAGATCAACAAGTTCCATTTCATATTGATTGTGCTTCGGAAAGTGTCATATTTAGAGTAGTTGTCTTGTAAAGGTTTGTATATGCTTTCCAACATACTTGACTTAAACTAGAAAATATGACATTTGGAGGTTACAGATAAATTTTTAATGGAAAACAAAAAAGAATCCAATGCTAAAAGAAAAAAAAAATTGTACTTTGTTAACACCAAGGAACAACTGAAATCCCCTATCTGCCTGTAAAATCATAATTAATTATTTGAAAGAAGTATACAAAAATTGCAATACTTCAACAGATATTAATAAATATAATTATGTGTAATACAGGAAAAAATGCTACATAATATCTTAAAAGTCACTTCAGAGAATAACAACATATTTGTGCACTTAATCAAATACACAGAAATTTCATTTTGTAAACAAACATAGAAAAACATCCTACTTGTTAGAATATTTCAAACTTTAATTTATTGACAAAAAATTCCAACTTTAGTTCTTATTTTTAAATATGTAAAATCAAGATCTGATACTATTGTGAACACCTGTTGCCTCTCACTGAATTACATGATTAGCATGAAACAATTGTTGAGATATTTTCTTTACCATTACAATTACTGGACACTTAAGCTAGCTTTGGGCACTGAAATGTGAAAATTTTCTTCACAGGAAATGCCTGAATTAAACCATAATTTTTTCTACTCAATTAGCAAAATCAGCTATTTTAAAACATTGTAAGAATTAAAACCAAAACAACCAATAAAACAAAAAACGCCCCCTACAAATCAAAATAGAACAAGTGGATAACTGAAACTGTTCTGAGAAGATGAAAAGGAAAGACACGTGCTTTGGACATTGTGAATAAAGTTCTGAAATCCAGCAAGCAGAATTAAGGTGGTACCTAACCTGTACGCCTTAGCATTCTTAGTTATCTACAAAGGCTTCTGTTATAGCTGAATTCTGACAGCATTATTAATATATTGCTTTTCTTTTTGTACAATATGTGTTTCTCACATAATGTATTACAGGTCGTTATGTACTTACAGAGTTAAACTTGTGTAACAGCTCAGAAGTACTTAAGTGATACCGAACAACTTAAAATGAAAGATTTAATTGCATGAATGGATTTGTTCACTGACCAATCACATGTTAACCATGGCCACGTCATCCGACTGAAGATTTACACCTGAAAAGGGAATGTAAAACTTAATTTGGGTGTACCGGACTACCTGAGACTGTTAATCCCTGGATAAATTCAGGATGCATTACCAAGAGTCTCTGGAATGCAACTACACTAAGCTGAAAAGACAAAACTAGACTGTTTGCATATGTGACATCTGGGGAAAGAAGTCGCCCTTTGAAAATATTACTTGGAAAATTTTTACAAAACTACAGGAAAGTGAAAAAGGCCTAAGACTTATGGATCATGTTCTCACAGGCATATTTACCACATTTATTTAGAAACTGAGCAAATCAGAGCTGAAGCTACTACAGGTAGGCCATGATGAAGTACTAGCAATTTGCTGTATCTTGTTCTTTTACAGAGAGAGCTGTGCCTGCTGCAGCTGTGTCTGGACTGTCAAATTTTAATCTGACACTTCAGTCATGGTGGAGCACTGAAGACCCCAGTGGGTAAGAATCAACTGCTGCAAGCATCCTCTCCAGGGCACCTTGACGCACCAGGCAGGATGCCCCGGATGCTCTATGCCTTGAGTGTGGACTGTCAGGACCAATGGAGGAGTCTTGCAGGCCTTAGAGGGTTGGGAGAGCTCAGGGATTTGGGGATTGCCTATCATAGCCATAGCACTAGACTTCTAGTATTTCTATGACAACATGATGTTATATTTGTTAGAACTATCCACTGTCATTACCATATTTATCTCACAGTTATCTCATTATTGTAGTAGTCTACTACTATGTTTTAGTTTATAAGTATCTCATAGTTAAATATTGCTAAATAGTAGTTTTATCTGCTACAGCTGTGCTTAAGTTACACAAGCTATTGATCAAAGTCAAAAATCATCATATATACCTTAAGCAGTTAAAAATTCTTTCCTTGCTAGGTAATATGCTGTAAATTCTTTTTCCCCTGCTTACACATACATGCACAGTATGTAACTTCGTCAGTGTACTCCATAATACAGAAAGGTGTTTATGAACAACCATTGCTATTTATATCTCCTGTGAGAACCTGTGTTTTGCTACATGGTCCTATGGTCCTTTGTAAATGTACGTATCTGAATGTGGACATGAATCTCACATGTAACTCTTGGTCCAGGGGTTGACCTACCTGCTGTGATTCAAGACCTATTGTCTCTCTGCATGGAAAAAGGTCTCTGAACATAAGTGACAAGAGGGGGAGGATCACATCACTCACTGTAACCCTCCCTTAAGGTCCTTCCCTTTACAAAACTTGAACAGTGTTAAAGTACCCTGCAAGCAGGATATACACAATTTAAGAGCACAAAGGACTAGGAATCAGACCACCTAGGACTAACCAGCTGCTATGCAAGGCATTACTATGCTCACCATGCAGATGACGCTTCCAATACATCTTTACTGACCAAAGTTTTCAATCAGCAGGGCAAGCATCAGCCTCCATTACTGCTTGAATTGGTCTGATCCTTGTTGTTCCTTAGTTGCTACCTTCTGATTTTCTCTTCTAATGTAATTTTTTCTCCTTAGGGTTTTACACCTTTCCATGGCAGTCATTTTTATCTTGAATACTGGAGCTGCTATTACTATCTGAACAGTTATACTTCTGTCTGTGTTTTTACTTATTCTGAAAGGCTTTAGTTCATTTATGCTCCCACATATTAACAACTTATTTTCTTATTAAAATGAGCCATGGTGACACAGCTGTGCTGCATCAGATGAGTCTATGAATCACAGGTAGATGAAACTCCTTGGCTGAGAGTTAAATGATGGAGCTCAATGTAGTTGCCAAAATATAGCTATCTAGTGTCATTTGAAGATGTGTAAATTTAGATGCATGCCTGGCTTCTGCCTGCTACTCCAGACAGAGAACCATCCAGCTACCACTAGTTGCAAGAGCTACTCATGGAATGTAAATTTTGCTTTACAGAAGGTTTATAAACACATACTTAGCATTGCAGCCACCTCGTTCAGGGCCCTGGATTGCATGCCTTTCACAGAAAAGAGATTCCAGGCCAAGGAAACTTAACTCCTAAAGCTCTTTTGTCCCATGTGTTCCTCCAGAAATTTTAGCATACGATGGCCTGTATTTGAAGCCCTCTATTGAAAGCTCAGTAAGCTTACTATGTCTTAGGAATCCATTCTTTTAGCAAGAGTATCTGTGGCAGTCTTGTGGCAATTTTGGACTCCTACTAGGCAGTAGAAAATCATTGGTGTGGGGAAATCCACTAGAGGCATACTGGATCTGGAGGGTAACACCTCAGTTCTGGAAGGACATTTATTTGGTTGGCACTGAATGTAACATCTTCCAGGGGTTTATGGTTTTGTTGCTTGCAAAAGATTCAATCTTTGATAATGTAAGACTCTGCAAAATTATTGGGACAGAAGCAACTGAGGTTATTATGACCTAAATTTCAGTTTGCTCTCTCCCGTGGGAGTAGACTGACACTGGGAACAAAACAGGCAATTCTTCTGTCAAAATCTTCAAGACATCAGCATCCAGAATCAACAGGATGAGAGTGTCTGTATGTACCCTGAACTATCCTATGTTTCTCTTACATACACACTTAAGTGGATGAACATCACACATTTTTTTCAAATAGACCCTAAAATTTTGCAAGGTTAAATTTGAGTGCTAATTTCAGCCAGCCTGTTGAACAGGGTGAACTCCGAAATTAAGACAATGGCAACAATCGCCATGTTTCACTGTTAGCAGGAACAGTTTGTTTGATGAGGCTAACTTGCAATTCTATCCAAATCAATTTCAGCAAGGCAGGATTATTCAGGTCCTAAGCATCAGGTCCTAGCCTGCTACCATTGTGATTAACAGCTCCAGAGATGCGCGACGGGTGCACTCGACCCCTTAACCATAGAATCATAGAATCATAGAATAGTTTGGATTGGAAGTGACCTCTAAAGGTCATCTAGTCCAACTCTCCTGCCATGGGCAGGGACATCTTCAACTAGAGCAGGTTGCTCAGAGCCCCGTCCAACCTGACCTGGAATGTTTCCAGGGATGGGGCATCCACCACCTCTCTGGGAAACCTGTGCCAGTGTTTCACCACCCTCAGCGTAAAAAATTTCTTCCTTATCTCTAGTCTAAATCTTCCCCCCTTTACTTTAAAGCCATTCCCCCTTGTCCTGCCACAACAGGCCCTGCTAAAAAGTTTACTGCCATCTTCTTTATAAACCCCCTTTAAGTACCGATAGGCTGCAAGAAGGTCTCCCTGAAGCCTTCTCTTCTCCAGGCTGAACAACCTCAACTCTCTCAGCCTTTCTTCAGAGGAGAGGTGTTCCATCCCCCTCATCATTTTCATGGTCCTCCTCTGGACCCGCTCCAACAGGTCCGTGTCTTTCTTATGCTGAGGGCTCCAGAGCTGGACACAGTACTCCAGGTGGGGTCTCACCAGAGCAGAGGAGAGGGGCAGAATCACCTCTCTCGACCTGCTGGCCACGCTTCTTTGGATGCAGCCCAGGATACGATTGGCCTTCTGGGCTGCGAGTGCACATTGCCAGCTCATGTCCAGCTTTTCATCCACCACTACCCCCAAGTCCTTCTTGGCAGGGCTGCTCTCAATCCCTTCATCCCCCAGCCTGTATGGGTACCGGGGCTTGCCTCGACCCAGGGGCAGGACCTTGCACTTGGCCTTGTTAAACCTCATGAGGTTCACACAGGCCCACTTCTCAAGCTTGTCCAGGGCCCTCTGGATGGCATCCCGTCCCTCTGGCATGTCAACCACAACACTCAGCTTGGTGTCATCTGCAAACTTGCTGAGGGTGCACTCGATCCCACTGTCTATGTCATTGATGAAGATATTAAACAGTACCGGTCCCAATACGGACCCCCGCAGGACGCCACTCGTCACCAATCTCCATCTGGACATTGAGCCGCTGACTACTACCCTCTGGATGCGACCATCTAACCAATTCCTCACCCACTGGACAGTCCACCCATCAAATCCATACCTCTCCAGTTTAGAGAGAAGGATGTTGTGGGGGACCATGTCAAAGGCCTTACAGAGGTTCAGAGGGATGACATCTGTAGCCCTTCCCATGTCCACTGATGTAGTCACTCCATCCTAGAAGGCCACTAGGTTTGTCAGACAGGACTTGCCCTTGGTGAAGCCATGCTGGCTGTCTGAAATCACCTCCCTGTCCTCCGTGTGCCTTAGCATAGCTTCCAGGAGGATCTGTGCCATGATCTTCCCAGGCCCAGAGGTGAGACTGACTGGCCTGTAGTTCCCTGGGTCTTCCTTTTTCCCCTTTTTAAAAATGGGGGTTATGTTTCCCCTTTTCCATTCAGTGGGAACTTCACCGGACTGCCACGACTTCTCAAATATGATGGATAGTGGCTTAGCAACTTAATCCGCCAGTTCCTTCAGGACCCGCGGATGGATCTCATCGGGTCCCATGGACTTGCACACCTTCAGGTGCCTTAGATGGTCTCGAACCTGATGTTCTCCCACAGTGGGCGGCTTTTCATTCTCCCATTCCCCGCCTTTGCCTTCTGTGGCTTGGCGGTGAGGCTTAAGCACTTGCTGGTGAGCAAGACCAGGCAAAAAAGTCATTGAGTACCTCCGCCTTCTCCGTATCCTGGGTAACCAGGTCTCCCGTTTCATTCCGGAGAGGGCCCACGTTTTCCTTTGTCTTCCTTTTATCCCTGACATACCTATAGAATCTTTTCTTGTTGCCCTTGACATCCCTGGCCAGATTTAATTCTATCAGGGCTTTTCTATTAGCTTTTCTAACCTGATCCCTGGCTGCTCGGACAACTTCTCTGTATTCCTCCCAGGCTACCTGTCCTTGCTTCCACCCTCGGTGGGCTTCCTTTTTGTGTTTGAGTTTGTCCAGGAGCTCCTTGTTCATCCATGCAGGCCTCCTGTCGTTTTTGCCTGACTTCCTCTTTGTTGGGATGCATCGCTCCTGAGCTCAAAGGAGGTGATCCTTGAACCAAACCAAACTAGCAGTAGTTTGGTACAGGCTCCAAAGGAGACAAAGGCCTGAGCTGTAGCTGGGCAAAGAACTCCTCTAGTTTCAGTTTGTTCTCTGAAAACCCACAAAGGAGCAGAGTGACACAGTGAGCATCAATGCCTATGAGCTTGGAACACCAATCATGCAATTAACACATGAATAGCGGGTGGCTTTTCCAAGACTCACTTATCAAGGAACAAAGGAAGTTGTGGGTACAAGGAATCTCATGCATACCTTTCCACCACATGTGATTTGACTACGAGCCAACCACTTTATTCCATAAATATGACAGCCTATGTGAGCCTCCTTTGAGCTCTCCTTGCTAGGCAGTGTGGCTGCATGGCGGTGATCTCCCCTTGAGCTGGGACACCTCTCAGGATTGCTCCTTGAGGCAGAGAAACCTCTCACCAATGGCAGATCTTTGGATAAGTCCAATCTGAGCTCTTCCTGAATTGCAGCTGGACTGCATACCAGGTGACTCTTCCTTTGAGCAGGGACGTCTCTCAAGGTTTGAGATACCTTAGTTGAGACTAAGAGATCCTTCCTTGCCCAAGGCAGAGAGATCCCTTACTCGTGACAGATCCTTGATAAGTGACTTATAGCATGCTGAATTAATATTAATGAAACATTCCTAATCCATGTAGCTACGCAATATTAATAATTATAAACTTTGTATAGATAATTCCATTAGACATAAACTGTTGTCCAAGTCTGAGACTAAGATTGGACCTAGCTGCACCTAGGCTCCATAAGGAGTTTAGAAAGCAAGGGAGTCCACTCTGAACCTTGTGACTCAATGGGAGGGTCTTCCTTACTCTTTGCATCTCTGGCCTCTGTGTGAATCATTCTAACTCGATTCTAACTCAATTTTACTTTGTATGTTTCTTCCATGCAATAATTAATGAGGTGAACCTTGTCATCAGACTAATTGAACCTTGGCAAACCCTTGTTAAACTGTTAAATTCCATCAAATTCATTGAACTTTGTCAAATTATTATTTTACCTCAATAAAACATATCGCTGCTTCTCTTTTTTGAGTGAGGTGCATTCCACTCGTTCGCAACAAATTGGCATAGTCGGCAGGATCCTAAGTCAGGATTCGTGACAAGAAGGAGCTAAGTGTATAAGTGCTAACAGTCATTTAGTTCAACGTGAGCGATAACAGAGCATGACACACAACATCTGGGTCCTCATGGTCAGAGAATGAGGTCTCTGAATGACAAGAACCATATCTAGATGTTGATAAACACCCTTTTTAGCCTCTTTCCCCAGCTAAATGAAGCAGAAATACTAACCAAAGCCTTTCTAAGTTCTGCTAACAGAAATGAATCCCTTTCATACTCACACATAATAAAGCAAGTACACTCAATCCCTTCTCCACATACATATAAATTAGACTTTTGGCTTTGTTTCTGCAGTTCCATTAACCTTTGTGAGTATATTTTCCTTCACCAGTTAATTCAAGAATGTAGTGGTTTGACCCTGGCTGGCAGCTAAGCCCTACACAGCCACTCACTAACTCCCCTTGCTGCCAGCAGGATGGTCAGAGAGAATAGGAAGAGCAAAAGATCCCCAAAATTGTGGGTCAAGATAAAAATAGTTTAATAAGTGAAGGAAAAAGGAAGAGGAAAGAAAGCACAAAACCAAACAAAACAAGTGATGCAAAGGCAATCACTCACCACTTTCCACAGTAGACCAATGCCCAGCCAGTCCCTGAGCAACGGCTATGTACCCAAAACCCTCCTCCCTTCCAGTTTTTATATCTGAAGATTACTCTGTATGGCATGGAATATCCCTTTGGTCATTTTGGGTCAGTTGTCCTGGTTATGTCCCCTCCCCACTTCTTGTGCACCCCCAGCCTACTTGCTGGTGGGGCAGTGTGAGAAGCAGAGAAGGTCTTGACTTTGTGTAAGCACTGCTCAGCAATAGCTAAAACATGGGTGTGTTATCAACACTGTTTTGATCACATATCCAAAACATTGCACTGTAACAGGCTGCTATGAAGAAAATTAACTCCATCCCAGCCAGACCCAGCACAAAGAAGAAAAGGTAGATGTGGCCTTCTTCGTACAACTGGCAGTTCTGCTTCATGTTCGTAGGTCCTGGTCCTCATGGGTGATGAACCCAGTATCTGCTGGAAGGCCAACACAGCAGGCTTTAAGTAAAGCAGGGTGTTTGTAGAGCACACTGTTGACAACTTCTTCATTCTTCATTAATGATCTGGATGAAGGGACAGAATACACCCTCAGCAGATCTGCACATGATACAAAACTAAGAGGAGTGTCTGATAGACCAAATGATTGTGCTACCCTTCAGAAGGACCTCAACAGGCTTGAGAAATGGGCCAAGAGGAACCTCAGGAAATTCAACAATTGCAAGTGTGAAGTCCTGCCCCTGGGGAAGAATAAACCTATGCACCGGTACAAGTTGAGGGCTGACTGGCTGGAAACCAGGTTTGAGAAAAGGACCTGGGACTATCGTGGACAGCAAGTTGAACATGAGCCAGCAATGGGCTTTTGCAGCAAAGCAGAGCAACAACCCATCTTCCTTGGCTGCACTAAAAGGAGTACCAGCAGGTCAAGGAAAGTGATTCTTCCTCTCTACTCGGCCCTGATGAGACACATTTGGAGCACTGTGTCCAATTCTGGGCTCCCCAGTACATGACAGACATGGACATACTGGAGCAAGTCCAGCAAAGGACAACAAAGATGATAAAAAGATTGGAGCATCTGTTATATGTGGAGAGGCTGAGAGAACTGGGACTGTTCAGCCTGGAGAAGAGAAGAATCAGGGGGGACCAAATCAATGTGTATAAATGCCTGAAGGGGTGGAGTAAAGAAGACAAACTCAGACTCTTCTCAGAGGTATTCAGTGACAGGACAAGAGACAATGGGCACAAATTGGTATACAGGAAATTCTGTTTAAATGTAAAAGGAAAAAAATCACAATGGGGTTAGTCAAACCCTGGAACAGGTTGCTCAGAGAGGGGATGGAATCTCCACCCCTGGAGCCAATCAAAACCTGTCTGGACACAGAGGTTTTTCAGCAACATGAGCAACCTGCCCTAGCTAACCCTTCTCTGAACAGGGCAGTTGGAGTAAATGATCTCCAGAGTTCCTTTCCAACCTCAATAATTTTATGACTCTAATTAGTTTACCACAGAGTCAGGTATGTACAGTGGAAGGCTACTTTTAAGCCTAAGAACCAACTTTCTTTGAAATAAATTCTTGCATCTGCTGTCTTCCTACACCTTCTTCAGATTTCTGCTTCTTCAGACTTGAGCCCTTCAGGCAGCTTTCAGTCTTCAGCCATCTGTCCTGGGAAGATGACCCATACTTCTCCCCAGGGGATGGAGAATTGTGCAAAGGGTCCCATGAATATCGACAGAGAAAAGGAAGTATACTTAAAATATAAATACAAATATTTCTTTATACAAACACACACAAAAATACAGGCTAGTATTGCTTCCCTCTCCCTCAAATACTTAGTCTAAAGGATAAAAACACACTGAGACAAAGTGAGTTTGTGGACAGGGTCCACATGTTGAGTCAGGTGCCCAAACTTCTAGAAGACAGCACAGCTCAGGTAAGTATGTGAATGTATGCTGAGATGCACAAGAACAACACATTTCATTGTGAGCCTTCATATGCCCCACTTAGGGATTTTTTAAAGTTAAATAAGCATTTTTTTAGCACTGGCTTCTGGCTGTGATCCAAGAACATAAAAGTGAACCACCTTCTTTTTTCAGAGTCCTAGTAATTTCTCTGGGCCTTTCAGTCATTATCACATTTTTATAGATGTTAACAACAGGCCAACAAACTAACCAGCTAGCTGAATAATAAGTAGGATGCTTTGCAGCCTGCAGGAATAGCATTTTTACAGAATGCATACAGACAGATTCACAGATACAATGTGTGAGGTGTGTTCCTGGGGGTGTTGTATGAAAGAAGGGAAGTGTCCTGTGGTTCCTTATACTGTTGGAAGTGAAATAGTTTGGAAGGTTGGGTGGGAACTGTGAAACTGGCTCTTTCACTGTCCATAATGTTTGTAGGGAGCAAAAAATTTTCATATCTGCTTTTTGATTTTCTCCTGAAGGAAGCTTTCTGTTTTACTAAAAATGGATGTACAGGAGCAAACTAGCACAAGCCCAGTGAAAAGAATCTAGGGACCAGAGCTCTAGGGTGAAACACAGAGTGACCAGATTGACAGTATAAACACACCTAAAATCTGTTGTCAGTCATTTCATTACTCTCTTGTAATGAATAAAGTCCATTGAAAAGAATACATGACTGCAGTAGTAGCTTTTGTATCTCTCCTTTTACTATCCAATGACTGAACATACCGGAAAGCAAAGACATAATTACAAAGAAAAAATACATTTCACAGATGTCATGGCAACAACCAAAGGAAACTAGAGAATGGCCCCTCAGGGCAATTTTCACTTACATAGATGAGCAAACAAGGGAACAGGGATGAGGGAGAAACAATACACAAATATACATGAAAGAAAAACTACTTGCTACCTAATTAGGAGATGGATAATTCTTGTTAGTTCCTTTTCTTGTAAAACATTGTTTTACTTTTACTTTGTGTGCAAGCATTTTCAAGCTAAGTGTAACTGTTACCTAAGTCCTGCTGGCCCCCATCAAACCTCCCCTGACTGTGAGGAGGAAAAAGGCTGTTGTGGAGGCACCCACATACTACACCATTGTTGAATGGTCCACGTAGCAGCAGCTGTCAAGTATGCGAGTGTAACCAGGGGTGTGTGCACGTGTGAGACACACAAAACTGTCTGAGATAGTTTGTGCCTGAAACGATCGTGTTAGAGAGGAAGAGGACCATCAGCAGGATTAGACAGCAGCCGGGAAATGACAGACACTTCTGAAGAGGTCAGTCTTAAAAGAAGTGTGAAGGAAACGCGGACATTTGTGACATAGGGAGAGACAGTGGAGAGGAAGCAGCAGGGGGTCTGTCCCTGCTGACATTGTCCCCAGGGTACTGTGAACCCTGCCCAGGCCGGGCAGCACAGCCCCCCTATGGAGTGCTGGGAGCAGCCTGCACCCAGCAGTGGGCTGGCAGTGCAGGGGCAGTATGCAGGGACCTCTCCTCAGGGCACAGGGACACCTCCCAAGATGCCTTCTCACCATCAGGTGCATCAGGAGTGGTAGAGGAGCATGTAAAAGTGGGGAAGGAGTGATGGCAACCCCTACATCCAGGGGGTGTATGTGTGTATGTGTGTATGTGCCGGGGCTAAACCTTCATAGGATTAGCTCCACAAGGGTGTTTATAAATTTGTAGGTGTTTATTAGCATCTCCTAATTTATCTATAATTGTGACTTATCTGTTGTATTAAGGATGTTGATTCTGAATATATAGTTCATGGGTTACCAGTTAGTTACATGTCATTAATAAATCAATAAACTGCTTCAATCCTGATTTCATTTAAACCACATGACTTGAGCAGTTTTTCCTTGTGACAGGATAGTAAAAATAACTATCCACAGTCTCAAAAGGACATGAATTTTTAAATGCCCGCTGATAAAAAGAGCAACTTGCTGGTGCCTATTGCAAACTGCATCAATAAAATGTGTGATAGCACACTTTGTTTTTAATGAGCCAAGTGGGAACATGGGAGATTCTGACTCTCTAAGGAAACAGTTTTTCTGCATGTGGGTAGTCAAACGCTGGTTCAGATTTCCCAGAGAGGCTGTGGAGGATCCATCCCTGTAGATATTCAAAACTCAACTGTTCATGGCCCTGAGCAATCTCAGTGGCTGACGCTGCTTTAAGCAGGAGGTTGGCCTAAGGATGTAACGAGGTCCCTTCCAACCTGGATTATCCTATGATTCTGTGATTAGTATTGGTGTAAACTCTACTTACCTGAATGTATGCCATGCCCTACTCACACACAGCTTCCACAATGCTTTGACAATGTGGTATATAGGTTATATGATTACCTCATTAGAAAACAAATAAAGAAATGAACAGCAGTGCAACAGTAGTTTGGTTCCATTTTCAGACTGAAACTGAAGACCTCCTTTTCACTTTCGGGTTCATGATTACATCTTGAGCTGTGTCATTTCCATGGGAATCTCTATGGTCAGGATTTTTTGCCCACTTAACTAGTATCTTCTCTACACAGAGAGAAAATGAAGGTGAACTGGTTAGTCCTTACAGATATTCAACAAGCTTTTTTTTTTTTCTTTTTTTTTTTTTTTTAAATATAGTATTTCAAAACACTCTTCTGACAGAGTTTTCCAAGGGGATAAAATCTCCATTTCAAAAATCATTCAACTAATAGTCTGACTGGTGTTGAAATAAGTATTTAAAGTTTGGAGTGAAGAAATCTAGCAAAGAAGGAGAAAAATCAGAGTGGTCTGGAATTTGTAACATCTTTTGTAAACATCTTTTTTCAAGTGCAAATCATATTTCACTTAGGATGTGCACTTGTGGTATTTAAACACTTTTTTCTTTAATGAATAAAATAATTCTATGTGTTTAAAATCTGTTTCTCAACTCCTCTGAATCTTAATTAGACATATTCACCAGATATAAAAGGCAAAATGAGTTTTGGCCAGGACTTGTTGTTGACATTTTGCTTTGCTATTTTTTGGTTGTTGTTTTTTTTTCCCCTTTCATTTAGAAATAAGCCAGTATTGTATCAAAGAAAAAAATTCAAGGCCTTAGGATTTAATAAGCAACTTTCTACATTGTCTCAAAATGTAAAAATATAAAAGCTCCTTATTGTCTTTAGTCAAGGGCAATTCATTGTTTAATGGTTCAGATTTTTGTTCCTCAAACATTTTGAAGCCATTTATGATTTTTTTTTTTTTTTTACAGGAATATTGTTTGTATTTTATTTCCCATTTTCTCTGGGAAACTACTAAATGTCTCCAAAAATGACTTACATAAACCATTACCACTGTTGTCTATTCCTAAAATATATAATCATGTTGGTTTTGTAACTCAAAATATTCTAGATACACTTGTCTAATGACTATATAAAGACATTATGTACAGTACTCATTGTAGCAGATATTATGTGGGAGCATATATACTTTGAGTGACTCAATTTCATTATGAAGTAATGTAAAAATAATAAAGACTGGTCATATAAGTTCATATCAAGGATCTGTCTCTGCTATACCTGACTCCAATATGGGCAGCAGCAAAAGGGTGACCATTCCCACCCGCTTCCTTCGGCTTTGCCAGCAGAAACCACTCACTGTCACATAACCAGGGTCTCTCATTCCTTGCAGCTCTATTTTCTCGTGGTGAGTGCCTGTGAAAGGGGCAGGACCAGCAATGCTGGACTGTGTCAGCTTCTCCAGTCTGCTGAAACCTGCATCACCACTGCTGACATTTTCACCAAAACTACAACCTGACTGTAGGTAGTCTCCGGACTGTAACTCTTCATTTCCTCATACCATAGAAACCAAAGACTACACCTAACGCCACTCTAGATTGCAAAAGAGGTGGCTCCTGCGGCGTCCAGACTCTCCATTGCACCTCATCACCTGCCCCACAAAGGAGACTACCTGCAGGCTAGGATGCACGGCAATCAGTGCCTCCTCACCATCCCTTCACCACCCTCCACAACCTACATGCTGACACTGACATGTGGGGCCATAGCTAGGTGACCTCTTGCCGTTAGCCTTTGTCTCGTTCTTTCACATTCCAATGATACCAGGGAGACTGATCTCCCCCTTCCTCCAATCCATTGTTGCTTTGCAAGACCCAACCCTCTGCCATCTTTGTATTCACGCTTCCTTCATGTGAGACCATGCAAACTTGTCAGCTTCTCTGGACCCAAAGCAAGTTGGCTATCTGCATCACCAGGAGGAGAAAGCTTGATGGAGTGGATCCTGGGCACTGTGGGGACAATTTCTGACAAAACCAAATTTCAATTGGGAGCGTCTTCAGACACAGAGCAAATTAGACCCTTTTTATTCAGTGGTGGGTAGATTTAGGTATTTCACATCAGATGTATTCAGCCTTTTTCATAAATGTGTTGCTTATTTAATGAAGAGCACCTCCTTTTCTTCAATATGAAAACATACTTTAATCAGATTTATTTGACACTACCCCAATTCTTGTATTAGAAGGAATAGTATTCATCAATCCCTATTCATCCTTTCAAACCACTAATTATTTTTCTGATCTCAATCTTATTTATGTTTTCTAGATTTTAGAGTTACAGCTTACTTAGTCATACCTCACAAGGCAGACACTTCATACTTCCTTTCATAAAAATACCTAATAATTTTTCTGTTTTAAACCTCTGCTGAACACTGAGCTGGTATTTCCTTAGAACTGTCTGTCATAACTATCACAAACTTTTTCAGAATGAAAATGATCAGTTTAGATCCCATATCTTTTTGTGCAAAAGGTAGATTTTTCCCCTATTTACATAATTTTACACTTGCCTGTAATGAATTTCATTTTCTTTGTTGTTACTTGATCAATCTCACAAGATCTTTCTTCAGTTCCCCATAGTGGTTTATTTTTACTGTCCTGAAAAACTCATCTCTCACTTTTCCAAGTTGTTTATGAATATGTTGAAAACCACGGATCTTATCACAGATCCTCATGGAACTCCACTGGTCACTTCCCTACATAATAAGAAATTTTTGTTTATTTCTATAATCTACTTCCTATCTTTTCATTCTCTGTGCAAGAACTTTCTTTCTCATACCAAAGCTGCTTAGTTTCCTCTAAAGTCTTTGATAAGTGACATTGTTAAACACATTTTGGAAATCCAAATACACTACAGAGAACATATAACTTTACCAAGTACCTAATCACTTATGCTTGGTAGTACATAAAGGCAGCATGGAATCATCTAATGTACAACTTTTTGTTATGAGCCTTTCAGTCTAGGTTGACTAATCTTTGATTTTCTTTTTTTTTTTTTTTTTTTTTTCTGGGACTTCTCTTGGCTTAGTAGTAGTAGGCACTCTTTAGGACCAGTGCATTTTTTTTAAGACATAGACTGCAATTCTTAGGGCCTTGTATTGGGTGTAGGTGGCAAGGTTTTGGTAGCTGGGAAGCTGCAGGGGTGGCGTCTGCAAGAAGAGGCATGGGGTTGCCCTATGCCAGACACAGCAGCTCTGCAATGGACCCACCACAGGACACAGCTGAGCCCATCAGTGAAGCTGGTGGTGCTTCTGTGTAAACATATTTAAGAAAGAGCAAAATGCCTCACTGCAGTGTGTGAGGAGTGAGGAAAAAAAAACGAAGTGCGAGAAACAGTCTTGTGAACACCAAGGTCAGAGAAGAGGGAGAGGGAGACAGTGCTCAAGCAGACATTCCCCTGCAGCCTCTGGAATTTTTGGAATTTGGAATGTGGAGACCAGGGTGGAGCAGGTATTTCCCTGCAGGCCATGGAGAGGACACATTTGAGCAGATATCCACACTGCAGCCTGTGGAGAGCCCGTGCTGGAGTGGGTTTTTCCCAAAGGACTGTAGCCCATGGAAAGGTCCCTCATCAGACCAGGGGTGTGGTCCGAACAGTAATGGAGTCTCACATCACATTATAAACCAAATTTTATTGAGGTAGTAAGAAAGATGAGCAACAAGACACCCACACAGGAACTCACCCAATCACCAATAGCAAACACAAGATTGTAAGTGATGTCATGACTCCGGCAGACTATCAGGGACACTTGATGTCTGGGTCATCTGACCGGAACAGCCAAATGTGCAAATGCCTTCTGAATGCAGGTAAGAGTTGCACCACCCCTTCGCTCCACCAATGGTAGTGTGATTTGAGAGAACCATACCTTACATGGCAGCAGTGTGCCCAGACATCATCCCAGATGATGTGGGAGGCATCCTGCCTACGTGGCAACACTGGCCAAGGGGCAGGAGGTCAAGGGGAAAAGTGTAACAAGGAGTGGCAGAGAGGAACAGTTATGGACTGACAGTAACCCCCACTTCCCACTCCCTCATGCCACTTGGGGTGGGTGGGCAAGGAGGAGATTGGAGATGGGAATGAAGAAGTGAAGTTGAATATGAGAAAAAGGAGGTGGGGGAAAGGTGGTTTAGTTTTTTCTCTTTATTTATTCCGAACCTACTCTATTTTTCATTAGCAATAAATTAAATTAATATTCCCCAAGTCAAGTTTATTTTGCTCGTGATGGTAACTGGTAAGTGATTTTCCCATCTTTATCTCAAGCCACAAGCTTTTTTCCAACTTATTTTCTCCCCTGTCCTGTTGAGGACAGGGAATGAGAGGGCAGGTAGGTGGGGTTCTGGCAGCCGGCCAAGGTCAACCTACCACAGGCCTTTAGCATTCTTTGATCATATTTTGTATTCAAAAACCATTTAAAATAATCTTCAGATGCTCTTTTAAGTGTTCAGCAGTATTGCAACAGAAAACCTCTATCTGTATTGACTGCAAGAGAATCCTGTCTCTTCCTTCATGCCACATTCAGTACAAACTTTCCAGTTTCTAGAATAAGTCTGCAATTTGAAGCCTGATTTCTTGCATAGATCTAAAACATGTTAAGCCTTGGACCTTTCCACTGTGAAAAAATCTGGAGTTTATGTGGAAAACAATGTGTGATCATGTAATTGCTGGAGAAATGGGCTGACAGAAACCTCATGAAGTTGAACAAAGGGAAGGTCCAAGTCCTGCACCTGGGGAGGAGCAAACCCATGCACCAGTACATTCTGGGGGCCATAATTTTTCCAAACCAGCTGGAAAGCAGCTTGTCAGAAAAGGACCTGGGGGTCCTGGTGGACACCAAGTTGAATATGAGCCAACAATGTGCCCTTGCCGCAAAGAAGTCTAATAGTATCCTGGGCTGCATTAGGAGGAGTATTGTCAGCAGGTTGAGGGAGGTGATCCTTCCCCTATACTCAGCACTGGAGAGGCCACACCTGGAGTACTGCGTCCAGTTCTAGGCTCCCCAGTACAAGACAGACATGGACATAATGGAGAGAGTCCAAAAGAGGGTCATTAAGGTGACTAAGGGTCTGGAGCACCTCTCCTATGAGGAGAGGCTGAGAGATCTGGGACTGTTTGGCCTAGAGAAGTGAAGACTCAAGGAGATCTCATCAATGTATATATATATGCGAAGGGAAGGTGCAAAGAAGATGGAGACAGGTTCTTCCAGTGGTGGGACCAGAGGCAGGGGGAACAAATTGAACACAGGAGGTTCCATCTGAATGTAAGGAAACACTTTTTTACTGTGAGGGTGACCAAACACTGGCACAGATTGCCCAGAAAGGTTGTAGAGTTTCCCTCCTTGGAGATATTCAAAAGCCATCTGGACATAATCCAGGGCAGCCTGCTTTATGGGGCCCTAAGTGGGGGGTAGGGGTTGCCCTTAAGCAGCAGGGTTTGGACCAGGTGACATCCAGAAGTCCCTTCCAACCTCAACCATTCTGATTCTGTAATTAATGCTGCTTTCAAGAGACATCTAAACATAAGGCAAGACAGAAGCAATTACTTTTGACAGACAAAAATTAATTCTGAAATTTTATGGTCTTTGAGGTCATGATCTGAAACTGTAGATGTTTTACTGTGGTCTTTTCATCATGATTTTCTTATGTTAAGTGCAAAATGAAAAGCAGAAAAAGATTTTATTATCCTGCCTTCCAAGTTGTATCATCTGAGAATTTTAGACATTTGAATTTACAATACAGACTTGTACTACTGCTTAAGCTAATCATCTAAGTGATAAAAGCCATAGGCTGCGGCTTTTGTGTGGAACAGATGCAAAGACAGGTGAGTAACATACTGTACAAATTGCTAAATCTAGCTCCAGGTTCTGGAAGACAATGCTATTGAATAATTGTACATGATTTGCTGCCAGTCTAGCCATTCCAAGCATCTCCAACATTATTCGCCAGCTTCTAGCCTCCAACTTGCAGTTGGACTGATGATCATTGTAGGTCCCTTCCAACTGAACTATCTATTCTATTCTATTCTATTCTATTCTATTCTATTCTATTCTATTCTGTTCTCCTATTCACTTGACTTCACTTGACTTCACTTCACTTCATTTCACTTCCATTCCATTCCATTCCATTCCATTCCATTCCATTCTATTCTATTCTATTCTATTCTATTCTATTCTATTCTATTCTATTCTATTCTATTCTATTCCATCCTATTCTATTCCAGCCTATTCTATTCCATCCTATTCTAACTTTTCTTCTCTCTCCATCCCCAGGTTTTCTCTTAATTTCTTCTGTTTTGCTGATTCTGCAATTTAGTAAATCCTCATTGTTGAAAAACACCCTTCCAGGTCTTCATGTCTATGCTAAGCTGCTTTTCCTTATCCTCTAGTGTTCCCAACTATAGGCAAATCAATCTGCTTTCCCCTGCCTGTTTCTTGCATGTGAATGATGAGACCACTGAGAAGAGCTAACCTCACCCTCTTACTCTCAGTTCCTGCACTTACCTGGAAAGATGTCCCTTTTATCAGTATTTCAAGTCTATAATCTAAGTATTGCTCCACAAAATGGTTGCAAAAATGTTTTGCTGTAGGAAAAGGAAAACAATTCTTAAAACTGTTTGAGCTGAATACTGTCAAATGAAACTTACTAGAAAAGAATCAGTATGAGGCGGATGATTAAATGTAAATGTTCAAAGACTTGGCAAATCAAAAGAGATTGTTCTCTTTTTTGAAGAAATTTTGAAGAAATCTGGGAAAAATTAATTATACATAGCTACATGACAGCTGTCCTATGTTGTGTATAAAATAGATATAAATATATAGAATTTTTACAAGACGTAAAATCGTGGCATTGCTTTTTCTTCTTTCAAGATATATTGATGTTAGTTATAAATATTTCTGTACTCAGAGTTCTATGGCTGGCTGGGGCCAAACACTGAATAAAACTTAACCAGACTATGAAAATATTGAGTAATGGAATTATTTACTTAATATAACCACATTATCTTACTGTTGTGTTTTCTGCCACTAGACTGCTTGTTTTCATAGAAGATGAAACACAATAGTCTGTGCCCAGGATATTATCTAATGTTAAAAGACGATAATTATGAATATAATTTGTCCAATCAAACTAACTCATTTTCTATTTTGTAGGAATGAGTGAGGCATTATAAGTGAGGAATTATAAGTGAGGAATTATTAAAATTTTGGAATAAAAAAGAACACTGTGGAGTTCTGGTTTTAATGTTGTTCTTAATTGGTTTAATTTTGTTTCCAAAATGGTCAAATAAATTAGCATAGCAAGTAAAGCATTTATTCCTTAATATCTAAGAGCAGCTGTCTTCATGTTTTCTATTATATGTTGCACTCCCAAAAGGGAGAAGAATATTCCCTACTTGCTCATTGGTGTTTTTTACAAAGACTCAGAGAAAACAGCATTTTTTCTAATCTCAACTAAATGCACCCAGCCTTCCTCCCCTCCTTCTCTCCTTTCCTCCTCTTCTTGGCTGTGGCCTTTCACTATCGGTCCTGGAATTCCTCCACCTGGAAGCACAAAGTCACTAATTCATTATTCTTGCAACAGTGAACATGAAGAATATATTTCTGTGAAATATATTTAGTCATCGGTTCTAGGAAGATAAGGAAGTTAGATCTATTTTTCTTTATATTAGAAATGTCATGCCCTAAGTCTGGTTGGTTTTGTCTGTATGTTTGTTTTTATCTGGGAGAAATCTTTCTCATCTTTGAGGTCATGACTGAAAAAGCTGAGAATACAATTAACAGCTTAATCAAGTTGTTCATCATCATAATCAAAAGAGATTTGTAGGCAAATGGCAGCAGAGCATTTAACACAAAGCTAGAAAAGAAAAAGACAGGGAGGGTTATTTTTGTTTGTTTTTTTTTTAATATACTTTTAAAAGGCTGTTAGGGCTTTAAAGCTGATTCAAACTCTTGCAAATACAAACAAATATCTATGGACAGAACAGGACAGAGTCAAAACAACATATCAGGTCAGAATGAGTATAAATGGTACATAGAATCCATTTACCCTTTTAAAAAAAATAGTAATAAGTTCAAAATGTTACATACCCTAGAGAATAACAGTTTCAAAATAAAATTCCTACTACTAATTCTCAATCTATTCCCAGTATGTAATACTACTGTGCAACTACACTAGGTCATTTACACTAAATAAGTTGGTGCCTACCTTTTTAACACATAGCTCACTTTGTAGAACAGGGACGAGAAGTTGTCATTTTCTTCCTTTTATGTTTTGGTGGCTCAAAATCTTCAAGAAAACAAAAGAAACACTATCTCAGGGTCAAACTGTAAAATGCTGGTATTGGTAATGAGATGCTCCTTAGAGATAATCAGTACCACTAATGGCTTTTCAGTCCATTAAAACAAATCTCTGGAGCTGCTTGGCTCTTTGTCAGATTAACATTATGATAATACCTATATCAACACTTCTTGTCAATTGAACATGCACATTATCACATAATTAATAAGACTGTGGAAGCCATTTGAGATTACTTTCCTTTCCTTTATGCTAATAAGTCCACATTTACCCCTGTTCATCTTATTTTTTCTTCAAACTATTTGCTTACTTGTTTATACTAAGATATTTAATAAAGTAGTCATTTATTTTATATTTCTTTGGATTCACTGTAACAAAATTAATTAGCATAACATCAAAAACTCCAAAGGAGACATTCCTGACAATCAAAATCCTCAGGAAGCTCAACAATTTTCTTCTAACACATGCTTCCCATTCTCATTCACATTCTAATCCAAGTTGGAGAGTAGTAGGCTGCTCCATTTAGAAGATCCTTCCTGGGCAGAGGCAGGATCTGACTAACAGAGTATTAAACTTTTTTCTACCAGGTTTCACTGCTGGTTCAGACTAAATTCTCTCATGATCTCAGGATTCTTCAGGATCCTCCACCTAAAATGATTCCATCCCACATGCACTGTAGCTGAAAACAATACTGACCAAAAACCTAAATTCTTTTTAAGTGCTTCATCAAAGCATATGTATTAGTGAGTTCATTCAATGGTGACATCAAAGTACCTGTAGATGGTGATTTGGTCAATATAAGGACTCCTTGCTGAGAGTGCCCATCTCTCTCAATTGACCATAGAGGGAACTTTGGTCAACAAAATTCAAAATTAGCCAACTTAGTTTAGTGCCTGGAATTAGGTGGGATAAATGTGAAATGAAGTGTTTATCATTTTATTTTCTCAGCAAATTTGTCTTTGTTTCAAATTGATTTTTTTTCCCAGCTACCTTAAATTAAAGGCAGCAATGATAATTGTCTACTCTTTTAACCAAAGAAACCCCAAAGATCTTTAATGCAAAAGCACAATACTTTCAACAAAGCTGAAAAGTTAATGATCTAAGATATGCAGTAGTTATTTCTTGTATATTATTCCTAGACGTAAGAAAGAAGCTAAAGAAGGAAAAAAAAAACAAACACAAAAAGCCAACACACACACACGAGACTGAATTGCTCCATATTTCTTTATAAGAGACCAGTGGCAGAGGAGAGAGCAGAATTCTGTCTTCTGCAGCAACAATCAGCTTCCACAGTCACAAGACCAAATTGTTTTCTTCCTGCTCTTTTTATTCAACTTCTGATATCTACAACTATTCTACTGACAATAACAGATTTAAAACATAGTTAATCTTTTCCAGAAACCTGATTACACACATTTACTCATTGAATTACTGGTATGGGATAAAGATGTTATGGTAAATATAATATAACTAAAGGCTGTATCATAACAGCATTTGTACAAAGGAGCTGAAGTAATACTATTGAGAAGATCAAATCTGGGCATTTTCTACCTTTTGATTTTGCAACCATAACACGTTTTTAATATAAATTTTGACTACAATGATTAAATACTTAATTTTAATTATGCAAGCATTTATTGCACTAATAGAATATACTAATGTCCTCTCTTGTATGTTTTACTAATCTATTGAAGAGGAAAATAACCATAAATTTTAATTATTGCTATTATTAGAGCATTATTAATACAAGGAAATGTTTTGTTTTGAGTTTAAGATATATTGCAAAGTCTGAAGTTTAATCTTTGCATATCAGTACAGTAAGAAGCTTCTAAAAATACCCATTTAAAATTGAACATATGAAGTTCTCCTAGCTTTGTTGTCTTTCACTTTGCGAATGGAAACATTATATTGTTAGTTCAGTGTAACATCATAAAGTGCGTGTGGGGGGGTGTCGTGTTGTGTTGTAAATTATTTCTCATATTTTACTAATTTCTACTTCTTTGTTTTGTTTTGATTTGTTTTGTTTGTAATTTTTCCACTATGAGAAGAGCATGAGTTTCTGAATCTCTCTTGTTGCCCACTGAAGTGGGGATGGGGCCAAGCCAAGGCCAGGCCAGGATGTCAGCCCATGGGAGGGGATCAGGTTCCAACTGGATGAGGGGAAACAGGGTCAGATACAGCCCCAGGACAGCAGGGCCATGGAGACGGGGATGGGAAGGGGCCGGGCTGGGACGTCAGCCTGTGGGTCAGACCCTGCTCTGGTCAGACACCTCCATGGCTGGGCAGGGCAGGGCTGTGGTGGAGCTGGGGATCAGCGCTGCTGCAGTGTCACTGGTGTGGGAACTGGCAGCCCTGGGCTGGACTGAAACAGGGTCCTGGGCCTATGGGCATTTTCAGCTGTAAAGAGCCACTAAGAAAAGTAAGAAATGAAAATGCAGTTATTGATTTGTATTTAGCAGATCCCTTCTTTGCTGCCTTGGTGTCTTAGCACGGGATGTGAGTCTCAGCCATGCCATCTCCCCCTGTAATTGATATTGATCTCACCACTGGGCTAGCCCCTGAACTTGTAACCCTCTTGTTTTTATTTTCTAATAGAACAAGCGGGTACACCCAGGGCGGCATCTCCTGGGTAAAGATTTTCTTTAGTTTTATTTCTAGGGAGAAATAAAGGTTTGCAACCAGTTTGTTTCTCAACTTGTTTGGTTTGATCTATTTCTGTTTATTGATTCTTCACAAGTGCACACTTTCTTGCTCTCCAGAATTGGGCCAGAAGGACATTCATGCTGAGGCAGGAGAATGAGGTGCTTCCTCCTTGTCCCTGTTAATGTTTTTCAATTTACATGACCACTTTATTCCTTAATTTGCATGTCTATTCCTGGCAGGCTGTTACTGCTAATTGTTTTCTTGTAACATTGATAGACTTTAGTAATCATATATCATGATTTGTACACGGAAATCACTAGATTAATAGCTTGTATTTCAGACTGTATAGGGTCCATGACCGTGAGTTAATATCATAGATAATAGCTTCAAAATTCACTCTCTAGTAATCAGTTCTCAGGGTTATGTCAATATATACTCCAATGCACAAAATAAAATGTCTGTAAAATACAAAAAAATGAAAAGAAAAAATAATGGTAGATGTCTGCTTCTACTGAATAAATGCAATGTGTTATCATTGATTAAAATGGAAGTGTCTAATAACAAAGACTTCCAAGATTCAGAGAATTTCTTTACAAGGAAGTTCCCTGAATTAGATAACTAAAGTATAAAAAGAATAATATGGAAAATGGCGAGGGTGGTGGGGAAGGGTGGAGGAGGGAGAGAGAGAGGAGAGAGCAAAGAAAAGAGGGGAAAAGGAGAAAAAGAGGGAAAGAGAGAGAAAAAAAGAGAAAAGGAGAGAAAAGAGAAAAAAAGAACTTATCTTCATTTGAGCCTGCATCAAAAATTGTAAAAAAAAAACAAGATTTGCCCAATAAAACTCTTAAGTTCAGAGTTCATCCATCCAGTTTTCACCATCTGGATTAGTTGTTATCAGCAAAATTAATCATTATTAAAAGTACTTATTTATTTCCACTAGCTATTAGGGAGGCAGCAGGGTGTGGTATGTGTAGCTTGAAGTAGACATCCTTTTTCTTAAGATGAATTTCTTAGCTGAAAATAAATCTTAATTCAGGAGGCCAGGACAGTTTGAAGGAGATTGAGCATGAGAAGGGGATGTGCTGAGAGGTGCATCATGACTCTGCAAACACCACTGGAATCTGAAGATCCAAATATGGTAAAATGACATACATGCTTTATGTGATAAAACTTTATGTTCCATATCAAATATTGTCTTCATTTTCTCGTATATCATACCATAAATATATAGGAGAATTTACAAGCAGCTTTACTTTTTCAGAATGTTTTTGACATCTATAACTTGTTTAACTCATTGCCTTAGCAGGAAACACGTTTTCTGTTAATTTTACTCAGTTTAAAATTTCATAGTTGACAGTAACTGTGATATTCACTTTCCTGTGAAGTATACCTCATTCTGCATCTAATTGTACTTTTCTCAATGTGGAAAAAAATATTTCACATTTTCCTTGGACATTAAAATTGATGATTCACTCAGCAGACACACCATACCAAGTAAATACCAAGCAGATACCACCATACCAAGCCTTTTTGAATGGCAAACAAATCAAAACCAGCCAACCAACCAAAAAAAAAAAAAATCTAGTCTATCGTTATGTGAAAAAAATCTAGGAAAGTACAAAGTTTTAGAGCAATGAAACTTATATGAAGGAAAGATTTTTTCTGAAAACAAAGTAGAAACTGCTAGGAGAAACCGCTAGGAAAGAACTTTCTGCTTACTGATAGAGCAAAAATCATACGGACTTTATAAACAGATTGCTTCTACACTGGCAAATTAAATGGGACAACAACCAAACAGTAGGACTGGAATGCTCTTAAAAAGATCAGTAAAGTATCTTTGACCAGTGCCAACTAACAGTCTCACAGACAATAGCAGAGCATGGTTCAAAGAATACCACAGACCAGAAACCATACTTAGTGGACAACATAGCCAAAGTCACTATATTAGGGAAGGGCAGGAAAGCAGAATTTATTTTTACAGACAAGACCTGTGACATACCAGGTGTTTGTGGTGCCAAAAGATCAGCCTATTTTATTTAAGAATACAGACCCAGCCACAGGGACCCATTAATTGAATTTCTGTTCTTCATTAGGTTCTCATGCAAAACTTCCAGGATTTAATTCATATTTGTGAACCCCCTCAGGATGAAAAAGCCTCGCACTAGTGGTGCTCCTAGGAGTGAGAGCTTCAAAACGCAGAAAAGCGTGTGCTCTAAGACTCTGCCAAGAGGACACTCAAGAGCTTTCCTCAGTGGAGGGGAAGGAATTAACTCAGGGAAGGACGTTTAAACAATCAGCTGATCCACCCAACTGATAAAGAGACAGCTGATCCATTTGTCTAAAACAATGGTCTTATGGCCACCCTTTGGTCCCCTTTGTATTGAGATAAGTTCATCTTTCTTTACAGCAGCTGTGATCATTCCCCATATTCTACCCTGAGCTTCATAAACGCATTGCCTGTGCTCATCTCCTCTGAGCCTTCTTCCAACTGTAGGGTTTTTTTGATCAGTCACATATGTATATATCTGTGTGTGTGAATAACTTTATTATTTTCTTCAGAATGATGTTGATACTGCTGTTTTGCATGCATGACACTTAGGTTTGATGTGCATATGAAGAACTTCTACCTCAGTATTCATACTTCAGAATTTCCCATTCATACAACTTTTACACGTACACATAAAGTAAACATAATTTTGACAGGATTTTGAGAATATGAATATCAGAGACATAGAATTAATTGGTGCTATTGAAAAGTGTGAATACTATAGTGTAAGACTAACATAATGAATTGGGCATTACTGTTATTCAGATGAGGAAAAAAATGTTGAGTTTCTTTTAACTGGCTATAGGAAGTTTCTCATTCATTTATCTGGCAGACCAATGAATCTAAAATAGGAACTATACTGTTTTAATTATGTCCAATGTTAAAGTCTATGAACTGTATAAATTGATAGGATTGTAAGGTATTCTGCTCTTCATCACCCTTTGCATGAGCTTTTCCTTCCCTCTCTCTAGACTATATGAAGTGACAAAAAGATGCCTAAAATTTAATTAGATTCCTAACATAAGTTCCTGAATTAGGCACCTTATTTTATGCACCACAAACACCTTAGTAAGTTTTAGGTCATTTGAAACATTCTGTCATTAGCTTCTTAACACAAAACCAAATATGTCTTTTTTGTGTTTCTTGTAGTCAAAATTTTCTGCAGTTTTCTACATTTGTCTCCATAAACGCTATCCCATTTAGTGCTGTAAGCCATGGGGTTTTTCCATTGTACTCCTGATAAGATATTAAATGGAAAAGTAATTCCCTCTCATAGAATCAAGGAAGTTACACATTTTACTGCACTGTTGTAGCTATCTCTGGGTTATCAATTCATTTAAATAAGACTTAAAGAGAGTAGTCCTCTGGACAGTGATGATAAGTCTTCCTGGATAGTAACAAGTGAAGGAAATGAAATAAGAGGGTATGATGGATTGACCTTGGCTGGCCACCAGGTGCCACCAAGCTGCTCTATCACTCTCCCTCCTCAACAGGACAGGGGGAGAAAATACGATTAAAAAGCTCATAGGTCAAGATAAGGACAGGGAGATCACTCACCAATTACTGTCACAGGCAAAACAGACTTGACTTGGGGAAATTAATTTAATTTATTGCCAATTAATAACAGAGTAGGCTAGGGAGAAAAAAAAACAAAACTAAAACCACCTTCCCCCACTCCTCCCTTCTTCCCAGGCTTAAGTCCTGACTCTTCTACCTCCTCCCCCCTGAGCAGCGCAGTGAGACAGGGAACGGGGGGTGTGGTCAGTCCATAACACTTTGTCTCTGCTGTTCCTTCCTCCTCATTCTGTTCCCCTGCTTCAGCATGGAGTCACGCTCCCATGGGATACAGTCCTTCACAAACTGCTCCAATGTGGGTCCTTCCCACAGGCTGCAGTTCTTCAAAAACTGCTCCAGCATGGGTACTCTCTACAGGTACAGTCCTTCAGGAATGGACTGTTCCAGCACGGGTCCCCCATAGGTCACAGTTCTTGCCAGACAACCTGCTCCTGCGTGGGCTCCTCTCCACATAAGCCACAGCTCCTGCCAGGAGCCTGCTCCTGTGTGGGCTTTTCCCAGGCTGCAGCTTCCTTCAGGGCATGTCCACCTGCTCCAGTGTGGGGTCCTCCACAGGCTGCAGTGTGGATATCTTTACCAACATGGTCCTCCATGGGCTGCAAGGGGAAAACTTGTTTCACCATGGTCTTCACCACAAGCTGCAGGGGAATCTCTGCTCTGGTGCCCGGAGCACCTCCTCCCCCTCCTTCTTCACTGACCTGGTGTCTGCATATATGTTCTCTCACATTTTCTCACTCCTCTCTCACAGCTGCTGTGCAGTGTTTTTTTACCCTTTCTGAAATGTTATCACAGAGGCACTACCAACATCACTGATGGGCTCAGGTTTGGCCAGTAGTGGGTCCATCTTGGAACTGCTGGAACTGTCTTTGTCCGACATGGGGGCAGCTCCTGGTGTCTTCTCACAGAAGCCACCCCTGCAGCTTCCCCTGCTACCAAAACCTTGCCACATAAACCCAATACAGAGGGTAAATTGAAAGTAAAGGCTTAAGAACAGTAGTAATAACATAAAGAATTATAATTATCATAAAGAATTTTTAAAATTTAATGACTTCATTAAGGGTGGGGGGTTTTGTTGTTTTGTTTTTTTTTGTTTTGTTTTGTTTTGTATAGGATTTTATTTCTGAGAATGCAGTATTTTGTATGATAAACTGAATGACTAATTCTGTAGGTGTCCCTACTTAGGCATTTCAAATATTTAAATTTGTTTTTATAGGCCCAAACAAATATAGACCATTAAAAATTTTAAGACATCTTTTAATGGCTCAAAAACTACATGAGGGGAAGATGTGTCTATTAAGTCAAAATTCTGTGAGACTAGGTTCAAATTGTACCAGATATCAACTTACACCAGTTAAAACATGTCTTGACTGAGGTCATGTAATGTTGCTCAGTTCTTATATCTACAGGAACATTAAAAAGCTCTGTTAAAATTCCTGACTGTAGAGAACAGATTGAAATGCACATTTTTTCATATAAAGTAGTAAAATGTTCTATTACATTAAAATTTAATTTTAGTGGAAGTAAAAGATTATGGTATTTCAGTGCCTGTATTCATTCACTGTATTTTCAAATGAAGAGTTATTTAAAATTTTTAGGCTATTTTAATGCTAAATTATATATTTTCTTGGTAGTTTTGAGAACAAATTAAGAGCTAATGAAAGGCTAACAGCTTTTCACATCAGCTAAAGAATAGCTATGAATTATATAAAACACTGTTAGGACCAGCTTATACCAGTGATTCCTGATGCCAAGGGGCTATTTGGACAGCTAGAGATTAAAAGCCTACAAAAATGTGTATATGCTTTGAATTTTACTGGGATTTATCAGCCCAACTTCTTAAAAACATGATATCTTGTCTAAATTATGGATTGTCTGTTTATAGACATAAAATATTTTATTGGACCAACAAATACAGTTTGAAATAATAGATGAGCTTTTAGTTACTTGAAAAAGTTACTGTGTTTTTGAAGGTTGTCAGGCACAGACAATTCAGGACAAATATCTAAAGGTAATTGAATTGTCCTGTAGGTATGTTCCAAGATTAGTTTTGAAAAAGTTGTTTTGACCGTTCATGAACTCAGAATTTCTGAGCAGAAATTTGTGTAGAGAACATCTGTTGGCTTTTCTGCTGCTTTTGTGCAGCTGAAGTCATACAGCAGATTCCACAGTCTGGTGCAGGAAAGCTCCCTCACTGCTATTGCTTTGTCAGAAGAATCTAGTTTTATATCTGAACCTGATACAGTATTATTTATGTTAGCGTACCACAAAGCATACTGTAATTTTTAACTCATTATTGGAAAATTCTGAGCATTCAGACTCATCAAAGTTTTACTAATATTAGTAAATTAAATCAATTATTTAATTAAGTGTTAATTGCTATAAGTGCATATGTAGATGATGGCTTTATGATTTTGATCATTGTAATAATCCCAGTGCAACATGTTTGGGGAAATGACTAAAAGACTTTACTGACACAGAAATTACCTGTGTGTCATGGTTTAACCTCAGTCGGCAACTAAGCACCACGCAGCCGCTCGCTCACTCCCCCCCACCCGGTGGGATGGGGGAGAGAATTGGAAGAGCACAAGTAAGAAAAACTCATGGGTTGAGAAAAAAAGGTTTAATAATTGAAATAAAATGATATAATAATAATAATAATAATGATAATACACAAAGCAAGTCATGCACAGTGCAATTGCTCACCACCCGCCAACCGATGCCCAGCCAGTCCCCGAGCAGCGACCCCCCCGGCCAGCTTTCCCCGGTTTATGTACTGAGCATGACGTCACATGGTATGGAATGTCCCTTTGGCCAGTTTGGCTGTGCCCCCTCCCAGCTTCTTGTGCACCTGCAGCCTTCTCAGTCAGTAGAGCATGGGAAACTAAAAAGTCCTTGGCTAGTGTAAGCATTACCTAGCAACAACTAAAACATCGGTGCGTTATCAACTTTGTTCTCATCCTAAATCCAAAACACAGCACTGTACCAGCTACTAGGAAGAGAATTAACTCTATCCCTGCTGAAACCAGGACACTGTGCTTTGGTCATTCACCATCTTTTGGGTTTTGCTGCAATAAACATATCTGCCATCCTCACTTTACATTTCTGCTTTGGGTTAAACAGGAGGACTTTCTTTCTACAGCTGCACTAGTGAGCTAGCCGATAATGCCATCTCTCTCCTATCTTCTTCAATGTCTGTGTTTCACCTTCTACATCAGGACAACCTAGCCCTGCTACAGATAGGTAGTCAAATTGGTACATAATGTCATTCTTCCCAAAGCCCAGGGACTGCAGAAATATTTTTCATTAATCATAGAATTTTTATGAAGAAGAAAGTTAAATAGGTTACAGGTGTCCTTTGTGCTTCAACCGGGTGCCTTCAATAACAGCCAATCACTGTGAATCATTTATCATATATTTTGGTCCATATTCAAACACTCTTTCTAATTGTAGCATAGTGCTAAAAGCCACAAGTGTTTTAATAAATCTTCCAACTGTCCATGGAATGAAATACTATTGAGTTTGGATAAAGAGATAAATCTTTTATACATACTCTCCATCCATTCAGTTATATAAAGAAAATGTGTTTCACATGTTGCATGTTTCACATAGATTTTCCCAGAGTGGTTGTTTTCTTGCTTTAGTTATTAAGATGAATGTTGATTATAGATAAGAATTGGGTACATTAAACTTTTGTTTTATATAATCTTATACACATTATAAAAATTTAAGAGTTGCTCTTTTTTTGCCTTTTTTTTTTTTCTCCTTTTTTCCAAAGTCTACTTCATCGTATTGGGTGTAGGTGTCAAGGTTTTGGTAACGTGGGGGTTACAGGGATGGCCTTTGTGAGAGAAGGTCATGGGCTGCCCCGTGCCAGACACAGCCAGTTCCAGATGGCTCCAAAACGGACCCACTGCAGGGCACAGCTGAGCCACTCAGCCAAGATGGTGGCACCTCTGGGGAAGCGTATTTAGGAAAGGCCAGAAAGCAACAGACAGACAGAGGAGGAGGGGAAAAAAAAAAGTGTGAAAACAGTAGAGGGAACACCAAGTTCAGAGGAGGGGGAAGGGGTGCTCCATGATGCCAGAGCAGATATTCCCCATGCAGCCCATGGAAGAGACCAGGTTGAGCACGTATCCACACTGCAGTCCATGGAGGACCACATGCTCGAACAGCTGGGTATTCCTGAAGGAAACACGGCCCATGGAGAGCACACACTGGAGCAGAGGAAAGATCTTAGAAGAAAGGAGCAGCAGAGAGAAATTTCTATTTACTGATTGTCGTGGATGGAGTGAGACTGCACTTCACTTGTAAGAGAGAAGCAACAATACTTTATTGATAACAAAGTTCAATGGTAAATGTGACAGTGAACAAGATTCGATGGCAAGACACACTTGATTATTTACTGCATAGAGGACAGGGTCAGACAAAACTGTCAGGGAGACCCTCTCGTTGAGTCATGAGGTTCAGAAAGGACCCCCTTGCTTTCTAAACTCCTTCTCAGAGAGGAGTCTAGGTGCAGCTGGATCCAATCCTAGTCCCAGACTTGGCCAACGGTTTATGTCTAAAGGATTATATATATACAATCAATCCTTTATATCACTTAGCTAAGATTTCAAAGTTTAGCATGCTATTAGTCACTTACTGAGGATCTGCTGCAGCAAGGAATCTCTCAACCTCGAGGAGTAACCTAGAGAGGCGTCCCTACTCATGGGGAGATCCTGGCGTGCAGCCCGCTGCCGTGCAGGAGAGTTCAACGGGCCCTGGGCTGTCCACTATTTATAGAGTAAGATGATTGACTTATAGTCATATTTTCATATCAGCAAGTCGTTTGACCCATGGCTCCGGGCAGCCCTTGGTTACTATGTTGCCATCCGTTCCCAAAGTCCAGCATAAGCTGGATGCAGCCACAACGACCCCCACTGGTGGTCATCGCTTATGCAGGGCAGGGGGAGCACACCGCCACACTGACCATACCCACTCCCCCCCCCCCCCCCCCCCAGCTTCCCTGCGCTATTCGGGAGGGAGGTAGAGGAGTCTGAAGTGAAGGAGCAAAGTTGAGCCTGGGAAAGAGTGGAGGAAAAGTGTTGTTCTAATGTTTGTCTTTCTGTTTTTCACTACCTGAATCTATTTTAGTTGGTAATAAATTAGTTTTCCCCAAGTTGAGTATTTTTTGCCTATGACTAATTCGTAAGCAATCTCCCTGTTGTTCTCTCAACCCACAAGATTTCTCATCCTATTTTCTCTCCCTCTTCTGTTGAGGAGGGGTAGTGAGTGTGCATCTCAGTGGGAGTTTGACTGTTAGCCAAGCCTATCCCACCACATACATAAACCATGATATTAAAAAGACGGTTAATCATGATGGAAAATGTCATGTGGGAATTGGAATGCTCATAAAATCTGTCATGTTTAAAAATAAGGAAATTTGAAAACAATTCTATTTCTCCAAAATTTTCCACCATAGGTGTCTATAATGTTCCATACTATTGCAAGAGGTGAAGGTACACCTGATCGTAGATTAAGAATGCTTGCATATTCTTACCAATGTATTAGTTTTGAGTAATAAACTTCACTGTGATCACTAGGCTCACTCATCTATTTTGTAGAAGGAAGATTATTTTCTAACAGTAAAAAAAGTCTCCATGTTTCACTTAAGTTTTCTTTGATTTTCCCCCCTAGGGGACGGATGTCAGGAAGTAAAGTCAAAGGAAATACTAATTTTCTATAGTCAGCATCTACAAAACATTTAGTCTATTGCTATCAACCTTGTTGTTTAAGTAGATTGCATAAGTAGTTTTCCAGATGTTTAGTATTTTTTTATTACCCACTCTTTTATGCTTTTCAAAGGTTTTAACTACATCACAAGTCTGCCATTGACTAGCATGTAATTTGGAAAGTTTCACTTTGGCATTTTAAGGTGGTATATCCCTTTTGTGTTCAGAGGAAAATACACTTGAAAACAACACATTAACAAATTTGGAATACTTGTTGCAGATTGTTTTTTTGAGTTAATAATTTTTTACTATATCTCCATTACCATAGAGTGAGCAAACATGCTGGCCTGTGTGCCTGCTTGCCTCTCTCTCTCTCTCTCTCTTACTCAATCCTTTCCTCCCACCCTTCTTCTCTTCCTTCCTTCCTTCCTTCCTTCCTTCCTTCCTTCCTTCCTTCCTTCCTTCCTTCCTTCCTTCCTTCCTTCCTTCCTTCCTTCCTTCCTTCCTTCCTTCCATGTAATTAAAGATGAACTTATGATAGTTTATTCAGAATGGGTGTAATGTATAAGAGAGCCAAAGGTAGATTCTCTACCTTGGCTTATTTCAGAATATTGGAAGGATGTCTAACTGTAGGGAGAAGTCATTCATATTTCATATTTTAATTTACATTATAATTTGGAACAGAATCAGATTGAGAAATATTGCTAACTTGTGCAAAAAGTAGTTTTCATTTACTGAACAGGTTTAGTAAATCCCAGCTGGTGTTTCTCTGATCTGCAGTCAATGAAATACTTCTGTCAGTATGATCCCAAAGCTGAGTTAACCTAAGTTCTCTCTGCAGTTATAGAGGGAGAGAAAGAAAGAGGGAGAGAACAAACCTGCAGAGTTCTCAAGGTAATTATCTTTCCATCCTGAAATGCAATCTAGAATACCATCCTAAATTTTAAGTACTTAACGATAGGTTAGATTATAATAAAAGGCAGGCAATTTAACAGACATATTTTCTTTGGATCCTCAATCTGTTCTGAATATAGAATTCAGATCTTTTTAATGCTACCCATATTCTATAGCTATCTGAAGAAATATCTGGGAAAAAAGATACTGCATGCAACAATATATTATCCAGGACGGAATAAGAGAACATAATGCAAAATAATATCCTGACTATTATAAAAGTAACATTTAAGCTGAATATAAAGAACAATCACCTGGCCAAGACAATTATTTTAAGGAGAAGCAATCACCGAAGGTGAACGCCTCAATACCTAATTGACTTCAAATTATATTAACAATGTAGAATTAAATGAAAGAGTTATTACTATATGGTTACTAAAGCCATAAATACCTGAAAGCTCTATCATTCACAATCATTGTAAATTATTTTTATCATAATAGAGGTTGTGATTTTTATCATAAACCCCCAAAATAATGGTTGTTAGTATCCCAAAAAGGATATGATTGAGAGACAATACCCAAGGGAACTGTTAACCTTACATATAATTCATCTTACTTACAAATAAAACAAAATAAATTATATCAGATGGAAGGAAATACAGGAATTTTTTAGGGCAACTTCCAGAGTACTTATTTTTGCCATTTTTTGTCATGTAATTCTGTTTTCAAGGTTTGAAAAATATGAATAAGTAGGAGCAAGGCATGAATCTGCTTTCTGAAAAAATAATCATTCTTAACAATTCTTCTTGAGATTTTTATAAATAATCATAGAATCATAGAATCATTATGGTTGGAAAAGACCTCTAAGATCATTGAGTCCAACCGTCAACCCAACACCACCATGCCCACTAAACCATGTCCCTACCACATCTACACGTCTTTTAAATACCTCCAGGGATGGGGACTCCACCACTTCCCTGGGCAGCCTGTTCCAAAACTTGACAACCCTTTCGGTGAAGAAATGTTTCCTAATATCCAATCTAAACCTCCCCTGGCGCAACTTGAGGCCATTTCCTCTTGTCCTATTGCTAGTTACTTGGGAGAAGAGACCAACACCCACCTCGCTACAACCTCCTTTCAGGGAGTTGTAGAGCGCAATGAGGTCTCCCCTCAGCCTCCTTTTCTCCAGGCTAAACAGTCCCACTTCCGTCAGACGCTCCCTCATAAGACTTGTTCTCCAGACACTTCACCAGCTTCGTTGCCCTTCTCTGGACACGCTCCAGCACCTCAATGTCCTTCTTGTAGTGAGGGGCCCAAAACTGAACACAGGATTCGAGGTGCGGCCTCACCAGGGCCGAGTCCAGGGGCACGATCACTTCCCTACTCCTGCTGGCCACACTCTTTCTGATACAGGCCAGGATGACATTGGCCTTCTTGGCCGCCTGGGCACACTGCCGGCTCGTATTCAGCCAGCTGTCTACCAGCACTCCCAGCTCCTTTTCCGCCAGGCAGCTTTCCAGCCACTCTTCCCCAAGCCTGTAGCGCTGCATGGGGTTGTTGTGGCCCAAGTGCAGGACCCGGCACTTGGCCTTGTTGAAGCTCATACAGTTGGCCTCAGCCCATCGATCCAGCCTGTCCAGGTCCCTCTGCAGAGCCTTCCTACCCTCGAGCAGATCAACACTCCCGCCCAACTTGGTGTCGTCTGCAAACTTACTGAGGGTGCACTCGATCCCCTCATCCAGATCATTGATAAAGATCTTGAACAAGACCGGCCCCAAAACTGAGCCCTGGGGAACACCGCTCGTGACCGGCCGCCAACTGGATGTAACTCCATTCACCACAACTCTCTGGGCCCGGCCGTCCAGCCAGTTTTTGACCCAGCGCAGAGTGCACCTGTCTAAGCCATGAGCCACCAGCTTCTCGAGGAGAATGCTGTGGGAGACGGTGTCCAAGGCCTTGCTGAAGTCCAGGTAGACCACATCCACAGCCTTTCCCTCATCCACTAGGTGGGTCACCTGGTCATAGAAGGAGATCAGGTTGGCCGAGCAGGACCTGCCTCTCATGAACCTGTGCTGGCTGGGCCTGATCCCCTGGTTGTCCCACTCATGCCTTGTGAGCGCCCTCAAGATGAACCGCTCCATAATCTTCCCCGGCACCGAGGTCAGGCTGACAGGCCTGTAGTTCCCCGGATCCTCCTTCCGGCCCTTCTTGTGGATGGGCGTCACATTGGCAAGCCTCCAGTCATCCGGGACCTCCCCCATTAACCAGGACTGCTGATAAATGATGGAGAGTGGCTTGGCGAGCACCTCCGCCAGCTCCCTCAGCACTCTCGGGTGGATCCCATCCGGCCCCATAGACTTGTGAGCATCCAGGTGGCGTAGCAGGTCATTGACTGCTTCCTCTTGGATTATGGGGGGTTTATCCTGCTCGCCGTCCCCGTCTTCCAGCTCGGGGGGCCGAGTACCCTGAGGATAACTGGTCTGACTATTAAAGACTGAGGCAAAGAAGGCATTGAGTACCTCAGCCTTTTCCTCATCATCAGTGACAATGTTCCCCCCTGCATCCAATAAAGGATGGAGATTTTCCTTGGCTCTCTTCTTGTCATTAATATATTTGTAAAAACATTTTTTTTGACTCTAACGACAGCGGCCAGATTGCGTTCTAGCTGGGCTTTTGCCTTTCTCATTTCTTCTCTGCACGACCTAACGAGATCCCTGTACTCTTCTTGAGTCGCCTGCCCCTTCTTCCACAGGCGGTAAACTCTCCTTTTTTTCCTGAGTCCCAGCAAGAGCTCCCCGTTCAGCCAGGCCGGTCGTCTTCCCCGCCCATTCTTCTTATGGCACATGGGGACAGCCTGCTCCTGCGCCTTTAAGATTTCCTTCTTGAAGAACGTCCAGCCTTCCTGGACCCCTTTGCCCTTCAGGACCGTCTCCCAAGGGACTCTCTCAACCAGCGTCCTGAACAGGCCAAAGTCAGCCCTCCGGAAGTCCATGGTTGTGGTTTTGCTGCCCCCCCTCCTTACTTCACCAAGAAGCGAGAATTCTATCATTTCATGGTCGCTAAGCCCAAGACGGCCTCCGACCACCACATCTCCCACCAGGCCTTCTCTGTTAGTAAACAGCAGGTCGAGTGAGGCACCTCCCCTAGTAGGCTCACTTACCAGCTGCGTCAGGAAGTTGTCTTCCACACACTCCAGGAACCTCCTAGACTGCTTCCTCTCTGCCGTGTTGTATTTCCAGCAGACGTCCAGGAAGTTGAAGTCCCCCACGAGAACAAGGGCTAGCGATTGAGAGACTTCTGCCAGCCGCTTGTAGAACGCTTCATCTGCCCCTTCATCCTGGTTGGGTGGTCTATAACAGACTCCCAGCAGGATATCTGCCTCGTTGGCCTTCCCCCTCATCCTTACCCATAAACACTCGACCGTATCATCATCACAATCATTGAGCTCTAGACAGTCAAAACACTCCCTAATGTGCAGGGCCACCCCACCGCCTCTCCTTCTTCACCTGTCTCTTCTGAAGAGTTTATAGCCATCCATTGCAGCACTCCAGTCATGAGAGTCACCCCACCATGTTTCTGTGATGGCGACTAAGTCATAGCTATCCTGCTGCACAATGGCTTCCAGCTCCTCCTGTTTGCTGCCCATGCTGTGTGCATTGGTGTAGATGCACTTGAGCTGGGCTATCGATTTCACCCCCAGCATCGGCATGCCACCCCTAGGCCCATCTCTAGTGAGCCTGGTTTTATCCCCTTCCCCCTTCGAACCTAGTTTAAAGCCTTCTCAATAACGTAACTGTCCTTGGCTGTAATGCAAACAGATTGAAATATTGAAAGACTATTACTATATACTACAAGTACCATGCGTTAAAACAATGCTACTATGCCAGTTAAAACATTAATTATCATTCAGTAATTTATATTCTAATATAACTAAAACCAAATCTCTGTCTTGGTAACTGCCCTTCAGGTGGTTGTGGGCTGTTGTTAGACCATGCCTTAGCCTCCTCTATGCAAGACTGAAGATGACCAGTGTCCTGGTTCCGGCAGGGATAGAGTTAATTTTCTTCCTAGTAGCTGGTACAGTGCTGTGGTTTGGATTTAGGATGAGAACAGTGTTGATAACATGCTGATATTTTAGTTGTTGCTAAGTAGTGCTTACACCAGTCAAGGACTTTTCAGCTTCTCATGCCCTGCCAGCGAGAAGCTGGGAGGGGGCACAGCCAGGACAGCTGACCCAAACTGGCCAAGGGGATATTCCATACCGTGTGACGTCATGCTCAGTATATGAACTGGGGGGAGTTAGCCGGGGGAGGCATGGCCACTGTTCGGGAACTGGCTGGGCATCGGTCGGCGGGTGGTGAGCAATTGCATTGTGCATCACTTGCTTTGTATATTCTTTTATCATTATTATTTTTATTATTATTTTCTTTTCCTTTTCTGTCCTATTAAATGGTCTTTATCTCAACCCACAAATTTTACTTTTTTTTTTTCTGATTCTCTCCCCCATCCCACTGCAGGGTCAAGGAGCGAGCTAACAGCTGTGTGGTATTTAGCTGCCTGCAAGGGTAAACCACAACACATTTATTAATAATTATTTTTTTCTGAACTATACATGGAAAGATAATCAGTAAATCTAACATTTCAGAAAAGTAGCTAGTCCCTTGAAATACTGTAGATTAATTATGCTTAGTTTACAGCCTAGGTACAAATCAGTATATTCCTCTATATTTCCCCAGACACACATTTAATCATTCTTATTTCTGTTTTAAACATTCCATCCAGAGTCCAGATTTTCAATATCCACTAAATTCTTCTAAGAAAGTTACTGCAAAATGAGTTATATTGGCTTCTTCATTTAATTTTGTAAATAGAAGTTTGGCTTCCTGAAAATCCTGAAAAAAGCTTTTGCTTTAATATATTTCAGAAACAGCAAGAAAGAAGAGTGTTCTACACCTTTGAGTTGCTGGTTTAAAAAAGGATATATTTATGTCTGTCCCTGAAAAGCCTCATACTGTGGTGTTGGAAAAAGTACTGTAGACCTCTTGAAAACAAGCACACATCTGAGATTACTGTAGGTCAATAGCACCATTTGGATCCCATCAAAATTAAGCTATAGATGTTTTAAATACTGGCACTTTTTCATCAATTATATTTTAATGGTCAGACACTGCTGATGCGTTTTGACACTAGAGGGTGAAAAAGTCTATTTTGAAATACTAGCCATATCGTGTTGAAAAGCCTCCCCCAGGACCTTACTCATGTTCAGACAGTAGGGGACTTTATAAGAGATGTGTTGAATTAAGCCTGGTTAACTCAGATGAAAGAACCGCTCTCTTGAACAGGATGAACACAATTTGTGCTACCAGATTTCCCTCATATACCCCAGCACTCCACTGATCTAAAGAGGATGTTAAATTAAAGCAATGTCACAGCAGCAGGGTGAGGATTCCTGCAGAGATAGCATTAAAATTAACTTTTTCTTATGGCAAAAGCTGTTGCATAAGAGACTGAGGGGGCAGGGGGGGATGGGAGTGAGGCTGTGTTTAGTTCCATGACATAAGCAATATCTCTGAAACTTATGCAGATGATAATAATGTTGCAGTAAAGAGTTATCATCAGGTAGTCCAAGTTAAAATGAACCAATTTTACTTCTGCTATAATCAATGACATATTTTTTTACTGCTTGAAGTGGAATGTATATGATAGTATGTCATACTTCCCCTTTAAAATTTTCAAAAGAAACCCCCCTCTTTTATTGGGGGGGAAAAAAAAGAATTTTAAACACTTGCAGTATCATTGTTCTTGCTGAATTTCTGCAAGGACTATGAGCAAAAGAGATTCAGGATCTATTGTCTTTCTGACAGGTTTTGGTAGCTCAGGATAGTTTCTTTGAAATTCAAAATGTTTAAGGAAAAAGAAAAATGGGTGGTTGACTCTGATCTCAATACGACCTGGCAGCACCTTGGAATCTTTTGTTGTTATGAGAGGTAGTTCCTTCTAATTCTGTGGACTTTTCCTAAACTATGAGACATGTTTACTTCACAGGGAGGCCTACATGCAAGTCTCCCAGTTAGGCTGGCACCTAAGAAACCTGCTGGAGCTGATCCTCTCTTTGTCCATATTTAAGTGTTTCTTTCGGGTGCAAAGTAGACTGTGATGGCGAATGGTATGCACCCATATCTTGTTCTGGGATGAAACCACCATACAGCCTCATCTGGTCACTCAGTTCCAGGAAATAATAAAATATTTATATAAATTTTTATAAATAAAATATATTTAGTTTAGACATATATGTTAAGCTTAAAACTTCGCTATATCCAGAAATACTTTCCTTTTATGGGAAGAACCCACCTTAGTTCATAGCGTCAAAGAATCACAGAATCACAGAGTGGTTAAAGTTGGAAGGGACTTCTGGAGGTCATCTGGTCCAACTCCCCCTGCTAGCAGGGGCACGTACAGCTGTATGCCCTGGACCATGTCTAGATGGCTTTTGAATATCTCCAGGGAGGGTGACTCCACATCCTCTCTGGGCAACCTGTGGCAGGGCTCAGTCACCTTCACAGTGAAAAAGTGTTTCCTGATGTTTAGAGGGAACCTCCTGTGTTTCAGTTTATGCCCATTGCCTCTGGTCCTGTCACTGGGCACCACTGAAAAGAGCCTGGCTCTGTCCTCTTTGCAGCCTCCCTTCAGGTATTTTTATACATTAAAAAGATCCCTCTGAGCCTTCTCTCCTCTAGGCTAAGCAGTCCCAGCTCTATCAGCCTTTCCTCATATGTAAGGCACTCCAGACCCTTAGTCATATTTGTGGCCCTTCACTGGACTCTCTCTAGTATGTTCATGTCTCCCTTGTACTGGAGAGCCCAGAACTGAACACAGTACTCCAGGTGTGGCCTCAGTGGTACTGAATAGAGGGGAGGGATCACCTCCCTCAATCTGCTGGTGACACTGCTCTTAATACAGCCCAGGATAGCATTAGCCTTCTTTGTAGCAAGAGCACAGTGCTGGCTCATGTTCAACCTGGTATCCACCAGGACCCACCAAGATATGAAATGTTCTCTTAATTTATCCTAAACTCAGAAATATATATCCATTTTGCTTTATTTTTAGTATTTTCAAGAGGAGTGTTAATTTTGAGTACAGATCTGAATTTGAAGAAAACTATGTTTGTATGTAGATCTGAATTTATGACTAACCTAAAAAAAAGTTTTATTACTAGGAATTAAGCAATAAATGGAGCTCCTGGAAGAAGTCAACAGTATTAAAATTAATAAGAAAAATCAAATTTTCCTGACAAGATAAGCTTTTGTTTAACAATTGATACATGCTCTCAGTTCAAGTTTTAGAACACATTAAATCTACCAAACAGGTAGTCGTTGGAATACATTACTATAAAAGCTGGATTTTCCAAAAAGCACTGAATTTTAATAGCCTTCCTTTATTTGCAAATTCTTTGTTGAAATTTAGCTGTGAATCTCTGGCTTACCAATAAAACCTTGTCAAAATGTTACTATTGTGATTGCTCTTTAACAAAAATCTCTTTCCTAGAAATCTACTCTTTCAACTGACCAAGATTTTTCTTCAACTAGCACACATTATCTAATCAACTTTCTTTACCATTTTTTTCATTATGTTTTGCTTATATTTTGACAGTAAGATTTCTTGTCCAAACAACAGAATATGTATAATGGTTTTCAGAATAGGAGCTAAACAACTATTCTTGGTCTGGAAAGAGTTTCAATTAATTCAATTGAAAAGTATACTCTCCTTTTTAGCAACCTCTCTCACACTGAATGCTAGTCTTTCAGGGCAAGATTCATTTTATCTAACTTAGTGTAGATACTTATGTCTCCTTTAGTTATCTTAAGTTCTGCTTATAGTGAATGGAGTGAATTATTCACTCCTCACATAAAAATATACATATCCAAATTAGGTTGACCTAATCATTCAATGTAAGTGCTTATTTACCTCCACTGATTACACAGAAACCGTATTATGTGGGTGTAATTAAGTGTAAGGTTAGGTGAGATCTGCCCATCCTCTGTTGGTCCTTTTTTTTTAGGAAAAAACCATATCTGACTGTAAAAACAAAATCTAGCAGTTCTTTATTGTTGTTGTGAAACAAAGAGAAAATATATTGGAGAAGAACTGACTGCGGGACTGAGACCCACACGAGCTCTAGGGAAATTTGTGAATCTGTATAGTCTACTCTAAAAGAATAGAAGCACATTCTAATGATTGATTATTTTTTCACAGAGATTCCAGCCCAGCTCTTACTCTGCCTTTGTGGTGGTGGTGTTGTTTTATGGCATTTTTTGTTTTGGGTGTTTTTTTTTAGATTTTCTATGTCTTATTTCCAAAAGGATCTTACAGACTTTGCAGAACAAGATGTCAATCATTAGTGCTGTGCATCCTTAAAACAAGAAGAGGAAACTAAAAGTGGTATTAAAAGGTCAGAGTACTAGATAGGCACACTTTTCCAAACACATATCTAAAAAATAAATTAGTTCATGAATACACTCAGAAAGAATCATTCAGTGTCACAGTGGTGCATATTGCTATATGCGATCATTATTATGCAGAATATTTTTCATTGTTGTTACCTTGAGTTTCCCATTACTTTAATAGCATTTGTAAGTGCACAGCTGCTTTGTAAAAAGCAAGAGAAGGGAGGCATATTTACCTGTGTGCCTATTAATAGAGGTAACAACTTTTAGGACAACATGTTTCCAAACTCTGTTTGAATTTTTTTTTTTTTTTTTTAATTAAATATTACCTAAATTTGTGAGAGCAATGATATCTTCCTTCTGTGTCAATAAAAAATGAACAACTTCTCCTTTCCTATCTGACCCTCACTGAATGCATGTTTTTAAATGTGCAGTCTCTAAATAATCTGCTTTCCTGGACTAGGAAGAGTGAAAGGGGTTGACAGAATTCTACTTCCCCTACCAACCTCTGAAATCTCATTAAATCTAAGTGCATTAAGAAAGGGAAAGACAGGAGAGACAACTTCCCATTGTGAAAGAAAGAAAAAAACACCTCTGAATCAAATATTTCCTCAGTATTCATAATTCCACAAAATTAGGAAATAAGGAGGTTTTAATCTGTAGAAATGTAATTTATAAAAAAGAAGGATATATCAGGTGTTGGAAAAAATATTTTTAAACTTTTAAAAAAGAATTTAACCTATATCCTCTGCATTTAGGATTTTCATTAAAATATGCACATTAATGTGGCAAAGTTATTAAAGCTATAAATCTTCTACATGTTAAAGATAATTTTAATAAATTGCATGGTTGCTAACATCTGATACTACTTATGCAACCAGAAAAATGTATCACTTTCATTGCATTATAATGCATAGTGATTGAAATTTTGAAATATATGATGTTTGCAGATCTGAATGGAAACTGTTATTTTAAAGAATCCATTTTTCCAGTCTCATATGAGCAATAATAATAATAATAATAGTAATAATAATAATAAATTAAATACATAGACATTCTGGAATCCAAATATTACAGTCCTCTTTCGGGATGACATAATTTCACATGGATTAATTGCCAAGGAAAGGTTTCCAAAACAAGATTTAGATAGCTAAACTGAAATTTGAGATTTTTACTGTGTCAATTCAAAATTATAATTTCTAATGTTTCTATTCAGAATTGTCCTTACACCAGGAATGCATAAATTCTTAAGTGCCAGTAAACTTTATCTGGCCTGCTTTATTTGCAAATATAGATGTAACCATGAAGACAGACTATCTTAAAGATTAAACACTTGCTTAAATGTTTTAATATATTAAATTATATAGAATGATGTATACCATTACCGCAGAATATTAAAAGTGTTTTTTAAGAGAGAAAACAAGCAGTGAGAATGTTTTGAGAAAAAATAATGGAAATTGGCAACATTGTAATCTATGTGCAGATGCTGACATCACTAGAAATCGTCCATATTTCACAGAAGATATTTATTTTCTGGAGGAAAAAGTGTTTGAAATGACAAAAAAAGGAACACATATAAACCTTACAATGGTCTAAGACCTTACTGCTGTATTCACACAGAACTGGCATAGTGTGCAGATGACTTCAGTTGCTGCCATAGTAACTATGGATGGGAAAAATCAGAAAAAAAACAGGAAGAAATCTTAAAAATCTGAACTCTTCTCTTAGAGTTCAGACTAGTGATTAATTTCTGTGTGAAGTGAGTAAAAATGCATGAATTAATCTCTTTATATTCTCAACCCATTTATTTGTTACAAGAGTGAACTTTCACTCAAAAAGACCATGCCACAAGGTAGCTGACAATTTGCAAACTTCACAACCTGTATATTTCCATTACACTTAAATAATCTATGCATATAAACTTCCTAATGCAAGGGTCTGTGCATCAACATCACTATGATTTTCCACCAATGAATAAAACTAAAGATTTAATAAAACTGAAGACTTAATAAATAATTTTAAAACAGCTTTAATCACAGACTTAGGAAATTAAAAAAAAAAAGTGTCTCAAAGTAACACAAATAACAAAAAAAATTAATGGGACTGACAATGTCTGATTAACATTTCAGGTAATTGATTAAATTCTTCAGAAGTAATATGTGTGTGAATTATGCTCATTAGTGGAAAATGTTAAAAAATTATATCTACTGAGATAGGTTGATAGTAGAAAATAAACTCAAAGCTTTTGGATTTTTCTTATTTATTTTTAACTTTATTTTTGAGTCTTCCTGAACTTTGTACCTAGGTATTAGAATTAAAACAGTACTTCTCACTTTTTAAATGAACTTCTTTTCCAAAACAAATTACAATTTCTGCAATATAAACCTATTTTAAACCTTGGAGTTATAAAGTGTTACAAAGGAATCTACAGCAGACAGCTTAAAGGTTTTGTGGAAGAATGATCCACACAATGAACTCTTCTTTTGCTTTCAATGTTGCTGATAAATTCAAAAGTACACCACTATTTGTTATATTAAGATAATACTGTATTTCACCAAATATAATGCTAGAAGTGGTTTGAGCTATTATTATCAAAGCAAGTCTGTGTTTACTGCATAACATTATTAATGCTTTAGTCTCATATAATTCTTAGTATCTGAAACTTTTCTATACAAATAATACATTCATTCAGTCTTTACAAAATATGGATTCATTAGGAAGAAACATTTTGTATTCTTTTTCTCAACAACATGGAGTTTCTTCACTAAGAAATGTCTTTGATTTGTTGTTGATTAATTTGTTGTTGATCTCAAATTAAAATGTGTAAGAATCGCTCAAAACTCAAAATCACTCTCATTCCCCAGATTAAAACTATAATTTGGGTTATGCATTCCTTCATTTTGCTGTTTTCAAGACACTGTAAGAATGTTGCTATTTCTTTCTTTCATTTGGGAATTAGAGAAAGGTTTTATGGTAACAAATAGACATTAAAACTTCAGAGAATTTTTATAGCAATATCGCTGACATAGACATGAGTGGTAATATACTCCAGTGTTAACACTTCTGCCTGTATGTAAAGATAAAGAATTTCTCGCAGTTTAATGCTGTATAATAAAAAATTCTATTATTTAATACTTTATGATAGTTATAAATATGTTAAGTCCTTCAGTGGAAACATGGGAATTCTTTAAAAATGGACTCGATGAACAATAGGAGATGAGAAAGAAGGAAAAGGTAAGAAGGACACAAACTGTATAAATAAGATTAACTATTGTTTAGCGTAAATATTATGCACAACAGTGTGGAGGATTAAAAAGCCCATGCAGAGTAGAAATTCCACACAGCACCTATGCTGAAAGTGTAGATAAAGTTTAAATAATGGTGAATAGGGATGAGGTTAGCCTCATGCTCTGGAGGATATGTCACTCACTCAATCATTCCCTAGACCTACATACAATAGTCTCGCGACCATGACAGCTGCCACCAAAACTGTTAAACAGCTGAGCTTTTTGTATCATCTTTTCCTTATGGGGAAAGATTAAGAAAAAAGGATGGTGACCGATGCAACATCGAAGGAGACACATGAAAAAAATCAGACAGCTAAAATGACTAGATGAAGAAAAAAGAAATCAAAAGAGTTAACATGAATAAGGCAGGGGGGAAATTCCCTGAGGGAGAAATAGCACAAGGTGATGGTGGTGGTGACTGGCATCTGTCCTTACTTAAGGTGCCTAAAACGTGTGACTGGTGAATGCATCTTATGCAAGTAAGACTATACAGCAGTCAGTATATACAAGTCTTGTGCTGGTGGGGCAGGGCACGTTTCTCTCAGCGGGCCGGAGCAGCCTTTGCTGGTTGTATCCAGTTGGAGCTGGTTCCCCCTCCCCACGCCTACATGACGGTTGCTCCAACAGGGTGGGGGCAACAACAGCCCTTTGTGTCACGAGGCATGGGGGCATCTGCCACCTCCCCTGTGGGACCCCCAGAAGGAGCTGGTGGGGGAGGCAGGGGAGAAAACATAAAAACAAACCTGGACGGACCCAAAGACCAAGGAGGAAGAAACTCCCATCGTGAACATCATGTTCTTCCCAGTGAAAGACTTGGGGCAGTGGTGCTCCTGATACAAACCCCCTTCTCCCTGGGGAAGACAGATGTAGAGCCTGGACAAGCATAGGAAAGGTGAGAGTAACTCCAGAGTAAAAGGATGGACACCAGGAAATCTTTCTATAACAATAACGGTATTATCAGTGAGACTTTCTTGTAAAAAACTCTATAGTTTGGCTTATGAAAGTTTAGTACTGTTATAACCGGACTAATAATGACTGTGTTGTGTATTTGGATTAGATTGTTAAGATTTTTATTAAAATAACAGTAATTCTTACCTTTGTGCATGTGATGTCTTCCTTTTTGCCCATGACAGAATTCTGAGTGTGACAGTGACTCTCAAATACAGATTAGTGAACAAATACAACAAATGAGAAGAAAGTTAAAATACCTCTGGGTGTTACATCTGACAGTGTTCCTTACAAAATGATAATGACTCTGTTTCCATTGTTAATTTGAGGTTTCATCAGCCAGAGATAACCTTCAAACTTTTGCTTGGGATGGAAATATATATTTGCATATCTGTATGCGTATGCGTGGCTGTATGTAACAGAATAATTTATAGGTGGTTTGTATATAGGTGGCTTTATGTATCCATGTCTATGTTTTTCCTTAAATGCTTCTGCAACAGTTAAAGGAATTCAAACATGGCTAGAAAACAGATGTCTCTGAAAATGAAGGAAGCACATTTGAAAGACAGGAGACTGCAAATAAGTCTAGAAGTATCTTCCTAGTCAACAGTTAAACATACATGCTAGAGATAAGGAATCTCTTCTATTCCATAAATCAGGTAGATTAGGCAAAAAAAGAAAAGCAAGAAGAAAAACAGAAAGCAAGAGTGGGTATTTTTTTTATTATTTTTTTAAAGAACTTATTAAAAAAACTAAGAAACAAAACAGTAGCTAAACAGACCAATTTACTATCTTCCCTTTGCAGCAAGGAGATAATATTTTGTTAACAATTTATAAAAATTTGATCCAAAGTTATATAATTCAGCTTGCTCAAAATTCAAGGATAGGATTTAGTACAAGATTAAGATCCTAAAATGTGGATGTCTGTCTGACTGATAGATCCCAAAGACGTTTCTGTTATGTTTCAAATAGCTTTTTACACAAGAATTCTTAGTCAGCTTTTACCACCCTTCCCTTTCCTCCTACCAAGGATGTTGTACTCGTATTCACTTTAAACATTAGGTTCACAGAATCACAGGATGGTTGAGGTTGGAAGGCACCTCTTGAGATCACCTAGTGCAACCCCCCTGCTCGAGCAGGGTCACTTACAGAAGGTTGTTCAAGATTGTGGCCAGTTGGGTTTTGAGTACCTCCAAGGACTTAGACTCCACTGCCTCTCTGGGCAACTTGTTCTCGTGTTTGACCACCCTCACAGTAAGAAATTTTTTCTTGTGTTCAGATGGAATTTCATGTGTTTTAATTTGTGCCCATTGCCTCTTGTCACAGTGCACTGCTGAGAAGAGTCTGGCTCCCTCATCTTTTTTCCCTCCCATCAGGCATTTATACGCTTTGCTAAGACCACCCTGAGCATTCTCTTCCTCAGGCTGAAGAGAAAATCTTTACAGATGAAGCCAAAAAGATTCACAGATGAACAGTCCAGCAGGAAGCCAGTAAAGAAAGAGAGGTGTTGTCTTCATTTGAACTGGTAATCAATTTATGCTTTGATATGTATGAATGAAAGATTTCAGCTCTCCAGAGAGCTTCTGCTCACTGTAAATATGGATCTCATTATGTCTTTTACTGATAAAGGTTTGGAGAGTTTTTTCTTAGGGAAAGGCGGATGCACTCTCATGACTGTAGAAAAAGATCAAATGTGTATTTTTAAATGGCCTTAAATTAACATATACAAATATTGCTCTTTTCCAAAATATCTGAATTGTAGAATGGCTTTTTTTATTAAAGAACTTTTATGTATTTAATTTATTAATTATTGGAATATGATCATCTGAATATTACAGGTACAGATTTTATCTATTTCTTTACAAGCAGAGGTTTCCTGAGGTCAGTTAAAAATAGTAAGTTAATGAAGTACTTCTCATTGTGAATAAAGACAGTAGAGTTATGTCCTTAATGATTTGAAAAATCTTGAAGACTCACAATTAATTACAAAGGTCAGTACCATTTTCATACAAGGTTAATTTACTACATTATTTATGGACTCTGAACTGATTGATGTGCTATATCAGACAATTATATACCATTCTTTCATAAACTGATCAAAATCAGAGCTTAAAAAAAGTTGATATTTTTTGCCCCATATCCTTACAGAAAAGGCTGTTACAGTTTCACTGATCTGATAGATAGAAAACTCATTCTAAATTTATTCATTTACCAGCTTACAGATGATACTTCTTGTGCCAGTCCTCTTCTTTATCCTAGTCTTACTCTGCTGCTTAGACTACCTGTGGAGAACTTCTCACAGAAATTCTTTCTTTTCTTACACTTTTCTTACAGAAAATTTTCCTTGCATAAGAAATATTCTTTCAGTCTGCATAAATTCAACTTGAATTAATTTTTTCTTGAACATGATATTCCATTTAAAGTCCCATCAGTGGCATTAACACTTCCTTAAATCTATTGTAACGTATCTTCTGATGTATTTCAAGCACTGCTTTTGCTTTTCATACCAGGAACTGTATCATACTCTTGATTCTGTGCCTAAGATCAGCTATGCTGCTAGATCTTGGGATCTAGATTTGGGATCTAGATTTGGGTTGAGTTCACCCTCAGTAAGTTTACAGACACCAAGTTGGGCGGGAGCGTTGATCTGCTGGAGGGTAGGAAGGCTCTGCAGAGGGACCTGGACAGCCTGGATCGATGGGCCGAGGCCAACTGTATGAGGTTCCACAAGGCCAAGTGCCGGGTCCTGCACTTGGGCCACAACAACCCCATGCAACGCTACAGGCTTGGGGAAGAGTGGCTGGAAAGCTGCCTGTCAGAAAAGGACCTGGGGGTGTTGGTCGACAGCCAGCTGAACATGAGCTAGCAGTGTGCCCAGGTGGCCAAGAAGGCCAATGTCATCCTGGCCTGTATCAGGAATAGTGTGGCCAGCAGGAGTAGGGAAGTGATCGTGCCCCTGTACTCGGCACTGGTGAGGCCGCACCTCGAATCCTGTGTTCAGTTTTGGGCCCCCCACTACAAGAAGAACACTGAGGTGCTGGAGTGTGTCCAGAGAAGGGCAACGAGGCTGGTGAAGGGTCTGGAGAACAAGTCTTCTGAGGAGCGTCTGAGGGAAGTGGGGTTGTTTAGCCTGGAGAAAAGGAGGCTGAGGGGAGACCTCATCGCGCTCTACAACTCCCTGAAAGGAGGTTGTAGCGAGGTGGGTGTCGGTCTCTTCTCCCAAGTAACTAGCAATAGGACGAGAGGAAATGGCCTCAAGTTGCGCCAGGGGAGGTTTAGATTGGATATTAGGAAACATTTCTTCACCGAAAGGGTTGTCAAGCATTGGAAGAGGCTGCCCAGGGAAGTGGTTGAGTCACCATTCCTGAAGGTATTGTAGATGTGGTGCTTAGGGACATGGTTTAGTGGTGGACTTGGCAGTGTTAGGTTTACGGTTAGACCTGATGATCTTAAAGGTCTTTTCCAACCTAAACGATTCTATGATCCTATGATCTTTCTTCTCAAATTATAGCCATTTTGCAGAAATCATAATTATTTGATCTTAAATGCCATGACATCTTACTTTTTTTACTAAGATTCTATCAATACAAAATATGAGGTTTTCCATGTGTAATAGCCCAGTCTTTTTCTGTTGTGACAGTACTTCCAGAGTTTATCTTACTGGCAGAGTACATCATTCACTCTTCTGTTCATTGGTCTTTACAAATATTTTATGAACTCCACAATTTTCATATATATTAACAATTTATGTTAGCAGACTTAAGTCTTTTACATATTAGGTTTCTTGCTGACAGGCTGCTGTAAATGCAGGTATCTTTAACAGAGCTAACTAGCGTGCACATGAAAGCTCAATCTATTCCCCTCTGAGGACAAGAGTGTCCTACTGAATTCACTAAGTCTGAGAATAATCTCTTACTTAGTTTGGTCCCTAAGGTTTCTTCAGCCTTTTAGGTAGGCTTAGTGTTTTTTTTCTTCACTATCTTGCTAGTATCTTTCTGGAAGCATAATATATAAATCAGAATGCATAATTCCAGTGCAATTCCAGTTCAACAACAGATCTGCAGAAAAATATATACCTTATCTCTCTGAGCCTATTATATGTATAGTCTACATTATATCAGAATCTTTTTGTTGTTCTTTCAAATTAATCTTACATTTGTTTTTTTTTCTGTTCCACAAATATTTCATATCTGATACAATACCTTGTCTTTGTTGTATTTCTGGACTAAAACTATGCAGATGATATTTTAATATGTTGATCCAAGATCCAGTACAGTACACTATCCCTTGATGAACTTCAGAAGGTAGTGTCTATGGTATTAATTTAAAGTGGATCAGTATCCCAAAATGAAGCCTACCCAAAAGCACTGTTCCCATAAGTGATGTGTGGAATACATCTGTCCCTCTCTAACTGACAAAAATAATTTGATGTATGCTGTAGAAGAGAGGGGAAATAGATTAATTCTGTTATTTAACTGTTGTCAACTTCACAATTTTGTAATGAGGTCTGAACTGTATCTACCTAGCTCTGACTGGCTAGATCATTCAGATACGCAAGGGAAATTAAAAATGAAGCACAGATTTGCTGTTAAATTTCTATTCTTGTAATACATTTGAGGTAGAAGCTAGGAGGCTATAGTAACTCAGGTAACAAATCCTATTTATAGTTAGGTATGGGGAAAGACAAAGAGATTGGTTTAGGTAAATAGCAAGGCTTTTGGTAGCCTATACTAACATTCTAAAAGTTACAAAACAATAATGAAACAATTATCCCTTGAGGGGGAACTCTCTACAGGGATCTCTGACTCCATGTAGATGTTTGAAGCCAAGGTGGAACAGCTGTGAGTAGAGATCAGGCTGCCAGCCAGGACCTGTCAACCAGAGTGGGTGTTGTCCTGTGTTAAGATCCTTCTGAAGAGCAGCCCTGTCCTCAAATGTATCAACCACTCACCCCAATTTGGTCTCATTCATGAACTTGCTGAGGGTGTCTTCTGTCCCATTGTCCAGGTTGATAATAAAGAGTTAAAAAGTACTGGCCCCAGTAATGATCCCTGAGGGACCGTAACCAGCTACTAGTAACCAGCCACCAATCATGACACTAACTCCTGAAATCCAATAACTGTTTTCAAACAGAAGGAAGAATGGATTTCCAAGTTCAGGATTTCTCATTAAGAATGTTTTGCTGATGAACAGAAACAACTCCAATTTCTGATGACTGAAATTATGATCAATCTGAAATAGAAAATGTTGTGTAACTCTCCTCTGGTTAGAAGAAAAAGCTCTTTTTCAGGTATATTTTCCTACATTCATTAAGACCTTTGTTTCAATCTTTATAATGCAGTCACCATACATCTGTATAACGATATTGATCAGAAGTTCAGAGTAGTATAGATTAAAGTTGGCTGTATTTTGAGTAGAGTAATATCCTAGGTAGAGGAGTTTTTGCTCTTTTGTTTAGAGTTCATACTGAGATCAGAAAATATGTTGTCATACTGTATTTTCTTGGGTATACATAATGAATTTGATTTTTATTTCCCAAACTTTATTCATTTGAATCTTGGATTTGCTAAACTTCAAGATTTGTCACGATGCCAGCCTTTTCTTGAAATCAGGCAGTGGAAGAGGAGGTTGAGTTGTGCCAGGACTATTTCATGTTATTAAAGTTTTTATTTAAGTCTCTTAACCGTAGGTTTTCAGATGTCTTTCAGTAGATTGTTAAGTGATGTCTCATATGAGTTACATGACTTTTAATTTGTATTACCGAGAAGACAAAGGAGCATGCCGCAATTGCTTATGAGGTGCTTATTATCATGTGTTTTCACAAATAGATTAGATAAACCTAGCAGCACTTGGAGTGCAACAGGTAAGTGCTTAGTTGCTATGGAAGTCCATTCCATAGCTCTCAACCAATCCCTCACCAATAAATATCAATGTGGCTAGGATTTGAATCTTCGTTTAACAAATGGAAGATAGAATTAATCCATTGCCTTGCATGCCTAGCCTCCTTAACTTAAAAGGTTTGAAATGACTGAGTAATGGGTTTTTGTATTATCTTTTATAAAAGATTCATAACATTTCCATGATTCAGTGATATCACTGAAATATTACTTTATTAAATTTTAAAATTTAAACTATGTTTTGACATTTAGAATATGCTTAGGGCTATGAATAACTTGCTGCACTAAACAGAAATTATGCTGTGCTATGCTTTGCTGTGTGTGTGTAAAACAGCTATTTCGCTTGGTTTTTTTTGTGCTAACTGCAATTCTGAAGCTTTATTTCCCTCATTCTACACCTGGAAGGGTTAGAAGAGTTACACCCAACTGATCATGGCTTAGACTCAGACTGGTTTACTCGTGAGTATATCAGTTACTACAATTAATCTTTCATTTGAGGGTGTTGAAATTTCTGACATTTTAGGAGCCTATTGATGAGATTGTTTTTTATCACCTTAATGAAGATCAAAGTTCTCCAGTACTTTTTGTGCAATTGTGACACAGATGTTAGTCAAGCATTTGAATATGTGGTTAGTCAGTCTTTATAGCTTATGTACAATCAAGAGCTACATATTGGACATTTGAGAAGAATGTAGTAGTATTACAGGAGAAATTAAAGTTTTTATTCTTTATTCTTTTATTGAGGAAAAAAAAAAAAAATTAAGAAAGAACTGCCCTGTTCTACAGACATTGTTGTCAGCAGGATAACCAAAGACCAAAATCCACAGTTCAATTTCTTTCAAAAACAAAATTAGCCATCTTTGCAAGCCACATTCGAGCTTTTGATCCTATGAAGAGCATTCTGTAATAACACAAAATTACTTTTCTGATTATTGCTCAGTAGTTATATGAAAAGTTTTCCAGTAGTGAACAATTATAAGGCAAGGCAAGGCAAGGCAAAAGTTTTGTTTTGCTTTTTTTAAATTAATCTATATATGAAATGTCAAAACCACAGTACTACATGCACTTCAGACTGAAGGATTGACTGAAGGCCTTTCTTCTGCATGGACTTAGGGAAGAAATCAGTGAAACTTTTAGGCTTCTCCACCTGAAGGTATTTAGGACTCTAAATCCAATTAAACATTACTGAATAAATATAGAAATTTTCCATGGCTGAGAACTAGATTCTCAGCCATGTCACCTGAGCAGAAGAGTAATTCTAGGCTATGAATCCCATTTCCTCAGATATATTTCACTACATTCTTGAGATATGTTTCTGAACTTACACAGAAGATGTAAGTTCAGGCTCTAGTGCAGTCCTTTGTTTGATTTAGGCAATATCCTGTCTTTTGTGTGCTCCAGTCCAGGAGAGTTGTTATCCATTATCTATTCTGAAGGGAATTTAGGCTCCTGATTTGATTTTGTCACTGGCCTGGGTACCGAACAGTAAAAGTGTACTTAGACTTATACTCCCTTGTTTGAATATTTATTCTGTTCAGCTTCTGCAACTAGAAACTTCCTTAAAACTATATTTCAATATTTTCCTTCTTGCCTACTCTTTTTCCAAACCTGTGAACCTTGCCTTTTGCCTTCACAGTGGTTCTGCATTAAGTGGAGACATAGGCAAAACTCCTGTGTAAGATGCTGCGTAGCCTGCTGGTTTGTGAATTAAGAAGCTGTTGGTTAAACCTGGGGACAAGAGGTTTAACTCAGAATCTACAGTTCCCTCTCCTTTTTATATAAAGGTTATACAGTGCTAGGAATCCTTCATGCTTTTTACTGAGGTCAATGAAGCACAAACAACATATGGCTGCCCAGACTAGCCAATGTTTATGAGTTTTCATGGGACATAAGTTCTAGGACATCTGTTTCCTGAAGCCTCAACAATTATGTCTATACCAGCACATGTAGAATCATTTTTTGATTCTTAAATTTTGATGAACACTAAATGGCCTGGCTGAGTACCAGTTTCAAACAGGATAGGGAATAGAGCGCACACCCATGTATGTGTGAAGAACTGAACACCTGCCAGTCTACATTATAAGAAATCACAACCCATTCAGAAAGTAAGTGCATTTACATCTAAATAAAGTTAGACATGAGATATCCAGGCAGCTCAGTAAATCCAGGGGATCTACAAATTTTGTTCAGTAGGACAGATGGAGATGTCTAGGCTTGTTTTTGCCTGAAAACTTTGGTTCAGTTCTTACCTAGGACAGTCAAGTAAGAGTTTTCTCCATTTACTAACTCCTAATTTTTGCTTAAATAACATTTTAGTTCTCACAGGATCTGGAATCTGGCTCCCAGAGTTTTATAGATCTCCCCCTCTCCTCTGTTAATGTTATAATGGATTTTTTTGTACTACATGTTAAGCATCAACAAGATACTTAACCCAAAAGACACAAAAGTCTCCTGGATTTAACTATTTAATGTTATATGTGCCTCGCTCTCATATGAAAACCACACAATGTTTTTCCAACTAAATTTGTGAATGAGGAAAATGAATTATTTCCTTACATTACCAAACAAAAGAATTTTGGTGAAGTCTTTTATTGCCTCTACCAAAATGCTGAGGTTTTGCAGAATTTTACTATCCATTCAAATATTAGAGTCCCTACAATAAAAAGAAATAGAAACTAACAGAATGAGATAAAGTATATGTCTATATCAATTTCAGTTGATGTAACAACTGAAACTAACAATCTTGAACTATCCCATCTCATTAAATAAATCAGTTCATTAAACATACCAGTGTTAGATTAGAATTTTACAAATTATATTTCTTACGCTTTTGTGAGAGTTATAGACATGTAAAGGAGAGAGTTTAAAGAGACTGTAGACACATTTGGGGAATGTCTCCAGGGAAAGCTGTCCTAAGGAGAAAGGCTGCTTTATGCTTCAATGCAGTCTATCCTCCATTATACAAGAACATTTCCTATTCTCTGGGGTCTTGTGTTGAGAATATTCTGGTGAAATTCAAAAAACAAATCCTGGTTTTGTGTACGGCTGAGGTAGAAAATATACACATTCCTATAACGTCTGTCTTTATTCTTTAATTATTTCAAGAACATATTTCGTTAATTATCTTGCTTGTTGAGACTGGAGAAAACTCTATTCAAATCAGAAGAGAACTGTGTCCAAAAAAAAGTCCAGTTGTTGGTTGAGAACTGTATAATTATTTCCTGGGGATTTTTGATATATGTGTGTGTGTGTGTGTATACATGTGTATTATACATATATATTATACATATATGCACATATATAATAGAAATGTATATATGTGTGTATATAAAAATATATGATACATATACATATGCATATACATATGCATATATTATACATATACACACATATGTTTATATATGTGTGTATATGTGTGTATATATGTATAATACACACACATATATGTATAATATATATATAAAATGACAAAAGAATTGACTTAAGTCCCCCAAAATGCAAAGGATTGAGAGAGAATTTCTGTATTATTTAAATTTATCTTCATACATGGAGTGACACTGCTTTAATTCTGTGGAATTAGGACCTGCAGAGTATTCTTACCTAATTTTAGGTGCCTTAAAATGCAAGTATCTAGTGTCAGCTACTTGCTTAGGCTCCCTCTATATGAAGTGAAGAATCATTTACATAGTTTATTTCATTCTGTTTATCCTGACTATCTACCTTAGAATGGGATGACATGTCTTCCCTAAAGGAACCTAAGAGCCCAGGTTAGAAAATCTGTAACTCTAAAGGGAAAAAAAAACCCAAACCATATTGAAATAAATCTTAGCCTTACTTCTATTTAATTCAATTTACTCCGATTCTGATACATTTGTCAACAGCGTACCACCATAGCATTGCTCAAAAGTATAATAAACAACATGATAAATAACATCTTTGGGTATAAACCACAAGTGACCTTACTTTACAAGTTAGAATAATTTTTAGGGAGGAGATTGCTTCAATTATAAGTAGATTCTGTTTTGCATAATGAAGAGAAATAGTTACTTCAAGGGTACGATTAATCTGATCTATTTCAAATAGCAAGTTCAACAGATTTTCATGCTAAAAGTACTTACTTTTTCTATTTGCTAAGTGTAGAGGGCAACTGTCTTATACTAGGTGTATGTATAAAAGTACAAGTATAAAAGTACAGGTAGCCAGATGAATTCTCCTACTCCAGTGTGTGCCATTTGTTAATCATGTACTATGATGAAATAAATGAAAAAAATGTTAAACATATGTCTTTGCTTTGTTTCATAATTCAGTACGTCACTAGACCATGAATAAAAATTTGGACGGCTAAAAGGAATGTGTTACAAACATAACATAGTCAGTATGCTTAATGCATTTCTTTCCTAACACATATATATAAGTTATTCAGCAATTCTGAGAAGACCAGACCAAACCTTGCTTAATCTTAGAGGGAATTACAAAGGCAGAAATGGTATTTGTTATATAACTACAGAGGCAGTTCTAAATATCCATGTGTTATTAAAGGCAACTATCACTTAGCTTTTGTGAGCTGCTGATAATGGTATTATTTTTAAACCACAATTAACATTAGATACTTAAGATGTCAGCTCACAAATACTATTTTTGCTTTTATTCCATAGTTTTCAGGCAAAAAATCATTATTGACTGATGACGGTGCTCCGACACTATGAAAATAGCTGTTAAATAATCCATTTACTACTCAATTTATTTAGCAGTTTTAGATTGCTCATTTAGATTGATAATAGCTGTTGCTACTAAAAATAGCAGATTTAAGTGCACTGCTCACACAAACTAGAAGACTCAGGAAATTTAGCTTTACAGATTATCTTTGTTCCTATATCCTGAAATTACTTCACAATATAAGGTCTTGGTGTTATGAAGAGCTGGGAGGTATTTTTAGTTTCCAGCTTCTTGCAGTAACAGGACATGTTATCTCATTTTCACATGGAGACCTTATCTTCATAGGATTCATATTTGTATGCTAAGTAACACATTATGCTTTTGGTAAAGTACAAAGGTCCACCTGTGGGATGTCTGATTGTTGGAATCAAAGACATGGGATGAAGTTCAGCAAAGTTTCTAAGAATGTGCATAACTGATGTGCAAGAATAATAATTTATTATTCATTAAAATCTCAATGTGTTGAAAATCCTTGCCATTTTTGTTGTAATGTACCTGCTTTGTACTTATCTTCAGTCTTAGCATTTTCAGAAGGTCTAGCTTCTCACATCTGGTGTTGACGTTTCAGGTTCATTCAAGTCCTAGTTATATACCAAACTAGACTAGACTGTAGGAGAGGCACTGTAGCTCAATGCACAGTAAAGTTTTGCAAAATGTCTGTCTACTGCTTTGACTCCATAACCCATCATTAGTTCTTTAGCCTCTACCATTTTTAAATCAAGCCTAAGTACAGGTTCAAATATTCATAGAGCAACTAAGACTTTTACTTAAGTATTATTTATGTAATGCTGAAGGAAAAATTATGAACTGCACAATGAGAGGAATAGCATCATAGAAATGTTACTTATGAAAACAGTTATCAAAAACATAGTAACGTGGTGGTAAAGTAGACCAAAATGAATTATATTTATTTTTCTTCAGAAAGTGGAGATGTGTGATAAAAAAAAAAAGGGAAAAAGTGATGTTTGGAGAGTCATATATAAAGTATTTGTGACATTTGTAGTGGAATCAAAAGTCAGTGTTAATGAAAGGTGACATTTGTGCATGTTATTCTGTAGCTGTAAGGTTTGTTGGCACCTGCTTAACAGTTATGATGAATTTATCAGTTTTCCACCTTGGCAAAAATTAAGAAGTAGAGAATAGATTATACACCCCAACATATTTGTAAGGGATAAAGACATAGTAAACTTGCTTCCCTTCAGAGAAAATACACTTTAAAAACTAAGGAAAAGGGAAGAAATAAAGTTCTAACTATTAAACTGCTAACCTTTGTGCAAGTTCCCAAGTGCTTGCTTTAACTAAGTCATTTCTAGAAGCTGAGGTTGTCTGTGACTCCTCTGCTAAGTTTATTGATTTGCAGTGATAAAATGGTAGAAGCGACAGAACATGAAAACCCAAAGTGTTACAAAACCTGGGTTCTCAACTTCAAAGTCACAAAGAGGTGTGGGGTTTTTTTGATTTTTGGTTGGTGTGGTTTTTTTTTTTTTTTCTACAAACTGCTAATGGAGAAGGCTGCCCATGTGGATTCTGTTGGGATGGGAAGGTCAACATTATGATAAAGAGGTAAAATGTACAAGGTTTTGTGTCTTGTTTTGTCTTTAAGGCCATTGTTGGGCCAACCTGAAAGACCCATACTGACTGCAGATAGCTGTAAATCAGACATAATCCCTACAGCATAATATTATAATGTCTTTATAATAACAGATAACTTTCGTTTTGCTAAGCCTAGGTAAAATGAACTCAAAAGATTGTTGTTTTTTTATTAAAAAAGAACATATCTTTTAAAATTCACCTTCACTTTTCATAGCAAATATGAAATACTTTTAAAAGTATTCAGCTGCTAAGTAATCTCTAGTTAAAAGCCTTGGCTATTCTATTTATAAACAGTGGGATAACATTTTTATTATTATTATTGTTAGTTATTCCTCACAGAAAAATGAAATTACAGAAAGTATAGTCAGTTTACAGGGCTATATACAAATGACTGTTTCTTTTAACAGGGTTGTAAGCAGTAAAATGTAAGACAATATCTACAGTGATCATGCCTTTTACTGGATTGCAGTGGACAGAACAGGAGAAAGTAAGTGTAGCAAACCAATCCTTTGCCCTTTTTATATAAATTATAGCACCTTGGAGGGGGAGGGGGTAAAAAATAAAAATAATAAAAAAGAAAACCCACAGTCCAAACCTGAGTGCTTAATTCATAGGGAAAGACTCACTCAGTAAAAACATACTCAGTTTGTTTGGGTTTTTTTCACACATTCCATAGTTCACAACAGGATTTTTGTTTGAAAGGCCATCTCAAATCCCAGCTGCAATAAGTCCTATTCCATAATTATTTGCAAGTAACTTGCTTTAAAGGTCTGAATTGAATAGGAGTTAAGAGATGGACTGTTAATTATACACAGATCTCATAATGCTGGCTCATTCCCTTCCTATTACTTTCCCTCTCCCTTTAATTGGGACAATCTTAGTTTCTTTGGTCTTTTGTATGGCTTTTATCACTCTCTTATGATCTGTCTTAAAATCCATCATAATATCACTGTAAAGCTCTACTGTGTGGCCTTTATGAACCCTTTGACTACGTCTGTACTATGGGGAGGGGGGGTGGGAGGTGGGGCGGGGAACCAACAAAAGACAAATGAAAAACAAGCCAACAATAGCTTGGTGGTCTTCAGGCCCACAGTTCTTCATCTCTATAGAGCTAAAACTCCCATGCCTTCCTTTCATGTAGGAAGTCACATTCTCCTTTAAGGAAAAGGATGTGTCCTAATGAGATTGTGTTCTAAAATCTTGATTTATTTGGATAAAAGTCACAAAGAAACACGTGTTGCCTAGTTTACCAAATTACCTAGGAAAGTCATGCAAGTTAGAGACTGAGAATGTTACCTAATTGTGCTGTAGACTGACCTCCCATACTGGGTTTCAATTCAAACTACTAACATATATTACCACATTCATTGCCTTTTCAGTCCTGGACTGCTAAAACTGACATATCACAGTTAAAAATCCACTCACAATGGAAAATACAGTCCGAGGAAGGAAGAAGAACTATCTTTGTCATATATACAGGAAATGTGTCTCAGTAAAATTGCTTCTTTAACGAGCCAAGAACTTCTCCTCAATCTCTGAGCACAATTTTTACCTGATTTCTTATTCCTATGACTTCCAGAATAATCTAAAAAACTTCTACCTAAATCACTTATTAGCATTGACTATAATAACATAAGAAAGGAATGCCTTTTTTCTTTTTAACCATTTTCCCAAAATTCTGGGTTTAGCTACTTACTCTATTTAAAGATATATTAAATCCATATGGACAAAAGTGCCATTATATTCTTTTATGTGAAAATTCATATCTTATAGACATTTACATTTCCTATAGATTATTTTCTATGAATTTTCCTATAGTTTAGAAGAAATGTCCACTATCAGTTTTTTTGAACTCTGCATATAATTGGAATAGTCAATTGATCAAGTGCAACAAAGATAAACTTTGTCAGAATGAGAAAGGACCAAAAATATTACTTAGGATCAGCATCAGGGACCATCTTTGGCAGTGCCTGGTCCTATTATCTTGTATTCCTGTTCACATGAATGTCAGAAGAATAATCCTAGTAGCCTGGGGGGAAAAAAAAAGCATAAGATGTGATCAAATGTGAAAGTTTGTAGGAGCCAGAATAGCAGCATCTCTCGCTGCAATTCAAGAGTGAGCTTGCACAGCAAGGCAGAGGATAAATGTTCAGCATTGACTGCCACTTTACACTGTAAACGGGGAGTACACTCTTCAGCCTCTGTCATTGTCAAATTATGCTCTTCTACTTACCTGAAAGCTGTTTATATTTCTGCAAAGTTAAATTAGCAGCAACTAAACTAGGTTTTCCTTTTCACAAATAAAGCCAAAACATCGATATAGGGCAGTGAATGAGTCAAGCGTAATTATCTGTAAAAGTTCTCAGAAATAAGGCTCAGTGTGAAAACTCTTTCTGATGGACAGGACTTTTTTTTTTGTGTATTGATACCTGAATGCTGCTAAGAATCACAGTTTAATATTATGTTAATGTTGGATTTAATAACTTCAAGCATTACAACTATTTATTATTATTTAGAGTATCCGGAGTATGCTAGGAAGGTGATATAATTACTATTTTTGCAAGATTTACTTTATATTCTCACGTCCAGAAAAGAGTAAATATGTCAAAGAATTAGAGACAGGCTATTTTGTGACCTCTGTTTAAGGGTGGGTCATAAACTTCCAGGAACAGTTGACAGACTTTATTTATACACCTCCTTTTCTCTGATAACAGTCTCTTGCCAAAAGCTAAAAACTTTGACTACTTAATTAAAAGTCTACCCGTCCCAGCTGGAGAAATAGCTCTGTCCGTTTGGACAATTGTTCAATATCCATAGGAGTACCCATTATGCACGGACAGATCAGCCCTATTGAACATGCTGTAGATATCCATAATAAGTCTGACACGCTTACAGTGTGCCATAATTTGTTCATATTCATTTGTCATCTGTGTTGCACATGTAGTTACTCTGTGTGCTCAACTGAATTGGACTCAGTGAACATGTCTACATTAGCAAGTAATGCGAATAAATAGGACTGGGGTTGCACAGTGAAACAGCTGGTACTGAGGATGTGATGTCCACACAATAAGCATTTCAAAGCAACTTTACTTTGAACTGAACATCCATTAGCTGTTCAGGCATGAGGCAAACACCTGGAGTATGTCTTCTCAGTAAGTTTCAACCAAAGTGAGTGCTGAGGACGACATACAGATCTGCTCCAAAACTCACTTCTAAACCAAACTGAAATGGTTTTGTAGATGCCCCTACTTCCCTCGGTCTGAAAAAGACCATTGGAATGCAGCAAGTAATATTTGAAGATTAAGGAGAAAAGAATATATGTTTGGTTTGTTGTTTTCTTCTGGTTTTGCCTTTTATGGAAATGTATCAGTCAACCAAATCTTCCGTTGGCAGTAAACCTGGATTATAGATTATCCCTGTAATAGAGGCAGGCACTGGAGCTGAGTTTCTATAGTACCAGCTTCTAAGGGGAAGGAACATCTGCATAAATGTGGCTGTACTGCTTCACAAACCAGATCAGGCATCAGCTTTTAAAAGATCTACTGTAATTAGGATTATTTGAAGCAACGTGTTTCACATTCAGATAATAAGGATGAATAGTACGTTCTGTGAATAGTCTTTTTTGTAAGTAAACTTTAAAACACCAACCAAAACTTTCTCTCATTACAAGCACAAACTTGGTAATACAGAAAAAATGTGTTTGTTTTAGTGGTCTATTCCAATCTCTGTACAGACAGAATAAACAATTACTGAAATGAAGCTAAATATGAAGTATACTATAAAAATTGTATTTGCTTTTCAGAAGGAGCTCTCACTTTTAGCATCTATGAAAGATAGGTTAACACTTGCAATTTATTTTTTCATAACTTAAGAAAACCTATTTATTTCTAGAAAACTGGAAATCTTTAATGTTTACAATTAAAAAAAAATCTTCAGCCTACAGAGGTGAGAGTAAATAAACTTCTTGTAACATGTTGCTATGCATCCCATAGGTCACAGACATGATAATACATTAGACTGATTTGCAATAGAAACAAGACTTTAGAAGTGTTATGTATGGCTATGCTGTGCTATGCTTGTACAGAAGTTCAATATACTCACTGAAAATTTTTCTTTATTGTACTGATCAATATTGTCCACCAGCTTCAAAGTACTTGCCTGCCTCCCATCAAATGTTATTTGTTCCTTTAAACTCTTGTATCTTTAAGAAACTGGAGATCCTTTTGGTTTGTGCTTCTATAACGTTTAAACGTCTATAACTAGAATATCCATATCTTCATACTAAAAGAAGTATACTTCTTATGACATAAAAATGATACTAATTTAATAAAATTGTTGTTATAGTAACAATCACTTTGCTTACAGGCTTCTACTAATTTTGCATGTTTTCCGTATGTTCTAAATAAGTAATTGCTAATTTTCTGCATCTCAAGACCAAGCATGAAATTCTTTTGTGTCATGCAGCTAGTCATCTCTATACAATCTTCAGATTCTATCCTGAATGCCAGCTGGTTTTAGTATTACCTCAAAATAAACAGGAAAATACTCTTTTGCTGAGTTATCAGAAGTCCTCTGCTCAGCTAGTGAGTCTGAATTCACAGAAACACTGAATGATTGATGTTGGAAGGAACCTCTGGAGATCATCTGGTCCAAGCCCCCCCCTCCCCAATCAGTCAGGTTCACCTACTGCTGGTTGCCCAGGACCATGTCCAGACAGCTTTTGCATATTTCCAAGTGAGGTCACCCTCACAGTAAAAATGTATTTCCAGATTTATATAATTTTCTGATTTTTTTCCTGAAAAATAAAAATAATCCAGAATTGTATCATTCAATTCAAAGGTTCCCCTATGTTTTACTAACATTACCACTGAAGTATCTCAAGATAAAACATGACAGGTAAAGTGAAACTTGTAACCTGATTAAGTCAACTAGAGTTTCTCTTTTGATTTAAACAAAAGTAAGAAATTGTATTGATGGTCTCTGATGTCTTAGAAAAGCTTGCAGTAAAGCTCTGTTTCCTGATGTTCAGATGAAACCTCCTGTGTTTCAGTCTGTGCCCATTGCCTCTGGTCCTGTCATTGGGCACCACTGGAAAGAGCCTGGCTCCCTCTTTTTTACACCCTCCTTTCACGTATTCATATAAATTGATAAGATCCCCCTTAGCCTTCTCTAGGCCAAACAGTCCCAGATCTCTCAGTCTTTCCTCACAGGGGAGATGCTCCAGACCCTTAGTCACCTTAGTGACCCTCTTTTGGACTCTCTCTAGTATGTCCATGTCTCCCTTGTACTGGGGAGCCCAGAAGTGGACAGAGTACTCCAGGTGTGGCCTCAGCAGTGCTGAGTAGAGCAGAAGGATCACCTCCCTCTACCTGCTGGCAACACTCCTCCTTATGCAGCCCTGGATTTCATTAGTCTTCTTTGTTGCAAGGTCACGTTGTTGGCTTTTGTTGAACTTGGTGGCCACAAAGACTCCCAGGTCCTTTTCTGCCAAGTTGTTTGCCAGCCAGTAGACCCCCAGCATATACTGGTGCATGGGGTTGTTTCTCCCCAGGTGTAGGACTGCAGTTCTCCATGTTGAACTTCATGAGGTTCCTGTCAGCCCATTTCTCCAGCCTGTTGAGGTCCCTCTTGATAGCAGCACCACCCCCTGGCATATCAGCCACTCCTCCCATTTTTGTGCCATCAGCATACTGGCTGAGGGTACATGCTGCCCCATCATGGGGCATGAGACTGACATAAACAAATAGAAAGGTGAAAGGAGCTGTTAGGAAGAAAACAAGAAGTGCTTTACCAAAAATGGTTGTGGTGGAGGGAAAAAGGGGGAGTGTCATACTGAGTGTGTTTTGTGGCTCTAACATCAGAAGGAACTGTAGCAGTTCCTTACCCTCAGAAGTATCACATCAGATACTTCTGATTCACTGATAAAAGGTGGTGGTATATGGGGTAGTAATCTCTTCCACCAACACCTTTTATATCTGTGTGAGACAAAGGCTACCACAAAGTTTATATCCATTCTAACTTGCCACAGATCAAAGCATCCCATCCTCACAGCACTTGCAGAGATGTGGTAGGTTTTAGTAGATCCAAAGCCTAGTACAGAAATGAAAATACTGCTCTAACTGATAGAATACATATGCAAGTCAGGAGTACAGGCCTTTTTTTTTTTTTTTTTTTTTTTTTTTTTCCTTTTTTCCCCGGGGTAAGAGGAAAGCTTTCATTTAGCTAATTAGAGCGGAATCCAGACATGAAAAGCAAGTCTTTGTCATAATTTTGCTGCTATTGCTGCAGGTCCATTGCATTGTTTTGCTTAGCTGTTCTAACTTGTTAGAAGCCTTGCCCAGAACAAGGATGGCAGCATCTGCTGGGCAGAAAGATGAGTCTTAAGCAATATTTACGCAAACATGATGATCAGCAGGTTTGCTGAATGCATCTCTGCAAAACTATTGTTCTCATTCTTAGGTTGATACAATTAACTTCAACTGTGTCAGCAAGTAGCTCACACAGGCACTGTCCTCCAACCAAAGACTCAGGACTGAGTATACCTCGCAGCTGCTTGCTGTAATGGTCATGCTGCCTGTGTGCCTGGCTCTGCTCTCTGCTTGCCTTCTCTTTCAGCTTCCCGCTAATGCCCAAAACACATTCCCAGCCCTGTCAAGACAATATAGAACTGATAGTGGGAAGAAAGGTAAGTAAAAAAAGTCATGCTCAGCTTCTAGTCTATATCCCTCTTCTCTGTCTTCTGTCCACTTCTGGCTGCTGGACAGTCTACTAAATTCATGGTTCTCTGCATGCCAGAGAGTAGCTGCTGAGGCAAGCAGAAAACCAGAGAAGATATGCAAGCAGTAAGGAATGGAGTCACCTGTTGGAGTCAGATAGCACATTGACTCCCCGAGGAAAATGCCTATGACAGCTGAGCAATCTGCTGTCACCTCTAATCTAGCACATGCCACTGCTCCAGAACCTGGAAAGTGTCTCATTGTGTCTTTCACTTTGCCATGCTTATACTATTCCCATCGATTACCATCCTTATATGTTATGAAACTGCCTCCATGGCTTACACCTAACCTTGCCATGGTCTCATTTGCAAACTAATTTGGCAGAAACAAATAGAAAATTGATTTTGTCTCTTAAAAGAAGATTTTTATACTCTGAAAACTCTCTGTCCCTAAATGGAATCAAAAACCACAGAAAATAGTGACTAATAATACTAATATTTCAATAATTTTAAAACATTAATTTTGAAATTATTTTTATGTCACAGAAATGTGTTGAGATAAATATATATGGCAAGTTTTTAACAAGTCAAGAATTAATGTTTAGAAAGTTAAAACCAACAGCTGGCTTCTTTGAACATTTCTACATTCCTAAGTAACTAGCTCCACAGGGAGTTCATATTTTCCATATATCTGCCAGGAATATTTTTACCGCTTTGGCTATTATATTTTACAGTCCAAAATTACTTAATTTTAAACTATGAGAGAAGATATTTATAATATATGTATGAGACGAGATCCAGGGATTAACATTTTCTAAATGCTTCAGCTATCCTGAATTTTTTTTTTTAAATATACATATTTAAGAAGGAGGAGAAAGCTAATGTAAATATCTTAAATACCACAAGAATGTATAATGTTTTTGACAACATTATCTCATGACCTCTCTTATCAGTAATAACAGAGATTACTCAACAGTTTCTCAAGCTAACCAGTAACGAGGATCACTCTGTCATGATAGGATAACATTAGACTGCAGGAGCCTAAAGCATTTCAACAAACAAGTAAAAAAGTATCACTAAAATTAGTTAATTTGAGAGCGTGTAGTGTAGCAGTCAAGCAAAGCAGCACATGGTATTGGAAAGAAGAAAATAATGTTGCCAATGATTCAAATAAATTCATATTAAAAAAAAAAAAAAAAAGAGGAAAAAAGAAAGACCTTGCCATATCTGGATGTGTGCGCAGATGTAAGCATTGTCTTGTAAAGTAATAAAATAAGATCGAATACTTGATCAAATATGCTGTTCAGGTTTTCCATCTCCAAGTGCTGTGTTCAACTTGTCAGGGTTTAGCAATTTCCCTGGAGATCATAGCATTCCAGTTTTACTAGAGAGTAGATTGAAAGTTGTATATGGAAGAATAGCAATCTCAATAGGTCCTTGTAACTTCTATCGTTAATACACTGATTTATCTGAATTTCAAGAGTTGTAATACCATTAAAGAGGTATAGAGACAGGGATTTTCATATATATAAATGGATGATATTTTTAACAGTAATAATAAATTGACTTTGACAGAAAATAAAATTAAAAGGTAAAAGCAGAAAAATCACATGAATTAAAAGCTCTTGTTTTTATTATCCGTACTTAAAAAGTCTTTAAATAATCAAAAGAAATAAGGAAAATAAGGGAAACTCCTTTAATCATAGAAATTGTTAACCAAGTGACCTACTCATGAACTTGGAGATGGAAAACCCGAACAGCATATTTGATCAAGAATTTGATTATATTTTATTAGTTTACAAAACAATACTTACATTCTGTGTAAAGAAATGTGGAAAGTGATGGCGTGTTTGTTTAAGTTACTTGGCTGAGGACTATTCGGTATAAGAAAATAAGCAACAAAGAAAGTGATAATTAAACACACGATACACAAACCTAACAAGAAGTGATAACAGACACAATAATGAAGATCACACCTCTTCAGCCACTGATGGATGGGCCATAAAGGAACAACTCAGGCATAGTCTTGAAGATGGTCACCTTGAACATCGTAACTGGCATGGGGAAACAAGAATAACAAGAGAATGGGGCCTGTGGGGACATATGAAACTTCCTACGGGATGATTAGGGTAAGGATCAAAGATGGGGAAAAGGGGGCAACAGGTGAGATCAGGGAGGAACAAGTGTGGGAAGACAGGAAAGGGGATAAAAGGAACCAGCTGCATATAAGCAGGGCCAGTCAGTACACTTGCCTGACTTAGCCCGGCACCTGATCACTGCTGTCTATACTATCTTTTTACGATAGAAATCCTTTTTTCTTAGCTATTTTTTTTTCTGTGCACTTTCACTCTCTGTCCCCCTGCAAACAAGAAAGCAGCAGCCACATCTCAGCCTGGGCAGAGACCACAGTCCCTGAGTACCAACCTGGGCTCCAGTGGCCAGGCAGGGGGGAGTCTTGGGCTAGAGCTGCTGGAGGGAGGCAGCCACTCCTAACATGCCTTAACAGTCTGAGTCCCAAAATTCTCTAATATGGAAGGTTTTTGGGTTTTGTTTTTGTTTTGTTTTTTTTAAGCCTGAATATTGTTTTGGCAGAGTTGCATATTGAATGCAATATGTTATTTTTAGAGATTTCAGGTAGGAACATTTCGGTTTTCCTTCTCAACCTTTTATTCATATAAGGGGAATATCACCCTATAACAATGATGTATAAAGAAGAAAACTAAAAGTCAGGAAAGTGTAAATGACTATTTCTGTATCTATTTTATTTATGTAGGATGAGAAAACCATGAAATTTTGCCTCAAAACTCAAAGTTAATGAAAGTTAACTACACTGGATTGGGATGAGGTGCATTACATTGCACATTTTTATTTCAGAGCAGAAGAAAAAAAATCATATCATCACCTATTAAATCCAGTGAAAATCTTAATATATTTATATTTAAATAAAAGACACAACTTCAAGTGTCATAGTGCCATGTACACACACAAAAACATTAGGATGATAACAAAATAAAACAAGTGTGTTCCATACAGAATAACAAATGTGCTTTCATCCCATAAAATTGTAGCTCTTAGAATTAATTCCATGTTCTTCTACTTTCTACTTTTGGATATTCCTCATTAATTTTTTGCAGCCGCTCCCCCCCCCCCCCCCCCCCCCGGCCTTGTTTTCGCTGGCAAAACATGACTTTCATGAGTTTTGCCAGCAGCGAGGATTATTTTCCTACAACTCTCATAGTAAATTAGAAACGGGTGAATCTCTACAGGGTTGGAAGTACAGCTGAGATAAGCAATTTTTCTGAAACTTTTCTTAGTGGCCTAGGGCCTTCAGTGGGAGTTTATAATTCAGCATTCCCCCATATGTTTGGAGACTTGACACTATATTTTTCCACTTAGGAAGAATCAAAGGAAAGCTAGTTCCAGAAGTCGTATTGTCTCAGGGAAGACTGGAAGCATTAAGAGTTTGAACTGTGTCAACACAGAAGGTAAAATAATTTGTTGCACATCTTTTTGTTTAAATAAATCTGCTCCCCACTTGGGGATAATCCAGCTTTATTACTTACCAAATGGGGGTGGGGTTACATCTACCCATATCTATCTCTACTCCAAATACTTTATCAAAGCACTTGAAGACACCAGGAGCAGGTTCTAATCCCTGTTGCGTTGGCAATGCAGCTTTATTCTACTCATTATTTCCTTTTGCATCTGTGTAGGATAAAGACTCATTACTACCCTAATTTTATTCCAGTTGTGTAACACAAAATCATTTTAGCAAAGGGAAAGTTTTCTATCTGATGTTCTAGCTTGGGCAGTTGGTGAGTAATCTCAGCTCTAACACTCCTTGATCCTGGATCCTTAAATCTTTTATTTCTCCTCCCTCCATCTGTTGCCATTGTCTTTCTCTGATGACTACAGATAGAGCCTCATTCAACACTTATGTGGCCACAGTTCAATACTAGACAAATTGTAGTAAAATCTATTACCTTTACTACAGTCCTTGTCCCAGCTAGCTTTTTTTATACCACCATGGCTACTGCAAAATACCGGTCATTCAATATCTAACACTCCTAATCCCAGACCTCCAAAGTCCTTTCTTTTATCTCCGTTTGTTCCTTTTTATTTAATTTCTCTCAGTCTTTTAACAGTGCTCCCTGAAATAATGTATCTTAGTTTGGATTTCAGATGTAGTTATTATTCTGCTGATGTATTTCAGAATCTTTTTTTTTTATTTTACTCAGAAACAAGATTGACTCAAGAAGAAAATATTTTTGTGGGAATTGGGGCAATGGAAACAGTCTTCAGGTATCACATTGTATACATCATATGTATACAATCTCTATTAGTGGTTGTTCCAGTTTAGATATTAGCTCAGTAATGCTGAGAGAGATACTGAATAACAATCGAAACTGTCTATTCTAGAAATAGATTCAAAGACTATAGGTTTACTAATTTACATTGTTTCCTCAGTGCCACTTTGCAGTTACGGAATGCATCAGGCTGTGATTTTTTTCTCTCTTTCTATATGGACAATTCATCTCATTATGGTAGTGGCCTGCCAAATTGCCAGTGTCTATATAAATTTCCAGGGCTTTCACAGTCCAGAAAGCAAAATGAGATCTTGCATTTTAACTGATTAAATTGTACTCTATATTCTAACAAGTGCATATAAGAAGAATTTATATTTCTATTATTCTATCCACTGAGGCAGCCCTACCAAAGCTATCATTTACTAGCAGCTGAATCAGACTAATGATTCTCAGAAATATAGATTCATCACTGGTGCCTGGCATCTTGGGAACAACTTCAATCTTTTGTATGGATTTGCTTCTCAGGAAACAACCGACCATGACTGTTGAAAGCAGTCCTTCTTTCCTGAAGGGAACCATAAATACTAGAGATGAAGGGGATATATAACATCATTAATAATGAATGAAAATCTCACTCAATATGTTTAAGAAAAAAATTCTTCAAGACTTGATCATTAGTTGTAGAATAAACATTTTCATGGCTAACATTCTAAAATACAAAGGAACATTAGACTAACAAGGGCAATCACTGTTGAGTGCACAATTCTGCACAGGACTTGAGCCTGCAAATCATGTAATTTTAGTTGCTATTTTCTTTTCTCCTTTTTTTCTGCTGCATGAAAACTACTTAGGGCAGAGACTGTGTGTTTTTATTTGGACAATTCTCAGCACAAGAGGGCTTAATAAAGGCACTGCTGGAATAATAGAATATTCCAGAAGTAACTTTTAAAATTAACGGTTAAGATTAATTTGAAAAGAAGAAACAGCTATACGTTCAGCTGATTACATGAAAAGGTTTTCTTTGTAATTTAGATAAATGTTTTCCTGGCAATGAAATTGAATATAAAAGTATTGATTATTCACAAAGTAATCATTAAGAAATTGGGTAAATGTAATCACATTGCACAGCCAAATGAAATTAACAGATGTCACCAGGAGGAATAGGATAATAATAATATATTATTAAATAGGGGGAAAAAAATCAGAAAAAAAATATGCATAGAGATCTAGTAATACCACTATTTTTAAGATGAATGCTATCTTAAAGAGGACTGAAGGGAATAGAATATTATTATTCTGTGTGTCTGTGCATATATTACATTACTAAATTTTCTGAACAGGAAGTAGAAGAGATTTTAAAAGTATGTCTGGTTTCTATACCCTACTATGTTTTTCCTCTCACAAATAAGAGGATGTATGTGAAGAAAATGATCTGAATAATTTGGTAGATCATTAGACTTCACAAAAGAGATCTTCCACCAATCACCCTCAGGGATCTTTGGAAAATGATACTGCATCTACAAACAAGGCTTTCTGTCTTAGAACTTGCCTTCCTTGAAAGACATATGGACTTAGGGTTTTTGTTTCCACTTGGCACCAAGTCACAATTTTCTAGACCCACATCAAAAATATGAAGTGCTAGAGGTGCTTATTAATGGGTATGGAGTGTGGATTATTAGGGAAGTATGACTAGTTCAATAGTGCAGCCTGAATAATTCAGTTATGCTTTTAATATGAATCATCCTTTGGAAAACTCTGCATTCATCTTCAGTAATTACAGAGGAAGACTAAGATCCTAATCTGTGTGCGTAAGTTAGTTGCCTAAAATTAAGCACTATAAATATCCACCCAGACGAAAACAGCTGCTTAGAACCTGAGATATGAGATACAATTACATTTTTTTTTTCCTATTAATTGTTCATATTTGTGCAAACAAGTCTATTATAGGTAGAGGCAAAACAAAAATCCTTTTCCAAATTAGTCAGGTAAACACAAATATATAAAAAATTTAAAGAGTACAGATATTCTTTGCAGAATTGCATGCATGCTTTGACTTGAAAAGCATAAGACTATTCTAAAGTTCTTCAAATATTAATTTTAACTTAGCGTACAATTTTACAATACTTTATACAGGCTTTGCTTACTGAAGAAAAATGGAAATGTAAGGAAGAGTTCAAGCTCTCTGCAGCCCCTCCTTTTCAGCCTTCCTGTCTGCAAAGAAAGTAAAGAATAATCATGTCTTATGCCAGGTCCAGAGATAAAAAACAGCCCCACTGTTTCACCAAATTCCATTTAAATAGATATAAAAACAAGGAAGAAAATATGATATACTAAGTAAATATTAGGAAATAACTGATTTGAAAATTAATTTTCAATTGTAAGAATAAATACAAAAGCACTAACTGAAACAGTCAGCATCATTTTCAGTGAACTGAAAAATCAAACAAATACTTTCACAGCAGAATTAATTGTTTTATTCTGACAAAATTGTTTGTTTTATTTTGAACATGTAAATTCTTTTCAACTTTTAAGAAATGGGAAATTTCAAAATGAAAAGTGAATTTCAACAAAAAATGAGACAAATATCAGAACTTGCCATCATTGAAATGAAAGAAAAAATTACAATTTCATTATAGAAAGTCACTTACAGAAAAAAAAAAATACCTGTTACATGTTTTGGTGGTTTTCAAAATTTGGTTATTTAATGGAAAAAAAAAATATTGTGTACATGCTATCTGTACCATTCTTTTTTTAAGAGGAAGGTAAACAGTCCCTTAATGTGAAGAGAAAAATCTTCATGCTCTTGAATTTGTGTAGTTACCTGGTCAAAGACATCAGACAAAAGGATATTTTACATAACAGTTGTTATTCAATATGCTGATTATTCCCTCCTTTCACATATTTATGAAGTCCTATTGCTAACCAACATGAAATTAGATGAAATTGTTCCACTGTTCTTGTAGCTGCAAAAGTAAAAAATGCTGAAATGTTCTGCTAGAAATATATGTATATTTATTGAAATGTATATGCACATGTGTGTATACATACATATAGATAAATATGTACTATATATAACATATATTATTGAATATATCTTATATAATAATAGTGAATATAAGGTAATCGTGGATCAACTTGTCTAGGTATGTAAGTCATTCTGCATCATCTGTTATGGGCCACTATTATGAAAATAGATTATACTTAACCTCCATATTATAGAAGTAGGCGCATAGTGAAATTCTATGCTTACGTTTCACAGGAGGTCAAACTACATCCTAAGGATGTTCTCTTGCTGTAAGGGCTCTGATTCAGTGGGCTGCCTATAATCAAGGAACAAGTGAAGACAAAGTTAATGAGGACTGTACAAAACATAGTTCTCAGAAATTCCAGGCACTGCACAGAAATCGAAGAACCCTTACATTCTGGGTAGTTAGACATGTCAGTATTTGTTAAAGATTATATGAAATTTAAATCAATTGACCTATTTTACACAGTGACCTTAAAACTGGATAACATTTTCTTTAGAATTACGACTTCTCCCTGTTGATTCTAGAAGGAGCAAACTCATTTCAGAAGTCAAGAATTTCCATGCAGAGGTACCAAAAGTCATCTTGAAATGCACCTAACCTCAACATTGAAAATTTTGTATTTAAAATCCATCTTGAAAATACTCATTCTGCTTGCAGTTCAGACATGACTCTTTGCTCAAACAAGACCTAGAAAAGTAAATTAGCAGTTCTGGATTCAGATGAGACTTTTAAACACGTGCTTTAAATTTAGCCTTAAGTAAATATTTTATTTATGTCAACATAGTGATTTAACTTTAATTTCTTGAACTGCATGCTATCACTATTTTTCCTACAATTCTTACATTTCCTTCATTACAATCAATGCTGGCTTTAATAAAATGATTACTTTTTAAATGTGGTAATTTCATGATACTAGGTATATTTCACAAATATAAACTACTGAGTGTCAGAGTCCAATATTCTCTGGTTCTTTTAGATTTGCCACACAAGGAGGATATAATGTTTTAATACTAAATTTACTTACATGAAGACAATTGACATTATATGGGATTTTGATTTAGAAAAGTGATACAACAGTATACTGAACTCATAACACAAGCACAATATAACAATTGCAATACAATTGAATCACAATACAAACATGATTCCTATTACCAGTCTCTACATGCTCACTGTCCCAACACTGGGCATCCCCAGGCACTGGGAAAGAATACATGGGTTGAAGCCAGCTCAAGCCCTTTGCTCTCATCAAATTTCATTCTGTTGGTTGCTTGATTTTTGTACTCTATGTTGGGCTGAGCCACTGTCGTGGTTTAATACCAGTGGGCAACTAAGCACCACGCAGCCGCTCGCTCACTCCCCCCAACCCCCCGGTGGGATGGGGGAGAGAATTGGAAGAGCACAAGTGAGAAAAACTCATGGGTTGAGATAAAAACAGTTTAATAATTGAAATAAAATTATAACAATAATAATAATATGATAATAATAATAATACACAAAGCAAGTGATGCACAGTACAATTGCTCACCACCCGCCGACCGATGCCCAGACAGTCCCCGAGCAGCGGCCCCCCCGGCCAGCTTTCCCCAGTTTATGTACTGAGCATGACGTCACATGGTATGGAATGTCCCTTTGGCCAGTTTGGCTGTGCCCCTGTCCCAGCTTCTTGTGCACCTCCAGCCTTCTCAGTCGGTAGAGCATGGGAAGCAGAAAAGTCCTTGGCTAGTGTAAGCACTACTTGGCAACAACTAAAACATCGGTGTGTTATCAACTTTGTTCTCATCCTAAATCCAAACCACAGCACTGTACCAGCTACTAGGAAGGAAATTAACTCTATCACTGCCAAAAACAGGACAATATCCACCCCTTATTCTATATGATCTGCGTCATGCTCGTCTCATATTTTCCAGTACATTTTCATTAATCACCACCCCCCTTTCTTTTTTTTTTAATATATATATATATACACAGAGATATCATTCCCTTCGTCTGTGGGCCATCCCTATAAAATGTTCGGTGAGTTCATTTAGTCCATGACTTCGGGCTCCATCTGTCATAATAATCTTTCAGGGCAGGAAAGATGGAGATGGTATGTGGTGTTGGATTTTTTCATGTGGAAGTCAGTTCTGGTACCATCATCACTGTGCTTTGCTTGGTTTCATTGAAGTTATTCTTCATTAGTTTGGGTGATTGTTATTGTAATAACATTAGTATGGCATATAATATGATTAGTATTATTAGTATATCTGTGTATTATTAGTATAACTATTATAACTATAATTAGTACTTAACATCACATAATTCAGATCATTGGCTATTGTCACCCAAAATCAAATCCCCTTGAGGTACACATCGGACTTCCCCATCCTTCCGCTTTATCCACCAAGTGCACCCAGGTCCTTGAGCAAAAGCAATCCAAAGGATGGGTTTGCCTCTGCCCGAGGCAGGAATAACCCAGACTGTCTTCCCCAGCATATTTTTTATGTGCAGTACAGGGACTTTATTCCCATCTACAGTACGTAAAAGTTCTGACTGGGCAGGGCCTCCTCGATTGGCAGATCCCCGAGTGTTGACTAACCAGGTGGCCTTTGCTAAATGCGTATCCCAATGTTTGAACGTCCCACCACCCATTGCTCTCAGTGTAGTCTTTAACAGTCCATTGTATCGTTTGATTTTCCCCAAGGCTGGTGCATGATAGAGGATGTGATACACCCACTCAATGCCGTGCCCTTTGGCCCAGGTGTCTATGAGGTTGTTTTGGAAATGAGTCCCGTTGTCTGACTCCATTCTTTCTGGGGTGCCATGTTGCCACAGGACTTGCTTTTCAAGTCCCAGGATAGTGTTCTGGGCAGTGGCATGGGGCACGGGATCTGTTTCCAGCCATCCGGTGGTTGCCTCCACCATTGTAAGCACGTGGCGCTTGCCTTGGCGGGATTGTGGGAGTGTGATATAATCAATCTGCCAGGCCTCCCCAGATTTATATTTCAGCCATCGTCCTCCATACCAGAGGGGCTTTAAGCGCTTGGCTTGCTTGATCACAGCGCATGTTTTGCATTCATGGATAACCTGGGCTATAGTGTCCGTGGTCAAGTCCACCCCTCGATCACGAGCCCATCTGTATGTTGCATCTCTTCCTTGGTGACTTGAGGTGTCATGGGCCCACCGAGCTATAAATAATTCACCCTGATGTTGCCAGTCCAGATCCACCTGAGCCACTTCAATCTTAGCAGCCTGATCCACCTGCTGGTTGTTTGGATGTTCTTCAGTGGCCCAACTCTTGGGTACGTGAGCATCTACGTGACGGACTTTTACAACCAGGTTCTCCACCCGGGCAGCAATATCTTGCCACAATGCGGCAGCCCAGATGGGTTTGCCTCTGCGCTGCCAGTTGCTCTGCTTCCATTGCTGCAACCACCCCCACAGGGCATTTGCCACCATCCATGAGCCAGTATAGAGACAGAGCACTGGCCACTTTTCTTGGTCAGCAATGTCTAAAGCCAGCTGGATGGCCTTGACTTCTGCAAATTGGCTCGATTCACCTTGTCCTTCAGCAGTTTCTACAACTTGTCGCATAGGACTCCATACAGCAGATTTCCACCTCCAATGCTTTCCCACAAGACAACAGGACCCATCAGTGAATAGAACATATTGCTTCTCATTTTCTGGTAGTTCATTATAAAGTGGGGGCTCTTAACCGTGCGTCACCTCCTCCTCTGGCGATATTCCAAAATCTTTGCCCTCTGGCCAATCCATGATCACTGCCAGGATTCCTGGGTGACTGGGGTTTCCTATTCAAACCCATTGTGTGATTAGTGCGACCCACTTACTCCACGTAGCATCAGTTGCATGATGTGTACAGGGGACCCTCCCTCTGAACATCCAGCCCAGCACCAGCAGTCGGGGTGCCAGGAGGAGCTGTGCTTCAGTGCCGATCACTTCTGAAGCAACTTGAACCCCTTCATATGCTGCCAATATCTCTCAGAAACTGGATACCCTTCTCCATGGTGGCCCACTTGCTTGGGCGACATATGACATCTTCCTTAAAGGGATACCTTTCCTTCACGCTTGACAAGAGTCGCCTCCAAAGGCTGAGGATACGTGTCCCTTTTCCAATTGCTTTATCAATGCCCCATTCCCTAGAAAGGGATCCCAGCTGCTTGGCTTCCCTACCCTCTAATTCCAGGCTACTGGCCCCATTATCCCAGCATCGGAGCAGCCAGGTGACAATATGCTCACCTGGACGGCAGCTGAAATCTTTTCGTATATCTCGCAGCTCACTCAGGGATAGGGATCGGGTGGTCACTGCCTCGTTTATGAGTTCTTCCTCTTCTTCCTCCCCAGTCAGCGGCTGGCTCTCCTCCTCCTGTTCTCGTGATGGCCCTTCTCTAGGGTCATCTGTCTCATATACTTCTTCCTCCAGCCCCCTTTTACAAGACGCTTCTTCCTCCCTTACTAAACGAGCCGACTTCCGCTTCCAAAATTTCTTCTTGTGTACAGAGGCAACTGATACCGGCACAGGCTGGTTCTTTGGTTCAGCCACAGGGTGTCGCTGGGGTCTGAGTGGCCGCAGGGCCTGTTGCCAGAGTCCGAGTAGCTGCAGTGCATGTCGCCGGGGTCTGAGTGGCTGCACAGCATGTCTCTGGGGTCTGAGTGGTCACAGGGCGTGTTGTTTTACCATCAGATACAGAGACCTTCTCTTCCCTTTGAGAGTACTGAATGGTGTTGAACAGGGCTCGGTATAGGCCAGGCCCCAGCACGTTGCAGTGATCTGCATCTCTCTGGAGTTGCCAGGGTGACAGCATACTTTGTCCAAATATTCTACTAACTCTTCAGGATTCTGCACTTGCTCAGGGGTGAAGTTCCAAAACACTGGGGGTGCCCATTGGCCTAGGTACTTGCCCATCTTGTCCCACACACCCTGCCACTCATAACTATCCAGCCTTGGGGCAGATCTCTGGATGATATTCTTAAATTGCTTACCAACTTTAGACAAAACCGAAACAATATTCCCAAGAAGTACCAATAGAAGTATCTTAACTACTGAAGGCTGTTCAAAATACTGAAAAGTTACTGTAACGAAGGAGGAAACATCATAGAAGAAGGTAGTGACACTGCCATTCTGTATTTCCTCCGTAAAAAAAACTCTCAGAAAAGTCACTGCAATTGCTAGTTGTCTCCACGAAATGGTCTCTGTGGTACAGTAACGGCTTCATTGCGAAATTTACATACCACACTAAGGTCAAGGTCAATGTTCTAAAAACAAACCTCACAAGCGAGACATCACTATTCACTGCAGACCACAGCAAACTGCAAAACCCAACACCAATCTTTAACATGTACAACAGGAAAAAGAGCACGATGCAGATTACACAAATCAATATCGAGAACAGAGAAACCATCATTGTGACCCACAACTATTAACAGATATAAGTTCCTTAATACACTCCGGTTAATCTGTTATTATCTCAAACCCTTCGTGCCCCACGTTGGGCGCCAAAAAGGACTGTCGTGGTTTAATCTCAGTTGGCAACTGAGCACCACGCAGCCGCTCGCTCACTCCCCCCACCACCACCGGTGGGATGGGGGAGAGAATTGGAAGAGCACAAGTGAGAAAAACTCGTGGGTTGAGATAAAAACAGTTTAATAATTGAAATAAAATAATAATAACAATAACAATATAATAATAATAATAATACACAAAGCAAGTGATGCACAGTGCAATTGCTCACCACCCGCCGACTGATGCCCAGCCAGTCCCCGAGCAGCGGCCCCCCCGGCCAGCTTTCCCCGGTTTATGTACTGAGCATGACGTCACATGGTATGGAATGTTTCTTTGGCCAGTTTGGGTCAGCTGTCCTGGCTGTGCCCCTGTCCCAGCTTCTTGTGCACCTCCAGCCTTCTCAGTCGGTAGAGCATGGGACACTAAAAAGTCCTTGACTAGTGTAAGCATTACCTAGCAACAACTAAAACATTGGTGTGCTATCAACTTTGTTCTCATCCTAAATCCAAAACACTGTACCAGCTACTAAAAAGGAAATTAACTCTATCCCTACCGAAACCAGGACAGCCACATAAACACTTCCCCCACGTTGATCTGGCTGGCTCAGGAAGTTAATACTTTTGATTGATTATTTTAAGAAGACCATTCACATAATTAATAATTAGTAATTAATAATTAATAATAATTAATAATAATTAATTAATAATAATTAATAATTTTTGGGCCCCTCACTACAAGAAGGACGTTCAGGTGCTGGAGCGTGTCCAGAGAAGGGCAACGAGGCTGGTGAGGGGTCTGGAGCACAAGTCTTATGAGGAGCGGCTGAGGGAACTGGGGTTGTTTAGCCTGGAGAAAAGGAGGCTGAGGGGAGACCTCATCGCTCTCTACAACTCCCTGAAAGGAGGTTGTAGCGAGGTGGGTGTTGGTCTCTTCTCCCAAGTAACAAGTGATAGGACGAGAGGAAATGGCCTCAAGTTGCGGCAGGGGAGGTTTAGATTGGATGTGAGGAAAAATTTCTTTACTGAAAGAGTGGTTAAACATTGGAAGAGGCTGCCCAGGGAAGTGGTTGAGTCCCCATCCCTGGAGGTATTTAAAAGACAAGTAGATGAGGCACTTAGGGACATGGTTTAGTGGGCATGGTGGTGTTGGGTCGACGGTTGGACTCGATGATCTTAGAGGTCTTTTCCAACCTCAATGATTCTATGATTCTATGATTCTATGATTAGTTCATCCATTCAAATGATACAGCCGTTTATCTACGACAAAGTCCACCTTCTCGTCCCCTTGACGTTGAGAGAAATTCAGCTTCCTTTAGGATAGCTGTGGTCACTTCCTACATTATTTTCTGAGCTTCATGAGCACAGCATCCTTGCCTGTCTTCTCTGAGTCTTCTTCCATTGTTGGCATTTGTTGATCACTCACAAAAGGATAGAGATTGCATTTCATGGCACTTGTGTTAGTATTCTTTCTACTTAACTGTTACAAGCTCTGAAAATCCATGACTTGCAATTTCAAATAAAATATACCAGATTTCCTTTGGATCCAATACTTTTTTTGATAAGAAAAAGAAAATAAGCCTAAACTATCCATGTTAAATGTTAGGTGTAAATAAATGAGTAGATTATATCAGTTTTACAATAAAATGAATTATAATCAATTCCTTCTTTGGTGTCACATTATTTACAAACACAAGATATCCTTGTTGAACTGATCCATCTGGTCGTCTTTTCTTTCAAATCCAGTCAGGACATAGTCCTTCCATAACATTGCATAGAAGATTAGACTGAGATGACATGAGTGTATTTTCTGTGTACTGTTTAATTCATATTTCATCTGAACCCCACCCTATGTATGTTGACTGTTGTGGGAACAGAGAAAAGACAGATTAATTAACATATGTTCCTAGCACTGTTCTGACAATTTGGAGTCTTGATTCCCCTGCCACATACCTTTCTTTTCCTGTCCAGTTTTTGATAGCCGAGTTACTAATCCAAATAGGAAAAAAAGGAATAAGTTTTCAAAAGCATTCTGGGCACAAAACCATAGAAACATACTGAGAAAAACAGTATGCCTGCTTAGTAGGATGATTACTACAGTTTTAACAGTCCCTTTTTGTGCAGCTGGTATGCATATATGCAGCTATTTAATTTCACCAGTTACTTAAATAGTTTCCACATTATGTATGTATTCAGTGTATGTGTTGATTCACTTGACTAGGTTGATTCCAAAGAAACCATTACTGTCAATCAAATAAATGATATGCATTTTAAAAATATTTGTTTAACCAATTACATAGTTAATGGGGAAAAAAAAAAATATATACTTAAAATTACATATCTTTTTGAAAGACTATCACTTCCTTACCATGCAGGGCCACACAGCTACATTTTGATGTTATCAGTATTTGTTTGTTTTAATTAAATCTAACATTATGCTATATCTAGAATAATTTGGAGAAGTTGTTGGATTTATACAGGAATTGTGCTGCTGCAGCTGAGGACAAAAATTCACATCCTGACTCTTGCTGGATAAAGGTTTAAGGAATAGACAGCATATAAACTGTAGAGAGACTTCAAAGTTCATTTGCCTGGACATGGCATTACTGACTATGTAAAGGGAGCTACATAATCTTTGGAAGGTCCAGAAGGCACACAACTGCTCAGAAAGGGAGTTTATTTGTCACCTTCAGCTGGAGGGCACTCAAATGCTTGAATTGCCAAGAAATAATCATCAACTTTTCTGGACTTCAGCTGCTTTCCACTCTCCGCTGCCAGTGCACAGAAAAGGATTTAATAATAATTACAGGGATGCAATGAGAAAGTGACTCTGTAGCCTACTATGTAGGATACTCACATGAGTGGTGAAATAAGATTCTGATCCTTGTTGCTAGAGCTGCTTCTTTAATTTGCTTAATTAGTTATGTAAAATACATAAGCATTACTGAGGGCAAGGAGCATAACCCTTGCAAGCATACTAATCAGTAATTTGTGCAAGTATATACTCTTGAGAGTGCTGCTGGGCTGCAGAAGCATTCTTCATTTTCACCTCTCTAAACCAGTAAGCCTTGAGGTCTTCTCTGCTCCACAGAGAAGATTTATCACCAGGGGAGGAGAAAGCTGCCTGATAAACAAGACAACTTTAAGGATCTCTTACTTCAGGGCCTAACTGAAGTAAGATCATCAGGTACAGCTCAGCAAGCCCAGGCAGCTGGAGCCCTTTCTCTCACCACAACCTCCCATGCTCAGGTGACTGTTGCCACTGGCATTTTTATACAGGATCAGCTACTATAACCAACCAACCAACCAACCACATTCCATTGGAAATACATGATCCAAGAAGATTATAGTAAAGAGGATTTCAAAATATTTTTCACCAATTTGACTATTCCTCTAAAATATTTTGAGATGAAAGTATCACTAGTTTTTTACTGATTGATATCTCATTCAATATGGGTATAGTTTTTTATTGTTTAAAAAATCTATGTAATTAAATTTGACCATTTTAAAAAAGAAATTAAACTATGTGGTTTTTTTTTTCCTAAGTTTGTTTTATAATGGGGTTTTTTTCAGAACTCATAATTTTCCAGAATGTAATTGCCAACCCCCCAAATATTATTCAAAAAAATAACTGCTAAAAATATCTTTGATATAATTGCTAGAAATATAACATGCAACATATACACATGCAAAACTGCATCTATCTACCTGGTCATCAGGATGCCAACAAATCACAAACTACAACTTTAAGAGGGATAAAATAAACAGCAGAGTTACAGTTCTATTCACCCACAATTGCAGTAAAAGAATACACAGGGCTATGATTTAATGTTCTTTGCAAGTTATTATTTTAGTGAAAATACCAGTTGTAGTTACGTTTTTTTACTGCCTTTACTATTTTCTTCTGTTGTGCTAACATGCAGATATTCAGCCTCTGAGAGCCGCTATAACTTAAGATTAGCTGTAACTCTTTCCTTTATCTCTTTTTCTCTTACAGAATAAAGCAGAAATTCCAAAAGAGTTTTGAAAGTATGCGTACATATGTAAACTGTAAATAATTTTTACCTTATCCCTTCTAAATTATGCTTGGACCATAGTTTGATTTTCCCTGGTCAAGTCTCTCATAATAAAAAAATTATACTTCTAAAAATAAATGCTAGACCATCCTTGGGTTTACAAATTGTAACACCTTTGCTGTGATTGCGATTTAGAATGATATGTTGTCACTTCAAATTACTTTGCTTTGGCAGCTGTTGTTTTTTTTTAAATTAAAAGTTAATTTGGTCAACATCCAGAATAAAGTGATGCAAAAATGTCTCTGTATTTATTGTGCTTGAATGACTGGAAGATTTTTAGCTTTAATGCTCCAGAATAATTTTATGTAACAGCAGGAGGTATGTAGACTTCAAACTAAACTGCTCCATTGATGTAACTTTTAAGAAATTTATGTAAAAAAGAGTTTGTTTTAATTATTGATGAAAATGAATGAGTTCATGGGATCAGTGCAAACCCTATAAAGAGACTTGCTTAAAGCTAGAGGCTAGACAATTATTAATAAAATATTTATTTAAGGTTTTAGGTTGGTTTTGGTTTTCAGTTTTCCAAGAACTATTAGATACAAATCACATCTGGAGCCTCAGATGTTCTTTCTCCTACCCCTTCCATTCCAATAAGTATATCTTACATTAAAGATTGAATTGGATAATTTGTCTTTCTGTTTTGAGAAAAAAAAAAAATATCAGGAATTCTTCCATAGAGACTTCAAATCTTCTCATCTTTGGATTCCCTGTAATTTGTAAAATGCCATTCTTTAGATTCTTAGATAGAGAATACTGAAAAAAACATACATTTCTTTCAGCACCAGTTTGGTTCATAAACAGTCAAATACCTGTCAGTACTACATAGTAATTGAAATAACAACCACGTTCATTTGGAAAATGTACACTTCTTCCTAGAACTTTATAAAGGAAACAGAACAGAAAGAAATTTAGCATCTGTATTTTCTATTTCTCTCTGTTTTGAGAACATTAACTCTGTGAAGTAATAATTGTAAAGATGATCCAGAAAGTACAGTGAATTAACTGAAAAAAAAAAAAATCTCATCATAGCATCACTTAATTTACTTATGCCTGGGCTTCTGAACGGACTGAATGAACCCAGAAGTATGCTCGTAGTTTCATTTTTCAGTGCTTAAGAAGCTTTAAGCATTTCAGACATGGTTTTACAAAATCCAGTATACTAACCAATAAACAGTTCTGAAAAGCAGGAGCAAAAAAGTGTTGTAAACTTCACATTCTCTGATTGAATTGCACATGGTTGGACGATGGATGTTGATATCCCACTGGACAACCGCTGTGCCTTAGAGAAGTGGTCTGCTTAGGTAACATACAAAGTGTAGGACTTTTCAAGAACCTCATGGTTGACTTAATCTGCCATGTGAATAACATTAGTTTAAGAGTAGATGGGTATGGTTGGAGATTATATGGGATGTCTGTACGGGTTTGGAAATTTCTGTCAACTCTGGTTCATTTTGCAAGTGAGTACATGCACAAGCCCATGCTGAAGAAAAGCACAGTTTTTGCTGCCTCCCAAGAACTGTGTATTTCTTCATCTAAGCAAAGGCTTGTATTCATTTTTCTCCCTTTCTATTATTCTTGACAATATTGGTAATAACCATCAAGAAAAACAAATATGTTATGTTTCTTTTCATAAACTTGCTTATCGAGCTCTGAGTGCCTGTTTGCATATAGGTCTCTACCCTGATGTTATTTGACAAATATTTTCTCTCTTACATCATCCTTGCCTTCAATACAGCAAGATAGCTACAGTATTCCATGCAAGCTTGAGAATTGAGGAGCAAGTAAGAAAGTAGATTAAGGGGAAAGTTTGCAAGGAATTTGTGAATTGTTCAGTCAGAAGAATTACCAGTAAAATTTCAAGTTTTTTATTGTATGTTATATATATGATGCTTGACTTTTTCAAACTGCTTTGCAAATGTTAATTAATAACCCAATACCAAAATTGAAAGTTTGTTAATTTATGTCATCTATCAACTTGATCACAAAATAAGTATTATTAAGCTTGAAGAATTAATGGTTGATCAGAAATAGTACTGAGGAAACCTCTGTGTTTAACCTTTTGATATAATAAATTGATTTTGTCAGTAGCTTAAATCAAACATCAATTTGCAATGGTTTATCTTTAAATGCTGGATTGCAAAAATTAGTAATAGAAAAATCTCTATGGCACTTTTCATCAAAGTGTCCAGAAGGGTCTGAGGGAAAACTTATTTTTACAGATAGCATGATGGCAAGAATCAGAAATGTTTTCTGTTTATTATGAATACCTGTATAAGCCAGTTACCATAAATGGTAATTTCACTATTATACTTCATCACACTTCTCTGAGACTTGGTTAGACAATGCTCTAATTAGATCATTTTACATATGGAAATGGAGGCATATCTTCTTACCAGTATTTACACTTGAAAACCCTACTGAACTTAATGGAAATTACTCTGATATTCTGTTAAAAATATTTTGTTCTAACAATAAAAGACAGAGAAGGCTGTGGATAAAGATAGTATCTTTTACTGGACCAAAATTAAAACTGGGAAGAATTTACCAAGATTAGGGTATGAAATTCTTTATTTTAGTCTAACTACAAATTGAGAATAATTTATCAGTTTAGTGTAAAATGCATAAATTGGGCCTTCTTTGAAAGAAGTGGTAGTTGGCAGTGAGAAAGAAGGTATTTTAATTGGAAGTCAGGAGAGAGACAGAGAATTGGGGGGGCAGGGAGAGAGAGAGGAGAGATATACACTCTTAGAAAAAGAGAAAGACTTGTGTCTTGAAGCTTTTGGAACACAGAAGGAAATAACTGGGGGAAGAAGACAAATAATAAAATATCACATATAGCAGGGGCTCTATGAGTTTGGGGTTTTAGTATTCAACAATGCTTTGAATTTTAGTTTCCAGCCTCATCTTTGGAAGATGAGCTGTCAGTCAGTGAAATGAACCTGTTTCTAATGAAGTCCTTTTTTTTTCACTAGGTTTTTAGAGTGTGTTAGTTATCACACATTATCCCAGTTGATCAGAAAACACCTCTTTTTCATCAGGAAGGTACGATAGATTGTGTTCATCATTAATTTTATAAAAACAGAAGTATACCTCACACAATGGAGTGATATATGTTGCTTTTGGCAGAAAAGCTTCATCTCAACCTAATGTGAATGATTTTGCCCTGGATAATGACTACAATTACCATAGTAACTATCAATGAAAACTTTGTATATGAAATTATAAAATTTTCATGCTCTGGAAGGCAACTGTTTTAATATTTATTAGTTTCACTGAGCATAAAATAATAAAAAGTAGTTGAAAATATTAATTATGTAAGTTCATAGGTAAGTCTCTGGATATTCATTGGGAAGAACTATGTAAAAAGAAAAAAAAACAAAAACATTACTGACAAATTATTTAGAGGAGATTTTAATTTAAGAGCATGTATACCAGCCACGACAGGTACCTGAAATCTATATTGATGAGTTCTGGGCTGCTATTTTTGCCATTTCAGAATTCTATTAGCTTTGAGTTTTAGAGAGTGTGTGTGTGTGTTCATATAAAGTATATATACAGAAATGTTTTCTTATTATTATTTGACTTCTCTGTCCTATCATTCCTTAGAAAATAATGAAGCTGAAGATGGATTTCAATTCTTATCTAAATGCTGTCATTTCTGTCATAGATTTTGTGTGATTTACCTGTCCCAAGGGAGTTAGTTTTCTTCTCATGTCTTTTGCCTCCAGGTGGGGATAGTCAGAGAGAAACAGTAGAGATCAGTATTTGAAACCTATCAATCAACCACATGAACAAAAAAAAAACCCAGAAATATTTTTTGAAGGCTAGTTATCCATGGGGAAATGAAGACTCTATTAAACTCCTCAGTCTCTTAATAATCCTGATGTTCCCTGACAAGCCTAACAAGCCTAAACTACAGGTCAAATTCATCATACAGTGTAAATCTGATGGCTTAGTAAACTCATTTCAAGGTTGTGTTTGGCCTATTTTAACCTAAAACAAGAACTTTCCTGTTCTCAAACTAAATTCTACATTTAGATTCCAACTTCCTTTTTTTTTCTAATCTTTCAGCTTTTAATGTGTAACATTGGTTTACAAAAGCATATGACAGAAAACCAACAGTGTAGCCTTTATTTCCTCTGTTTGTAAGAACTTAGATTCTTTCTCCATGAGTCCACTGGAAAGACTACATTGTAATTCATTCCACTAACAAACAGTTCAGATAAAACAGATTCAAATCCACAAGATGTCCCTACAGACTTTTTAAAGAAAGAAGAAAGCAAATATGCAAATTAATATTCAGAGAATACTTTCCTCGAGACAAACACATCAATCTTCTCTTTCACTGGACAAGTTTTTAGCTCACAAGTTAATGAAAGAACTATCTTTAATTTGGCATGACTTTCCTTGATTGAAATGTTAGTTGTGCCATGACACTCAGGTCAGTGTCCTTCAGACTAGTAATGTAAGTGTTCATACACCTCAGAGAATGACACTTGGCCAGTCTTCATGCATTTAACCAACTCAACTGAAGTCAGATATGAATTATTTTTCTATAAAAATGAAAACAGAGAAAGAACTTTACATAGCTAAATACATATCTGAGCCCTTCCATGTTGTTCCAAATGTTAACTTTGCAGTATTGCTCTGAAAAAGCCATGAGGTGGAAGTTCATTCTGAGTCCTGACATGGAAAGCAGAATAGCAAATAGCATTTGCTATTAGAATACTTACAGAAGCAGTATTTCTTTTGGAAGCCGTTATGCCAAGCAATAAACAATGTTAACTCTATGGTAATTTAATAGGGAAACAAATACCAAAAGAAACAAAAAAATCCACCCCACCTCTGGATGTTAATTTTGCAATTTTCTTAATTTTTTGCCTTCCACAAACCATTAAAATAAGTAGACACCTTTTTGTTGAATGTAGATAATATTTTGTAAGAACTTGAAGAAACAAAATAATCATGGTGATGATACCAAGGAAAGGAAAGTGATTTACTTCTCCTTAAGTTACTTGCTACTATAACCTTCCCTGTGGTTCATAGAATATTTTAGGGCAATATGAGCGATACTGAGCGTTAGATGATGTGCAACTCCTTCAGGCAACCTATATGTTTAAGACATTTTAAAAACATTTTTACTGTATTAAAATTTCTCCTTGAGTTTCTATTCATACTGCATAGTCACTCTTCATTGTCAGTAGCCTGAAACATAGTTTTATACCAGCTTTTACCTCTTTCCGAAATATCTTACATCTTCAATCTACCCACTTTCCTGTAAACAGAAAGCTAGTAAGTTCTGATACAGCTTCAGGGGTTCTGTTAAACATCAAAGGTAAAAAGAAACAGAAGAAGATATTAAAAAGAGGTTTGCCAAAAAGGAGAGATGCAGGAAAAGGCTCAGATTATTCTTAATTCTCAATAAAAGCCAAAAGGAGTTTAGTGTTCAAGTGCCATAACCTTGAAAATTATATATTAGATCTTTGGCCACATAGCTGAAGGAAGCCCAGCTCATCTCTGTCCTTCCTAATTTAGATTTTGTCACCTAAAGCCCTCCTAAGTCCAAGTAATCTCTACACTGTCTAGCACTCTGGGAACTCAACTTCCATGCATAGCTTTGTATTTAGCAAAAATATTCTGTATGTCACAAACTTTATTTGTAAACTCATATCCATAAACAGATGGGTAATTATCACTTATTTAGAGTTTATTTACAAGCACAAGGTACTGGTGTCCACCTTTTATATAATGGTTCACTGGTTAAACAATCAGTTCATTAGTATTCCCTATATGTTCAATGGAAGATAACAAAGCCTAATTTAAGTAGGCAGGGTGACTTTATACAGGTACCCAAAATTCTTCAGAAAGTCAAAGGTCTGAGGAAAAAGGGGACCCAAATTTGACCTCACCAATTCCAATCTCTCACATACCTTTCTTTCCCACCCAAATTTTCTGATTTCAGTGAGGCAATATTCAGTTGGGTACCTGTTTGACTATTTAATAACATACTGATCATATGAAGTAGAATCTATGTATGCCATCATTGTCCAAGCACTTTACCATAAATGTTGCTAATTTTCTTCAGAATAAGATCAAATATCGTCATGACACAACTTCGAGTTGTTACATGTTTATATAGGTATAGATATAGTTATGGAGACCAGATTCATTGCTGTGTGCTTCTTTAATCTATAAAATATTACCTGTGTAGAAGAGGATGTTTTTTAATTTTTTTCTTCAATGCCAAATTGAGATGTTCTGAATGGTATTTGTTCTGCATAGAAGGCCATTCCTTTTATTTTAATACATTTAGTTGATTCCCACTCAACTATTCAAGGTGCTGTGACTCATTTATTACAGAGCCACATGCAAAGAACTCATTCTGATAGGTTTTCTGTTTGTGTTTTTTGTTTGTTTGTTTGTTTCTCATCTGTTACGTGCTTTGCATAATGATTCAGTCATGAATGGTCACCACTGAGAAGGCAGAAGCTTCCTTGCACTGTTTTCTTCTCATTATACGATGTATTGTTCCCAAGCTCATAATATGGAAGTTTATCAGGACCATTTCACTACTATTTATAAAAGGTTTCTAAAACAAATGGTGCTTGACTCTATCCTGTTTCATAAATACATTTTGTATGTCTATTTTTTGTTAAATATTGTTCTTAGACTTGTAATTCAATATAAAGTAGAAAAATGCTTAACCATTTTGCTTATGAAATACCAAATAATTGTATTTACTCTTTAATTGGATAATATATGTAAAAATGAACTTTGAATACTAAAAAAAAATGCTTGGTTTAATTCATAACAAGATGTATAAGTACTAAAAAATATTACGCTATGAAAAGTTTCAAGCAATTGTTATGTTAAAGTTCGAACAAAGAGGAAGAGACTCATATCAAAGGACAGAGGAGGAAGCTTTGTGACAGTCCCACAGCTGGTTAGAAATCAGCTAATTATTGAAATCACATAGCTTAGAAGTTGACTTGAGAAGTTGTTGAGAAACCCACTTACTTCTTTTCTCAGTACTGGAGCAGAATATAAGGAAATAAATAATCCTTGATTCTGTGAATTTCATAAAACAGAGTCCTCCTTATACTGGTTTTGCATGTCAAGGTTTTGGTAGCAGGGTGGCTGCAGAGGTGGCTTCTGTGAGAAGATGCCAGAAGCTTCCCCCATGTCCCATAGAGCCAGTTCCAGCCGGCTCCAAGATGGACCCACCACTGGTCAAGGCTGAGCCAATCAGTGACAGTGGTAGCGCCTCTGTCGTAACATATTTAAGAAAGGGTAAAAACTGCTGCACAACAGCAGCCGGAAGAGAGGAGTGAGAATATGTGAGAGAAACAACTCTGCAGACACCAAGGTCAGTGAAGAAGGAGGAGGAGGAGGTGCTCCAGGCACCAGAGCAGAGATTCCCCTGCAGCCCATGGTGAAGACCATGGTGAGGCAGGCTGTCCCCCTGCAGCCCACAGAGGTTAATGGTGGAGCAGATATCCACCTTGAAGCCCATTGAGGACCCCACACCGGAGCAGGTAGATGCACCCAAAGGAGGCTGTGACCCCATGGGAAGCCTGTGCTGGAGCAGGCTCCTGGCAGGACCTGTGACCCCATGGAAAGGAGCCCACACTGGAGCAGGTTTGCTGGCAGGACTTGTGACCCCGTGGAAAAGACCCATGCTGAAGCAGTTCATGAAGAACTGCAGCTTGTGGGAAGGACCCATGTTGGAGAAGTTCATGGAGGACTGTCTCCCGTGGGAGGGACCGCACGCTGGAGCAGGGGAAGAGTGGAAGGAGGAAGGAGTGGCAGAGACGTGTGATGAACTGACCACAACCCCCATTCCCCATCCCCCTGTGCTGCTTGGGGAGGAGGGAGGAGGTAGAGAAGTCAGGAGTGAAGTTGAGCACAGGAAGAAGGGAGGGGTGGGGGGAAAGTGTTTTAAAATTTGTTTTTATTTCTCATGACCCTACTCTGAGTTGATTGGTAATAAATTAAATTAATTTCTCCAAGTTGAGTCTGTTTTGCCCGTGACGGTAATTGCTGAGTGATGTCCCTGTCCTTATCTTGACCCATGAGTCTTTTGTCATATTTTTCTCCTCCTGTCCAGTTGAGGAGGGGGAGTGATAGAGCAGCTTGGGGGGCATCTGGTGTCCAGCCAAGGTCAACCCACCACAAAATTATTTATTTTATTATTATTGTAGCAGCTAGAGGTATTAGTAAAACAGGAATCTATCAGAGCTGCCACTGTGACCACACTGTGGGGACTCAGTACAGAGAAGACACTTATAACTTGCAAAAACATTATCTATATCACTATTATTAACATTCTTGCAGGGCAGTGTCAGAATCAGGGAAGCCAGAAACTACTTTCCAAACCATTTTTGGTGCTGTTGCACCAACAAGAGGACCCATTTAACCTTAGGAATTTAACTGCCTAATAAAAGCTTAATTTGTGTTTGAATTTATGTATTTGCTGTATCCAAGACTTCCATTAATAGCTACACTTATTGCAGCTAATTTTCTGTTTAAGGAATCATGGAGAACAGATAGAAATAATTCTTCAGGTGAGAACTACAATTATATTTCATTCTGTTGCAAAAGGAAGATTGCTTCAGGAGCTAAATGTACATCCTACATCCCCCCAACTGAACTTTGAAGACATTAGCTCTAGTAATATTGAGAGTGATTGCTAAGCTGCTTAAGATATATGGATACTTTTTATCATTGAGGTGCAAAACCTATCTTCTTTTCACTCCACCCCTTCTTACTATAGTGCTTATGATCACAGTCTTTAAAAAGGAGACCTAGCAGCTATTTCTTGTCTGTCCCTGCCATAGTAACCAGACGCTTGGGAACTTCTTTGTAGTCCTTCATACTTTAGTGATCCTTATTCTCCTCTCAACCATTGCAAATTTCTTGATGTCAGCAAGCCCTCGGAATCTCATTGTATGTTATAATGCAGAAGCAATTAATAGTAAATACAAAACTATGTGAACAAATTAAAAGCAAGTACATAGGTTTCCAGGCTTTACAGAAGAAGTGGGTGAAGAACAGTGCTGGGCATTTACTGCGTGCCTTTTAAGTGCATCCTCTATTTCACAGCAGTGATCATGTCTTTACAAAACTCAGTACTTGTAATTCAGGAAACATATAAGACCATTTCTCTCCATGAAAGGGTGACATAATTAGCAATTACATAGAAAGATAAGAAGAATGGCTGCAAGTCTGAAAATTCACAACTTTTGATCAACTATCTACAAACAACAATAGTTCATACTCATATAAAATACTTTCCATCAGGGAAAGTCAAACAAATTTGGAAAGATCACTACAGATTTAAGCATTTTTAGGAACAACTAAAGGTTCCTGCTATATTTCATAGCTCTAGAATACACAGTCTTCATAATGTCTCCCTAGTATTCAATCTTGTAAAAATTTTAGAATCCTTGCCAAATTAAACTCTTAACAAGAATTCTATTTATATCTTCTGCAAAGCATAAAAATTAATTTATAGATGTGTTTTAACAGCTTATATTTTTGAACAATTAAACTAATGTTTGCTGATTTACACTGAAAAAAATACAGTGACAAATTCAAAAGAAACAGGTTTCAGTTTCTACTTTAATTCTAAAAATATAGCTTTGCAGAAAATATAATTTTTTTTTTAAACATTTTATTTTGTTTGAAATTTTAAATTGAGAAAGGATATGGGAAATAGAGAATAGAAAAAAATAGAGACTAGGAAAAAATCCTCCTTTTGTCTTTTCCCCATAAAGATGACACTTCACAGATGAAACTAAGTGGTTCTCTTTTTTTCTTCAGCTTCTTATAATTTGTGTTCCTGTCAGTTGCCTGCACTTCTTAATTTTACACATGGCAAGATTTCTGAAGGAAATATTAGAGAAACTAGAAACGAAGACGTAGGAGATTCATATCTCAAATATGGCAACTGATCTGAGTGACTTTATTCACATGTATTTTGTATAACACTGATTTACTCTCAGAGTGTTTCTGTCTACACCTTCAGTGTTCCATGTGCTTTTATAAACAGTCTCTATATACATCATCACACATGACATGGTATTTTTATAGTTATACCTTTGTCATTCTGCTGATATCTGTAATAGGTCATATTGACATAAAACTATAAAAAATACAATTTGGGTGTTCCCTTAAGATGCAAAGAGTCATCACAATAGGAAAGATAATGGTGTGTTCTAGCTAACAGTGATAATCGCAGAAAATCTGCTTAGATTCATGGGGTGCAAATAATATGTAGCTGTCAGGTTCCAAATGCTCATTTCCTGCAAATCTTTTTAATTTTTGAAATGTCAAGCAAGTATCTCCTTTACTTTCACACATATTTAGTTTAGAAAAATTTAGGAATGCCAGAGTACCTGCTGCATGGAGGTTTTCACATCAGCTGTGTTTCATTAATGTGATAGTATATCCTGAGATCATGGAGAAAAGTACTGTGGAAAGAGATGGAAAAGTAGGATCTTACCAACTGTTCTGCCTCAATTGTAAGATCCTGTGGTTTCTACCTGGGAAGATTTACACCTTTTTGCTTAATTTTTTTTCCCCTTGTTTATTTGTCTTTCTGTTCAGTACTTCTAGAAAGATCTCTCCTCCTAGGGACACATGATTAAATGGAGCTATCTTGTCTGAAAGCAGTAGAGACAGAAACCAATTTGAGTTTTTACTTTTAGGGATTGATGGAAGAGAAAATAACATAGATATAAAATTTAGATAATGATGAAATAGTATTACTGGAGCTAATTACTCAGAGGAGAACCTTTGTACTAGTGATGGAAAGAGCTTTACTTTAAGCCACAGAAAATAAATATGCTTTATAGATGCTAACAACATCTCACGTAGACAAAGTACTTTCAATTTTAGAATGTTTTAGCTATAAGGCAACATTTATTTTTTTCTTAAACTACATGAACAAGGCTGTTATTAAAAGGAACTGAGATGATGGGGAATGGGAGAGGAAGCAGGAGGGAATCACTTTGCTGCTAAAAATAGTGGTTTGCGAAGAAGTACTTTGTTTTAGAGTAGGTAATATTTCTAATGTAACATTTTTAATTTTCATAAAGCACCATTATAATGGTGAGTTTAGTTCTGGCTCTTGTAAAGAACAATGTTCTTTTGTTGAAAGCTTTTATTGGTTGTCTGAACTTCTCCCCTGAGTGACCTATTTGAGAGTAGTCCCATTAACTTGAATTAGGTTCTTACTAAGGCAGAGTTTGGTAATTGGCCTCTTCTTTTTAAGAAAAAAAATGGTTTGTCATTAAAAAAAAAAAAAAAAAATTAGAAATAAAAGTAAGTTAATGCACTTTTTTTTGTTAGTGAATGTCATTCAGGTACTAGGTAAGCAATATTTTTATTTTGATGAGAGACTGAGTTGAAAACAAGGAATACTTGTCTGAAGCTTCAGCCTGGAAAATCAACAATGACAAGGGAATAGTATGGTGGGAGAGGAAATCCTTCAGTCATAGTAGATTAATGCTAGAAAAGACTGCCAATGGCAGGTATACAATCAGCCTCAGTGAAACATTCAAAGCCAGTTTACACCACTGTGTGAACCCTGCTTTAGAAATAATAAAATATTTCCTCCTCTAATGCAGAGGCATTGGTTAAATGACCCAGCAGAAACCTATCACATCCAAAATACTGTTTTAAGAAAAGGCCATTACACTTGGAACTGTAATACACTTTTTTCTACTACCCAAGGAAAACACAAATCTGGATTTCCAGTGGGTATTTTGGACATAAGCCAGCAATATACCCTTGCAGCCCAGAAAAATCATTCATATCCTGGGCTGCATAAAAAGAAATGTGGCCAGCAGGTCAAGGGAGGTGATTCCCCCCCTCTGCTCTGCTCTTGTGATACCTCACCTGGAGTACCTCATCCAGCTCTGGGGCCCCCAGCAAAAGAAAGACCTGGACCTCTTAGAGCAGGTCCAGAGGAAGGTAACAAAAATGATCAGAGGGCTGGAACACTTCTCCTGTGAGGGAAGGCTGTGAAAACTGTGGTTGTTTAGCCTGAAGAAGAGAAGGATTCAGGAGAGCTTATTGTTGCCTTTCAATACTTAAAGGTGGCTTATAAGAAAGATGGAAGGGACTTTTTACCAAGGCCTGTAGTGACAAGACAAAGGGTAACAGTTTTAAACCAAAAGAGGGTAGATTTACATTAGGCATGAGGAAGACATTTTTTACGATGAGGGTGGTGAGACACTGGAACAGGTTGCCCAGAGAAGTTGTGGATGTCTCATCAGTGGATATATTCCAGGTCAGGTTGGATGGGGCTTTGAGCAACCTGATCTAAAGATGTCCTTACCCATGGCAGGGGGGTTGGACTAGATGAACATTAAAGTTCCCTTCCAACCCAAACTATGCTATGATTCTATGAGCTAACAACCTGACCTGTACAAAATCAGAAGTCCCATTTGGAATTTGTTACGATTATTAGCTGCTTAAAGGAAGATGACTAAAAGCACAAAACCACCTTACTAATATTGTATGAAAGAATGCATTTCTACCATGCATTTCCAAAAGCAAAAAGACCTGTTGACAAAAAAAAATCATTTAATCTGACTTCCTGTATAGTATAACCTGTAGAATTTCATTCAGTTACTTCATACTAACATAGGGAATTTAGTTCAGTTAATCTCTGCCTTCAGGCTGGGAGTCACAAGATGGAGACTCTCAAGATCGTATGATTCTGTTCCCCAGGGCTCAGTTTTGGGGCCGGTCTTGTTCAAGATCTTTATCAATGATCTGGATGAGGGGATTGAGTGCACCCTCAGTAAGTTTGCAGACGACACCAAGTTGGGTGGGAGTGTTGATCTGCTCGAGGGTAGGAAGGCTCTGCAGAGGGACCTGGACAGGCTGGATCGATGGGCCCAGGCCAACTGTATGAGGTTCAACAAGGACAAGTGCCGGGTCCTGCACTTGGGCCACAACAACCCCATGCAGCGCTACAGGCTTGGGGAAGAGTGGCTGGAAAGCTGCCTGTCGGAAAAGGACCTGGGGGTGCTGGTTGGCAGCCGGCTGAACATGAGCCGGCAGTGTGCCCAGGCGGCCAAGAAGGCCAATGTCATCCTGGCCTGTATCAGAAAGAGTGTGGCCAGCAGGAGCAGGGAAGTGATTGTGCCCCTGTACTCGGCACTGGTGAGGCCGCACCTCGACTACTGTGTTCAGTTTTGGGCCCCTCACTGCAAGAAGAACATTGAGGTGCTGGAGCGTGTCCAGAGAAGGGCAACGAGGCTGGTGAGGGGTCTGGAGAACAAGTCTTATGAGGAGCGGCTGAGGGAACTGGGACTGTTCAGCCTGCAGAAAAGGAGGCTGAGGGGAGACCTCATCGCTCTCTACAACTACCTGAAAGGAGGTTGCAGCGAGGTGGGTGTTGGTCTCTTCTCCCAAGTAACTAACGATAGGATGAGAAGAAATGGCCTCAAGTTGCGCCAGGGGAGGTTTAGATTGGATGTGAGGAAAAATGTCTTTACTGAAAGAGTGGTGAAACCTTGGAAGAGGCTGCCCAGGGAAGTGGTTGAGTCCCCATGCCTGGAGGTCTTTAAAAGACGAGTAGATGAGGCACTTAGGGACATGGCTTAGTGGGTGGTGGTGTTGGGTCGATGGTTGGACTCGATGATCTTAGAGGTCTTTTCCAACCTCAATGATTCTATGATTCTGTGATTCTATGATTTGAATGCAAACATAGAGAGGTGTATTACAGAAGGTCTGGAGCATTGCATGTCACAATTTACATGTTCTAAGAGGTGCAGTTTTGATGTAGTTGAGCAGCTGTGTTAGCCCTTTCCCAACTGTTTTCTGTAGCAGCATCACTGGCTGAAGTCTTTCTTTGCACCAACTGTTAATCACCCTGCTTTAGCTGCACCTTATTGTCTATTTGCATTAGTCTGTCTTGGCTCTTGTTATGTCTTTTTTGCTATACTGAAAATATCATTATAAACAGATATGTTTACAAAACATAATTAGGTCACTTCTTTATCTCCTTTAACATTCTTCTTAAACCTCTGCAGGCTTTTTGTGTGAGTTTTGTGGTTTTTTCACCACCTCTACTCTTTTAATATGGGCCTGTACGATCTCCAGAATATTTGTCAATCAATGTCACATGCAGAAGTAAAATCACCCTCACTGTTCCACTTCCTTGAACTCCATGCTTCCAGCACACTTTTTAATTTGCCATATAGGCATGGAGTATGCCTATTCTAGGATGCCAACTTTTTTTTTAATGTCACCATTTGGTCAGAGGTACTGGGATCAAAAATGAGTCCTGTGATGAGCCACCCTGATCAAATCTCAGCCATTAGAAGTAAAAGCTTTCCCTCAGTTTTAACACCTCCTTTCTTGTTTAAATCACGCCTTTACCATTGGTGAAAGATATGGGATAAATTGGATATTCTAGTCCCAGTTCTCTCACTGACTGTTGGTAATCTGCTCTACAGAAATCTCTTATAGCCTTGAAAATACGAATCTTAGAAGTTATGCCAAGCTAACTGAGACACTGAGAAGGTTTTAGTCTCTCTTCATATATCACTTCATGCACTGCCTGGCATTGGTACCAGACTGTCAGTGTCCAATACTCTCTGAGCAGGTTTGTTTAGGTATTCCACACGGGGAAGTTTTAATGTTTTAATATCAAATTTACTTATTTGAAGATATTTGGCATTACTCAGGATTTTGATTTAGCAGAATGGTCATTGCCACGATGCTGAGAAACCCTAATTGCCAGGAAGGATTATGTGGGTTGAAGTCAGCTCAAGCCCACTGCTCTCTTCAAGATTCATTTTGTTTGTTGCTCAGTTTTTATGAGCCACATACACACTTCCTCCATGCTGGTCTGGCTAAATCAGGAAGACATTCACACTGATTAACTCAGGGAAGGCCATTTACACAACCAGCTCATTCATTCACCTGATACAGCCATGTATCTAACACAAAGTCCACCTTCTGGTCCCCTTTGTTTTCAGGTAAGTTCAGCTGTCTTTACAGCACATGTGGTCACTCCCTGTATCCTTCCCTGAGCTTCATGAGCACATCACCTGTGCCCATCTCTTCTGTGCCTTCTTCCATTGTAGGAGGTTATTCATCAGTCACACAGATGCATCCCATTTTCAATAATCAGAGTTTTCTCTGGTCCGTAGAGAAACTGCACTATCACATTAAGCATGCTGTGCTAATGCTCTATCAAAGGGAGCAGGAAACAAGGATAAATAAGAGATAAAAACTTGCTGACTGAAGCCATTTATCATTAGCTCACCTTTGTTGTATGTCTCGACACAGGACAGATTCCTTGGCCCACACATTCACCTTGAATGACCAAAGTACATGACTCAGGAGCCATAGTACAGCAAACCTACCCTCTGGGGTTTTAAAAGGGCTTAAAAATACATGCCCTTTTTTTTGAAGTTCTTTTGAGCTAATGTGGCCTCCAGCATAAATTTGAGCAGCCTGTGGAGCTACTCTAGCTTATGTCTACTTAACACAGTTGCCTCTGAAAGTCTCTGAGACCCAGAGTTGAAGATTTTGTTACTCCTTCTACCCTCAGCCACAGCTAAGAGCTATGGGATGATGAAATGCACCATAGCTGTGTGCACACTAGATACTGCTTTGCTTACCACAACCCAACCAGAAACATCAGTAGTTCATACAGTATATTGAGAGCATGCTTTATGCTTGTTTACTTGCTTATGTGGGTCAAACCACAATCTTGTCCTTTACCATTTATTCTTTTTTTTTTTTTTTAATAATTGCAGTCAAAATGGCACTGTGTTCAAAATAGTTTAAGCTGAGTCTAAAAACTGAGTCCCATTCACTGGGCCAGTGAGGGTCAGTAATTTTTATAAAGAGATTGAATATGACCTTGAAGGAGGTAATGCCCTGGATATAAGATCTGGATTATTTGGGGAAAATTACTTCCTTCCCAAAATAGTGCCTCAAAAGACTACTGAGAACCCCTGGGAAAACCTGAAAAGTATTAAGAAGTCATTCACTCTTTCAGCAAAAGAAAATTTGCATTGGGTAAGACTGTCCAAACTTTTGCCTGTCTGTGGGGAATACATCATGGTACACTTTAACTTACCTTGACATGTTTATATTCAGAAACCATGTAGAACAAGCTTTCCTAAAGAAAATGTGCCAGAGGTCATTAACAAATCACTTGCAAAGTTACTGATATTTCTGAACAAAGCAAAGAACATGTGGTACTTATTTCTTAACCATTCATCTCTGATAAAACTGAGAGAGAAAGGAATGAAAAGCTGAAACACAGTAAACCCAACAAGAATAAGAGAAGCATACTTCTTTACTTGATTCTAATATTTTACATTTTTCTTCTATATTTTCAGGAAGAGTATATTTTTTTCACATCCAGATAAAGAAAGCTGAAATTATTTTTCTTCGGGTTTGGAAATAACTTTTTCTACTGCTGTAGAAATACCAGTAACAAAAAGGAAAGCAAAACACCCCTTACCACTGGCATTCTGATATGTGTCTTTGGGCAGATATCAGACATATTCATCTTCACAGAGAATTTGGGCTTTTTTTAAGAAAATAATTTATTACTGAAGCTTCTTTCAAAGTGCAGAAAGTCTCAAATTCATGTATCCTGTTTCTTAGGAAAGTGTCCTATCCAGCACACTGTGGTACCAGATAGAGTTTACCAGTTCTTCAACCATATTCTTAAGTGAGAGTGGCTCGAACTCTGTGGGTCGAGGGTTTTTGGTTGTTTTTTTTTTTCACAATAGCTATACTCAGAAGATACCTTCTTGAGGTAGCTGACCTTGAAAAGTCTGTTGGAGAAATTTGCAGTCAGAGGATTCCTGCCAGATTAAGATACGCAGATAAATGATTCTTTAAAAGTTAGAAGTAACCTAGAAGAAATCTTTGACTGAGAAACTTTAAGGGTAAAAATATTATTAGCTCTGGGTTTGACAGGGGATTATGTAGGGCTTCTGAGTGGACACATATTTGTTGTGTTCTAATTCCACCTACCTCTGTGTCCTAAATTATGTTTTTATATATCTATGACTACATAATTTCAAAGATTAAATCCACTTAAAGACATGTGAGCACTTCAGAAGCCTATGAGGACTACCCAGAGAAAGACTAAGGCTAAAGCTTTCCTGAAATTGCTATCACACAACAAAGATGCTGGAGTTAATGAGTGATAAAAAGAAGTTCCACAAAGTCTGTCTGAGCATTTTGGACACAACAGATAGGTGAGATTTTGGAAAACTATAGCCACCATGACAATACAATTGACAGTTCAAGATAAAAGTGTTACCTACAAATAGTAGGTAATATTAGTATAGAATAACAATATAGAATAATAGTATATTGGTATCTAGTCTCTGCTTATCCCAAGAGGATTGAACTACATATTGCAGAAGTTTTATAGCTGCCAAGTTAAGGAGTCTTCTAATAGAGTCACACTAATGTTCTTGTGACCTAGATGCCTAAATATGTTTTTTAATTCTCTTTAAATGTAACCAAATTTCACCCCTGAGATAAAGCAGCAAACACAGGTGAAAGGAAGAATTCTGCATATACCCATGCCTTTATTATTTTGTTTTGCTCAGTGTAGGCATCCTAATATGTTAGGTGCTGAGAAATTCCGTATGTGTACTTATCCCTCCTTCAATCAATGACTATTTATCTGCCCAACTGTGCATTGTGACATTTACTCATAAAGTGTGGTGTGTAACTCATAGGTGTTGTAGTTCTAACTGTCATAATGCTTGTATCTCTTATTCAGATTTGGGTGGTAAACACCTTGCTGACTCAGGGACTGAAGAATTTGAAGTCAGGAATTCAGGCATTTTATGCAGCACAAAAGAGGATTTGGCAACTATAAATAGTTTCTACAAAACAAGCAAAAAAACAACAGCCAAAAAAACCTACAACCAAACCCAAAAAGCAAACCCACAATGTATTAATGAGACGAGAGACCTAAACTACTGCATAAAAATACCTGGGAAAGGCTGTGGCTTGAGGAAACCATCACCATAATTTTTAGTGTGCTTGGGATTTTATTTAGGATTCCCAGCCAAGAGCTCTGTTCTGCTGTATATATGTAAACCAACTCTGCGTTGCAAAAGAAAACAACAGGCCACCATCATTTTTTAGCCAGTATGCTACTAGAAGAACAAATGCCCAAGTTTTGATTGTGCAAGCAGCTGCCAGAACAGACTTAAACAATTTGTCTGCTTCGTGAAGTATACAGATGTTTCACTAGTGGAGTAAAAGCTTATATTGACGTGAAAGGTTGGACATATTATTTTTCCTTTTTTTTTATTTATTTGTTAAAAGCTCTTCATCTTTGCATTAATTAAACCTTAGCTGGGCAAAACGGAATGCCAGAAGAATTCTCAATGAGGTTGGTGGCACTTACCCAGCAAGAGACTCATCTTCCACTTCTTGTTCTATTGAATATTTAACAGCTTAAAACACAACAGAAGAGCTTAAGTGATTGTGAACAGGATGGGGTCTTCAAACCTGACCTCACTCTCTTTCAACTGATTTAATATTTATGATGTGGGGGAGCATTCTGGAAATGTCTGCAAAGCGATTTTACTAGAATTCTAAATGCTTAAAAAGCTTTTTTTTTTTTTTTTAAATACAATCGCATACTTCTCCAGTTGTTAAAGTGCAGTCTTCAGGCTACCTGTGGCCTTCAAAGCTCTTTTAGTCATGCATGAAGGAATTTTTAAATTGTAGCCAACCACTAGCAGAACTATAATAATTTACTTAAACGTTATCAAAAGTGCATGCCTCTACATCAAAGTCTTTGCAGTCATGAGCGTCAATAAATCTGGTCTAAAGTGGCAGTGAATAAATGACCATGTACTGAGACTTTACATTGAAATTAAAAGTTTCGAACTCTGATTACTTCAAATAATTAGCAAAAAAATTAGCTGAATAAGCCCTTCCCTTCAATTATTAAATAATATTTATACTGAATCTCTCCTTTTATAACTTTGTATGTATAAAGCATATCATGTCACATCTCTTGAATATAACAGCACAGCATTTGGATTAACACTTCATGTATCCATTTACTTGATATCCATTAAGTAGCCACCAAGAGCAAAACTCTTGACATAGTATATATCAGTTATATTGAGAAAGCTTAAAGAAGATAGCTACTGTTAAAATTCAGAAGTGCCTATGAGTTAAGAAATAATTTTCTTTTAGAAGTACTTTTTTTATAAGAAAGCATAACTTGAAATAAAAACTTTTACAAAGATATAGGTACTACTTCCTAATAAATAGTAGGATACTGGACAACAAGGCAGAGATTAAAGAGGGTTTAAGTTTTTGCAGAGAACTGATCCCTGTTATGTAAGCATGACTTTTATTCTGTTTCGCAGAAACAAAACCTTCAGATTCTATTCCTTGCTATAATAAAATAAGATACATTAACTGGGGAAGACTTCTGTTCTGTAATTGTGCCAGACAGTTTTTTGGGAAGTACTTTGGAGGTAGTCAGATTCTTAAGAAGTAGATGAAAAGGATATAAGGATTTTGTCCCATTTTGTCACATTTCAAAAGAAAAAAAATATGAAAGAAAGGGCGGAAAGAAAAAAAGGTGAGTTTCAGTTCACAACAATGGTGAGACTGAACTAAAGCAAATGGTAAAGAAGAGTAGAACATAAATACATTTCATACTGGGGCTATGCAACAAGAATTTTTTCAAAGAATCATAGAATCACAGAATCACAGAACCATGTAGGTTGGAAGACAACTCTAGAGACCACCTAGTACAACCTTCAGTTCAAAGCAAATCCAGTTTGAGTATGTCGCCTTGTCCAGTTAAGTTTCGAATGTCTCCAAGGGTGGAGACATTCTACAAACTCTCTCAGCAACCTCTTTGTGTTTGATCCCCCTGTAATGAAAAAACTTTTCTTATGCTGAGACATTACAGCTTGTGTCTGTTTACTCTTGTCCTTTCATAGTGCAACTCTCAGAAAAGTCTGGCCCCATCTTCTTCATACTCATCCATTAGGTATTTGTAGACAGCAAGACAATTTCCCCTGAAACTTCTGATCAAACCCAACTCTCTCAACTTCTTCTTATATGACATGTGCTCTGTCTGGCTGCCTAGCCATCTCATTGACTCTCTGCTGGACTCAGTCTACTGCATCAAACTCACACTTGTCCAGGACTGGACACAGCACTCCAACTGCAGTTTCACCAGTGTTGAATAGAGGGGAATGATCACCCTCCCTTGATCTGCTGGAACAATCTTCCTAATGCAGCCCAGGATGCTATGCTGCTGGCCTTTGCCACAAGGGCACATAGCTGGCTGATGTTCAGCTTGTCCACCAGTACTGCCAGATACTTTTCTACAAAGATACTTTCTAGCCAGTTGGCCCTCAGCCTGCACTGTTGCAGGAGGTTATTCTGCCTTGGGTGCTGGACTTGATATTTGCATTTGCTGAACTTCTTGAGGGTCCCACTGGCCAATTTCTCCAGCCTGTTCAGGCTCCTCTGAATTGCAACTTTACTCTGCAGCATGTTGACTGCTCCACTCAGTTTAATATTGTATGCAGACTTACTGTGCATGCAGTCTATTACATCATCCAGATAGGTAATAAAGGCTTTAAACAATACTGACCCCAGAACTGATCCCTAAATGATACCACTAGTAATTGGTCACCAGTTGGACTCAGTAGTGATTACCATCACTTTTTTGAGTCTGTGAGTGCAGTCAATTTTCTACCCATCTTATAGTCAGAAATTGCCTGTATCATTGCTTGCACCCAGCCTCATTTCCCTGCTGGCAGATGTGGGGGTGGTGAAGTCCACCAAGAGAACTAGGGCCTTTGATTTTAAGGCTTCTTCCAGCTGTGTAAGGAAAACTTCATGTACTGGTTAGCTGTAGCAGATGCCTACTTCAACATCACCCATGCTGGTCTCTCCTCTTATCCTTACCTACAAGCTCTCAAGCAGCTCATTCCCAGTTCCAAGGCAAAGCTGCATGCAATCCAGACTCTCCTTTACATTGAGTGCAACCCCTTCTCCTCACTTTCTTCATCAGTTTTTTCCTGAAAATCCTAGTTGTGGTTTAACCCGGCAGGCAGCTAAACACCACACAGCCGTTTGCTCACTCCCCCACCCGCAGTGGGATGGGGGAGAGAATCAGAAAAAAAAAACCAGTAAAATTAATGGGTTGAGATAAAGACAGTTTAATAGGACAGAAAAGAAAGGGAAAATAATAATAATAAAAAAAATAATGATGATAAAAGAATATACAAAATAAGTGATGCACAGTGCAATTGCTCACCACCCGCTGACCAATGCCCAGCCAGGTCACCGCACCCCTGGCCAGTTTATATACCAAACGTGATGTTATATGGTATGGAATATCCCTTTGGCTAGTTTGGGTCGGCTGTCCTGGCTGTGCCCCCTCCCAGCTTCTCGCTGGCAGGGCATGAGAAGCTGAAAAGTCCTTGACTGGTGCAAGCACTACCTAGCAACAACTAAAACATCAGTGTGTTATCAACATTATTCTCATGCTAAATCCAAAATACAGCACTGTACTGGCTACTAGGAAGAAAATTAACTCTATCCCAGCTGAAACCAGAGCAGTATCCAACTCTTATTTTTTACTCTCTACGTCATGCCCAGGCCCCACACTTGCCAATACATCCCAGTTAATCACCACCACTTTTCCTGTCTTTTTACGTATACACACAGATATAATTCCCCTAGTCTATGGGCCATCCCTCTAAAATGTTCGTTGAGTTCATTTAGTCCATGACTTTGGGCTCCATCTGTCATAACAGTCTTTCAGGGCAGGAGAGATGGTGTGTGGTGTTGCATTGTTGCATGTTGAAGCCAGTTTTGGTCCCATCACCGCTGCATTTGTCCGGTTCTATCATCGCTGCACTTTGCTCGGTTTCAGCAAAGTTCATTCTTCATTAATCTGAGTGATTCTTACTGTAATACTGTTAATATGTCATCTAGCCACCATAGAAGTGATGGTATATTACATAGCAATTAACATCATACAGTTCAAATCATTGGCTATTCTCACCCAAAATCAAATCCCCTTGAGGTACATATCAGATTTCCCCATCCTCCCGCATCACCCACCAAGTGCACCCAGGTCCTTGAGCAAAAGCAATCCAAAGGATGGGTTTGCCTCTGCCTGAGGCAGGAATAACCCAGACTGTCTTCCACAGCATATTTTTTACATGCACTACAGGGACTTTATCCCCTTCTACAGTACGTAAAAGACCTGACTGGGCAGGGCCAGCTCGATTGGCGGATCCCTGAGTGTTGACTAACCAGGTGGCCTTTGCTAAATGCGTGTCCCAATGTTTGAACGTCCCGCCACCCATTGCTCTCAGCGTAGTCTTTAACAGTCCATTGCATCGTTCAATTTTCCCAGAGGCTGGTGCATGATAGGGGATGTGATACACCCACTCAATGCCGTGCCCTTTGGCCCAGGTGTCTAGGAGGTTGTTTTGGAAATGAGTCCCGTTGTCTGACTCCATTCTTTCTGGGGTGCCATGTCGCCATAGGACTTGCTTTTCAAGGCCCAGGATAGTGTTCTGGGCAGTGGCATGGGGCATGGGATATGTTTCCAGCCATCCGGTGGTTGCCTCCACCATTGTAAGCACGTGGCGCTTGCCTTGGCGGGTTTGTGGGAGTGTGATATAATCGATCTGCCAGGCCTCCCCAGATTTATATTTCAGCCATCATCCTCCATACCAAAGAGGCTTTAACCGCTTGGCTTGCTTGATTGCAGCGCATGTTTCGCATTCGTGGATAACCTGGGCTATAGTGTCCATGGTCAAGTCCACCCCTCGATCACGAGCCCATCTGTATGTATGTTGCATCTCTTCCTTGGTGACCTGAGGTGTCTTCGGCCCACCGAGCTATAAATAATTCACCCTGATGTTGCCAGTCCAGATCCACCTGAGCCACTTCAATCTTAGCAGCATGATCCACCTGCTGGTTGCTTGGATGTTCTTCAGTGGCCTGACTCTTGGGTACGTGAGCATCTACGTGACGGACTTTTACAACCAGGTTCTCCACCCGGGCAGCAATATCTTGCCACAATGCGGCAGCCCAGATGGCTTTGCCTCTGCGCTGCCAGTTGCTCTGCTTCCATTGCTGCAACCACCCCCACGGGGCATTTGCCACCATCCGTGAGTCAGTATAGAGACAGAGCACTGGCCACTTTTCTTGGTCAGCAATGTCTAAAGCCAGCTGGATGGCCTTGACTTCTGCAAATTGGCTCGATTCACCTTCTCCTTCAGCAGTTTCTACAACTTGTCGCATAGGACTCCATACAGCAGCTTTCCACCTCCGATGCTTTCCCACAAGACGACAGGACCCATCAGTGAACAGGGCACATTGCTTCTCATTTTCTGGTAGTTCATTATACAGTGGGGCCTCTTCAGCATGCGTCACCTCCTTCTCTGGCGATATTCCAAAATCTTTGCCCTCTGGCCAATCCATGATCACTGCCAGGATTCCTGGGCGACTGGGGTTTCCTATTCGAGCCCGTTGTGTGATCAGTGTGACCCACTTACTCCACGTAGCATCAGTTGCATGATGTGTACAGGGGACCCTCCCTCTGAACATCCAGCCTAGCACCGGCAGTCGGGGTGCCAGGAGGAGCTGTGCTTCAGTGCCGATCACTTCCGAAGCAGCTCGAACCCCTTCATATGCTGCCAATATCTCTTTTTCAGTTGGAGTATAGCGGGCCTCGGATCCTCTGTATCCCCGACTCCAAAACCCTAGGGGTCGACCTCGAGTCTCCCCTGGTGCTTTCTGCCAGAGGCTCCAGGTAGGGCCGTTCTCCCCGGCTGCGGTGTAGAGCACATTTTTTACATCTTGTCCTGCCTGGACTGGCCCCAGGGCTACTGCATGAACTATCTCCTCTTTAATTTGTTCAAAGGCTTGTTGTTGCTCAGGGCCCCATTTGAAATCGTTCTTCTTCCGGGTCACTTGACAGAGAGGGTTTACAATCTGTAAGCCTGTAATTTGGAATGTGCATTCTCCAAAAAATCACAATGCCTAAGGAAGCTTGTGTTTTCTTTTTGCTAGTTGGTGGAGACATGGCTGTTATTTTGTTGATCACATCCATTGGGATCTGACGACGTCCATCTTGCCATTTTATTCCTAAAAATTGAATCTCCTGTGCAGGTCCCTTGACCTTACTTTGTTTTATGGCAAATCCGGCCTTCAGCAGGATTTGGACTATTTCCTTCCCTTTCTCAAAAACTTCTCCTGCTGTGTTGCCCCACATGATGATATCATCAATGTATTGCAGGTGTTCTGGAGCCTCACCCTGTTCCAGTGCAGTCTGGATCAGTCCATGGCAAATGGTGGGGCTGTGTTTCCACCCCTGGGGCAGTCGGTTCCAGGTGGACTGAATGCCCCTCCAAGTGAAAGCAAACTGTGGCCTGCACTCTGCTGCCAAAGGGATTGAGAAAAATGCATTAGCAATATCAATTGTGGCATACTACTTGCCTGCCTTTGACTCCAGTTCGTATCAGAGTTCTCGCATGTCCGGCATGGCAGCACTCAGCGGCAGTGTGACTTTGTTCAGACCACAATAGTCTACTGTTAGTCTCCACTCTCCATTAGATTTTCGCACTGGCCATATGGGACGGTTAAAGGGTGAATGAGTCTTGCTGATCGCTCCTTGGCTCTCCAGTCGATGAATCAGCTCATGAATGGGAATCAGGGAGTCTTGGTTGGTGCGATATTGCCACCACTGCACCATTGTGGTTGTGATTGGCACCTGTTGGTCTTCAACCTTCAGCAACCCCACAACAGAGGGGTCCTCCGAGAGACCAGGCAAGGTGGACAGCTGTTTAATTTCCTCCGTCTCCAAGGCAGCTATACCAAAAGCCCACCAGTACCCTTTTGGGTCCTTGAAATACCCTCTCCTGAGGTAGTCTATGCCAAGGATGCACAAAGCGTCTGGGCCAGTCACAATGGGGTGCTTCTGCCACCCATTCCCAGTTAGGCTCACTTCAGCCTCCAATAGCTAGCTGTTGGGATCCTCCCGTCACTCCAGAAATGCAGATGGTTTCTGTGCCTTTATAGCTTGATGGCATTAGGGTACACTGTGCACTGGTGTCCGCTAGAGCCTTATACTGCTGTGGGTCTGATGTTCCAGGCCACCTAATCCACACAGTCCAGTAAACCCGGTTGTCCCTTTCCTCCCCCTGGCTGGAGGCAGGGCCCCTCTAGTCCTGGTCATAGTATTTGCTACTCACTTCTTATAAATGCGAATCAAAAGTCCCTTTATTAAATTGGAAGTAAAATCAGCCCTTCTACTCTCTCTGTGGAACTGCTCACTGGAAACTGGAGTAGCAATTTTCCTGGAAGAACCCCCTTTTGTGATTGTTTTTCCTTGCATCTCACGTACCCATGCCCCTAGGGTCGAGGTAGATTTTCCATCCCACTTCCTCATGTCCTCTCCATGGTCACGTAGGTAAAACCACAGGGTGGCCCGTGGTGTGTATCCTCTATATCCTCTCTCTTGAGCAGAGCGTCACTTACTCCTAATGGCTGAGATACTGGTCCATACAGGTGGGGAGTAGGACCTATCCTTTTTGATTTGCTGGAACTCCCAGGACAGAGGCAGTTTCTTGGCTAACATGTTTGGCAGTTTCTCCACAGCCAAGATGCAGTCCCTTAAGGGGGGAAGAGAGACTTTCTTCGTACTGCCAGAGTTGGCCAGCCAATTCATCCACCATTTGTTCCTCTCCATCTTTCCAGGTCATAACTGCCAATGAGTTGGCATATGATGATGGTGCGCTCCGTCCAAACTTCGGCCACATGGGTTGTGTGCACTTGACTTCATCTGGATCTTTGGATAACTGCTCATTGTTCAGGTCACCATAAATCCCCTCCAGCATGGCTAATTCCCTCACGTGCTCGATATGTCTCTCCATGGTGGTCCACTTGCCTGGGTGACATATAACATCTTCCTTGAAGGGATACCTTTCCTTCACCCCTGACAGGAGTCGCCTCCAGAGGCTGAGGACTTGTGTCCCTTTTCCAATCGCTTTGTCAATGCCCCTTTCCCAGCTGCTTGGCTTCTCTACCCTCTAATTCCAGGCTACTGGCCCCATTATCCCAGCATCGGAGCAGCCAAGTGACAACATGCTTGCCTGGACGATGACTGAAATGTTTTTGCATATCTCGCAGCTCATTCAGGGATAGGGATTGGGTGGTTACCATCTCATTTATGGACTCTGGCTCTTCCTCCTCCTGTTCTTATGATGGCCCTGGTTCATCTTCATCCCTTTATTAAACGAGTTGATTTTCTTGTGTATTTCTTCTTGTGTATAGGGGTGACTGATACCAGCATGGGTTGGTTCTCTGGTTCAGCCACAGTGCCTGTCGCCAGGGTTTGAGTAACTGTGGTGCCTGTTTGTCCTGGTTTCGGCAGGGATAGAGTTAATTTCCTTTCTAGTAGCTGGTACAGTGTTTTGGATTTAGGATGAGAACAAAGTTGATAACACACCGGTGTTTTAGTTGTTGCTAGGTAATGCTTACACTAGCCAAGGACTTTTCAGCTTCCCATGCTCTACTGACTGAGGAGGCTGGAGGTGCACAAGAAGCTGGGAGGGGGCACAGCCAAACTGGCCAAAGGGACATTCCATACCATGTGACGTCATGCTCAGTACATAAACTGGGAAAAGCTGGCCGGGGGGGCCGCTGCTCGGGGACTGGCTGGGCATCGGTCAGCGGGTGGTGAGCAATTGTGCTGTGCATCACTTGTTTTGTGTATTATTATTATTATTATCATATTATTATTATCATTTTATTTCAATTATTAAACTGTTTTTATCTCAACCCACGAGTCTTTCTAACTTGTGCTCTTCCAATTCTCTCCCCCATCCCACCGGGGGCGGGGGGAGTGAGCGAGCGGCTGCGTGGTGCTTAATTGCTGACTGAGATTAAACCACGACACTGTTGCAGGGACTGGAGTAGCTGCAGTGCCTGTTGCGGGGGCTGGAGTAGCCACAGTGCCTGTTGTGGGGGCTGGAGTAGCCACAGTGCCTGTCGATGGGGTTTGATCTCTGGATGGTATTCTTAAATAAGTGTTTAACCTTAAACAAGAGCTGAACCACATTCAGGAGACATAGCAATAGGACCATGCTGGTTTGAACATCCCAAGGATATTCAGAATTCTCAAGAGCTGTTGTAACTCGCCTGAAGGAGAAAGGGAAGGTGAAGGAGTGGGGGAAAGTGTCCCCCCCATCTCCCCCATAGATTGGTTCCCCGAGGAGAAAAGGTAAAGGTGTAATTATTAATAGTTTCCAAAAAGTGGTTCCCAAGGTACGGAGATGACGGCAATGATGAGTACAAATACAGAAGTACAAATACGAAATTTAGTCTCACGACCAAAAATTTTATCATATTAGTGTTACACAGTGCAGCAAAATGATATCCTTCATCCAGCTCCCGGAGGTGATAGTGCAACAGGGAACATGTACAGCAAGTAAGATGTTATATAACACAACTTTGAGAACAAGCACGACAACTCTGAGAGTAAATTAATCAACATTGTAACCAATATAATGAACGCTTATAACAAATTTGCCTTAACACACTCTGGTCAGATCTGTCGTTATCTCAACCCTTTGTGCCCAATATTTGGTGCCAGAAGGACTGTTGTGGTTTAACCCAGCAGGCAGCTAAACACCACACAGCCATTCACTCCCTCCTTCCCCACCACAGTGGAATTGGGGAGAGAATCAGAAAAAAAAAAAAGTAAAATTCACAGGTTGAGATAAAGGCAATTTAATAGGACAGAAAAGAAAGGGAAAATACTAATAATGATAAAAGAATATACAAAATAAGTGATGCACAGTGCAATTGCTCACCACCCGCCGACAGATGCCCAAACAGTTCCCAAGCAGCAGTCACCACCCCATGGCCAACTCTCCCAGTTTATATACTGAGCATGACGTCATATGGTATGGAATACCCCTTTGGCCAGTTTGGGTCAGCTGTCCTGGTTGTGCTCCCTCCCAGCTTCTCACTGTCAGGGCATGAGAAGCTGAGAAGTCCTTGACTAGTGTAAGCACTACTTAGCAACAACTAAAACATTGGTGTGTTATCAACATTATTCTCATGCTAAATCCAAAATACAGCACTGTACTGGTTACTAGAAAGAAAATTAACTCTATCCCAGCTGAAACCAGGACAAGCCTGCACCCAGCCACTAAGTCTCCAGTCATGCAAGCTATTCTACTACCTCTCTGTAATCCCAGTGAAGTCATAGCTCTGCAGTTCTGGACAGAACTTTAGCTTCTCCAGTTTGTTTCCCATGCTTCATGTGTTTGTATGCAGGCATTTGAGATAGACCCCAGTCATGCTGCTTTCACAGGGAAAGTGCAAGAACCTCCCCCATCATGCGTGCCCCAGTCTTGATGCTGTGTAAGTATTGTTCAGCAATAACTAAAACATCAGTGTGTTATCAATACTATTTTCAGCACAAATCCAAAACATAGCCCTATACAAGCTATTATGAAGAAATTTAATTCTATCCCAGCCAAAACCAGTACACTCACACAGTTCCTCACTGGTCCTCCATATCTTTGCTTCTTTTCAGATGATGACAACCCTTCCCTGATGTACCTACTTTGACTTTTCATCCCATTTGTCAGATGGATCCTGTCCCTTGTAGGCAATCCTTCTTCCTCAAAGAGGGTCCCATGGTCATAGTAGGCAAAGCCCTGTCTGGGTCACTAGCCACCGGACCTGGTGTTGATATGCTGGCGCATCCACTTCTACCTCAGCCCTTCCCCCTTAATGGAGGGGCTGAGACCTTCATCTGGGCCTCCAGCTGGAGTAACTGTCCCTACTATTCACTGTTCTTTGTTTCCTTCCTGCTCCCAGAGCTCTGTAATGACTCTTGACATGTGTAGGTTTGTCCCTGGCAGTATCATGGATGAGCAGTAAGGGGAGTAATTGGAGGGCTGGACAAGCCTTGTCAGTCTCTCTCTGAGATCCAAGAGGCAACCAAGTGGCAAGCAGCAAGACTTCTAAAACACCTTCATTTTGGGTGCCTCCATCCAGTGCTCCCTGTTAGGGTAGTCTCCAGCTGTCTCTCTGTTCTTAGAGCAAGGGCTGGGGCTGTTGGCTCTGTATGGTCTTTGAAGACCCCATGAATCTCCTGTTCATCCTCCTTAATGGTGCACAGCTTTCTCAACTCCTCCCACAGCCCTTTCAGCTGGTGACTCAGCATCTCAACTAGAGCATATCTCCCAAAGGAGAGGCCACTGCTTAGGCCCTGAAGAGAGGCACCAGGCACTGCTAGGGCACTCCCAGAGCATCAGGCACTGCCAGAGACTAGGATGGCAGCACCATACCACAGGAGTTGTGTGTAGATGGAGGTCTCTGCTGTGGTAGGAATAGCTACTCCAGTTGGTGTTGGAGATGATGATAGCTCCATCAGTGCACAGTTTTGAGTAGAGATTCTGTGTCCCTTTGTGCCCTTACTGCGCTAACTACAATGACAACTGCTGTAGCTCTGTTAACTACCTTTGTTTGTTCCATTTAATGACATATTTTCAGGAGATAATGTTACTCTGCCTTTATGTTGATTCAGATTTAGTTGGTTAATAGCTGTGTTTTACAAGAGTTTCTTGTTAAATAACACTAATAAAAATTCTGGAATTTGATTAAAATACTGCAAAGTACTTCAATAAAAATGAATATTGTGTTCTTTTTAATTTTGGTAAGCTGAGCTATAATAGAGTACTGGATATAACTGAGCTATAAAAGTGTACTGGATGTATCCTACAAGAGTATACGCTACCATGGTATCACTTCTGCTTTAGTTCTCCATTCTCTGTATAAGAATATTCACATTAATTTAGAAGAAGAACTAGTGTAACAGCTGCTGGATTTATTTTTCCATTAATTATGCAGCTTTCAGAAAAGTACGGAGCTTATATGTTTTCTTAGTCTAACTTGTGGATAAAATCATTGATAACAATAGCTGTCAATAGCAATAACAATCAATAGCAAATAAAGCTATTTGCTTTATTTGCTGTATTATTACAGTAAGATCCCTCACAGTGGTAAGCAATATATAGACCTCTCAAAAGTTCCTCATGAGTAATATATGCAGGACTGAACACTGCTTTTTAATGTAGTTTATTCTGCTTCTTTTTATACTAATTAATGTATTAGAATATTAAATAACTACATATATATTCTGATATGCAACAATCAGGTGTAATCTGGAAATGCTTAAAATACTGTCAATACAATTTATATTTTAATGCTTATAGAATTTTCTATCATATTACTTATGTCATCTCTTTGCAAAGGTGAAAAATACTAGGTTAATTTCTCTCTTCTCTTAAGTCAAAAACATTCCTCCTGCCTTTCTAACTTATTCAGTGACATTACAGTGTTTATATTTCATTCTCCATTCTTTTCCTAATAATTCTTTGTATTCTGAGTGTGTTTTGATCACAGCAGAGTACTGTGCTTACAATTCCAGATGATTATCCAGAAAAGAGTCTTATGTTATCTCTTTTGAAAAGAAGTTAATTTTAAAACCTATTATTGTAAATATATAATTAGGATATAAGAGAGGGTTTTCCATTCAGTTTTGCCATGCATACTTATGTATTTATCAATACTGGAATCTTAGCAGTTGTGAATCTGACTTCAAAAGTGGCCCTGCTTTGAACAGAAGATTGGACTAGGTTACCTCCAGAGGTCCATTCCAACCCAAAGTATTCTGAGTCTATGATTTTATTGCCCAATAAATCACGTTAGAATTCAACTTGTCTAACTTCAGATATACAGATGAGCATCAGTATCTATGATATGATAGTATCATAGATATCAGTATGATATCAGTATCTAGCTTTCTAGACAATGGGGAGATTCAAGGTGGTTCAGTTTTCTCAGCATAAGTATCTAGTGCCATCTGAGACACCCTAGGTTATCTGAAGCATCCACACTGTGCTAGCAGATATGACACAGGACCTGAGACATCTGCTGGAGTTGGAAACCAGATGCAATACCTCTGGGCATCTCACAGCCAGGCAGTATACACCTATGTTGAGGGAAATTAATATCAGGTATAAGCACCAACTTATTTTAAATATCTGCATTAAGCTGAAATGAGTCAATCCTAGAGGTGTACTTTTTTTTCCAGGAAATATAAAAGGAGTGTTGACAACTATCTTAGATCATAGTTGACTATACTGCAGAACTGCTTCAGTTTTGGTGAGCCCAATCCACTTAAGTTTTCATGAGAATATTCTATAGCTTTTCACAGTCAGCTCAGATTTGATTCTTCTAAATTATTTTGCATCTCCAACCAACTTTCAGTACACTGAAAAGCACAACTCCCAAGACAATCTCAGAGTTTTTCTTTTTGCTAGGAAAACTAACCAGTTGTTTCTATTCTTTCATATTTTAACATATCATTACTCTATGAAAAGTAGCTCTTAGCTGACAGTGATTACATTCTTTAAACACTTCTGATGAACAGTTTTTTGGAGGATATAAAAAATACAAGTGTTTAACAAGATTAGTTCATTCTGGCCCATCTGCTCCTTGACTTGTCCAAAAATCTTTAATAGTTTTTTGTAGAGGGAAGTTGTTCCTTAAGAATGTATATCAATCTTCTCCAATATAATAACTTTGTCTATGTCTCTATTTACTTTATTCTGTATTAGAGTTTCTACAGATTCACACAATTCAAAGTTCAGACTTACTGGTCTGTAGTGCCCCAGGTTATCTTTATAATCCTTAAAAAAAATGCTGTCACTTTACTATCTTTGATTCCTCTGATATTGAAGTTGTTCTAACAAATACATTGTTCCATTAATAGTAACTCTGACGTACTCTCACACCAAATGTTACCATTTTATCTGTTCAGCTGATCCTATTTTAGTATCCTCTTAATTTCTTTCCCTTTTTAAAGCTAAATAACATTTAGCTTTAGATGCTTTTTTTTTTCTTTTCATCTTTTTACCTTCCACAAATATGTTTAATCTGGTCACACAGTGACATTGTGTAAAAAACAGCATTATATTATTTACCTCCTGAACCTTGTTTTGTACATTCAAGAGCTGTTTCTGGTCTGACTCTGTTCCAGAAATCAATCATTCCGTAGAGAATAAATGTGAAGAGACTTTGCGTAATATCCCTCCTGACATTTGCTCAGACTAGCGGAGGGTACTAGAAAAATGCCATTAGTATGAAGGCTCTATAGCCTAAGTGTAAACTGATGGGGAGGTGTGTTTAGTCTTTGTCATTCAATCACCAAGACTAGGGACCTGACTCAGAAACACCACAGTCCCTTGCAGTGTGTGCATGTCACCTTTCCTATGGGAATTAAGGCACAAAGAAAGAATGCTTTCAGAATATGTCTTGTACTGAAATGGAACTGGATCTTACCCTAAAATAAAGTCAGGACAGAAATGAAACATGCATCCAGACTGTAAGGGTATATGGAAGGAGAAAGCGTCTGTTCCCTTAATCTGGTCAAGGACCAGAAGGGTATAATAAAAAAAGGAGGATGCCGTAAGCAACAACACACAGGAATAGAAACCTGACCTGCAAACAATAAGGGAGGAAGTAACATGAGAACCAAACCTGGTCAGCCACACTAATTGGTAAGGGTAGGTGGAATGTGGGAATGTTTATTTCAGTAAGATTACCTGATGGAGGACTTTGTCAAGTGGAAAAGGGGGAAGCGGTAAACAAAACACAGAGACACAAATGTGACAGACAAACATGATGGAGACAAAGACAAGAGACAAACCTTAACAATCACACTAACTGATATGCTATCAAGAATCTGCAGGCAGATGGGACTTTGTAACTGATAAGGATGCAAACCTGAGGGTCCAGGATGTTGGAAAGGGTTGGTGGGACTGTGCCAACTGATGAGTCAATGTGCAGGGGAAGGGGCGCAGGGAGGAACAGAGAGGGGGGTAGACAGAAAGGGGTATAAAAGTGGCTGGTCACATATAAAAAGGGCCAGGTCAGTACATTTGTCTGTCTGAGCCCTGTGCCGCCTTTGCTGAATGGCTGGCTTATGTTCAACTTGCTGTCTACCAGAACCTCTAGGTCCTCCTCTGCCAGGCTATTTTCCAGCTGGTAGGCCCTGAACCTGTCACGGTACACAGGGTTATTCCTCCCCAGGGGCAGGACTTTACATTTGCATTTGTTGAATTTCACAAGATTCCTATTGGTTGATTTCTCCAACTTGTCAAGGTTCCTTTAAATGTCAGCACACCTATATGGTGTATCAACCACTCCTCCCAGTTTTGTGTTCTCTGATAACTTGCTGAGGGTGCACCTGTCCCATCATCCAGCTCATTAATGAAGACGTTGAACAGTATTGGCTGCAGTATCAATGCCTGGGGTACACCACCTATTTATTGGCCTCACCTGGATTTGGTGCTGCTGCTGACCACCTGTTGAGCCTGCAGTTCAGCCAGTTTTCAGTCTGCCTCATTGTTCATTTATCTGTCCTGTGCTTCATCAGTTTATCTATAAGGATGTTATGGATGTTCAGCCTTACTGAAGCTGAAATAAAGAACATCCATTTCTCTCTCCTCACAGACTGAGCCAGTCACCTCATCACAGGAGGTGAGGTTGGTTAAGCATGACTTGCCCTTCATAAATCCATACTGGCAGGTCTCCATCACCTTCTTGTCCTTCATGCATCTAGAAATGGTTTTCAGGACTGTTAACTTCATTACTTTCCCAAGGATCAAAGTGAGGCTAACTTTCCTGTCATTCCCTGGATCTTCCTTCTTGCCTTTCTTCCTTTCTTGAAGAAAGGGGTGATATTTGCTTTCTTCCATCCTTTAGGAAACTCCCCCAATTGCCATGACCTTTCAAAGATAATCAAGAGTGCTCTTGTAATGACATCGAGCAGCTTGTTCAGCACTTGTGGGTGCATCCCATCAGGTCTCATGGACTTGTGTGTAACCGATTTGTTTAAATGTTCCCTAACCTAATCATCCTCTACTGGGGGTGAGTCTTCCTTGCTTCAGATTTTCCCTCAGCTCTTAGGGGCCTGGGACTCCTGAAGGCTAGTTTTACCAATAAGGACCAAGTTCATCTTTTCTTCATTAAAGCATTGTATACTTCAGTATTTTCCATATCCTTTGTCACTATACCCGCTGCTCTATTCAGCAGAGGGACCATATTTTTGCTAGGCTCTATTTTGCTTGTCTTGCATATACAACTTAATAATATGCTGACTTCTTTGGTGCAATTGATGGAAACTGTTCCCTGTTAAAGTACCAAGAAATGTTATCAGAGCTGGGAGCTGAATGAAACACTATTGTTTTTTTTCTGCTTCATTAGATTTCATTCAGAGTCTTCACACCACATTAGATCTGTTTGTTTTTATGAAATATGATTTTGCTCACAAGTATTTGATGTACATTTAAAATGGCAAAAGTATACATAGCCAGTGATAATTAGGGGGATTTCTTTAAATAGGGAGAAGACACTAACAGGATATGCTCAGGGCATCTGTGTCTATGTATTTATATTCAGATCAACAAGAGATATTGTCACATCATGCAAGCAGTTGCAGAATATGTCAGTGTAATGCACTCCCTATTAGGAAATAAAATAAATTGAATAGAAGGGAAGGAAAAAAAAAAAAAAAAAAGAGGATTGAAGAAGAATAGAGTGGATTTTTTTTTGTTTGTTTTAGCTTATTTCTAGCCTACTCTGTTTTTTAGACAATTTCCTGAAAACATGTTAATGAAATTCATTGTACTACTTGCAGCCTAAATTTAGAATATTACCTTTATCTCATTTATTGTGAATCATAAACAAAATGAGCTTTTTCATGTAAACAATTATACTTTATGAAGGAACCCTCTAAAATAACTTTTAAGTGCAATGAATGGATACTTTGAATTGAGTTTCCTTTTTATAAGAAAAAAAAAGTATTGTGGTAGCATAGCTTAATTTCAAATCTTGTTCCCAAAGGAAAACTACAAAGTCCTTGACTTTAATAAGGGAGATTAGGACTTCAGATGCATTGCATTTTTTCATTTTGCTTTCCTTTTAGAAGATTTTTTAGCAATGCTGAAGGACTAAGGTGCCTAAGTGTTGTGGTTTAACCTCAGTTGGCAACTGAGTACCGCACAGCCACTTGCTCACTCCTCCCCCCCCCAGTGGGATAGCGGAGAGAATTGGAAGAGTAGAAGTGAGAAAAACTCATGGGTTGAGATAAAAACAGTTTAATAATTGAAATAAAATAAAATAATAATGTAATAATAATAATAATAATAATACACAAAGCAAGTATTGCACAGTACAATTGCTCACCACCCCCCGACCAATGCCCAGCCAGTCCCTGAGTAGTGGCCCCCCCGGCCAGCTTTCCCCAGTTTATGTACTGAGCATGACGTCACATGGTATGGAATGTCCCTTTGGCCAGTTTGGCTGTGCCCCCCTCCCAGCTTCTTGTGCACCTGCAGATACAGTTCAACCAACATAACTTCAGACATCTTTAATGGAGCTGTCTGGAATTCTAAAATACTATCATAGTAAATGGGGAGGTACAGGCCATTTTAAGGAACAATTTGGATGACCATATGTACAAATCTAATTTGGAATGAGTCATGCCCTAGAATAGCTCATCTCCTTTTATTCATTCTAAAAGTGTTCTGGGATACCTTATTTAGAATCAGAGAATTATAGAATATCCTGAGTTGGAAGGCACCCACGAGGATCAATGAGTCCAACTCCTGACTCCATACAGGGCAACCTAAAAGTTAAATCATATAGCTAAAAGCATTGTCCAAATGCTTCTCAAACAGTGACAGGCTTGGAGCCATGACCACTTTCCTGGGGAGCTTGTTCCAGTGCTTGACCACCCTCTCAATGAAGAACTTTTTCCTAATATCTAATCTGAACTTCCAGTGATGCAGCTGTAAGCCATTCCCTTGTGTCCTATAACCAGACACCAGAGAGAAGAGATCAACACCTCCTTCTCTGCTCCCCCTCATGAGGAAGTTGTAGACAGCAATGAGGTCACCTCTCAGTCTCCTGTTCTCTAAGCTGAAGAAACCTAGTATCCTCAACTGCTCCTCATAAGTCATACCCTCTAGTCCTTTCACCATCTTTGTTGTCCTCCTTTGGACACATTCTAATATTTTTATATCCTTCTTACATTCAGGAGACCAAAACTGCACACAGCACTAGAGATGAGGCTGCACCAATGTTGAGTACAGTTGGACAATCCTTTTGATCGGTTAGCTATACTGTGCCTAATGTCCCCCCACAGGATACAGTCGGCCCTTTTGGCCTCCAGGGCATATTGTTGACTCATATTGAGCTTACCATCAACCAAACCCTCTAGATCTCCCTTTCTGCAGGTCTGCACTCCAGCCTCTTGTCCTCCAGTCTACACATCCATCCAGGATTACACTCGCAGGCGCAGAATCCAGCATTTGTTCTTGCTAAATTTCATACGATTGGTGATTGCTCAGCACTCTAATCTATCAAGATCTCTCTGTAAGGCCTCTCTACCCTTAAGGGAATCAACAGCTGCTCCTAGTTTAATATTGTCAGGAAACTTACTTTGTGTGCACTCAACTCCTGTGTCCAGGTCATTGATAAAAACACTGAAGAGAACTGGCCCTAAAATTGAGCCCTGGGGAACATCAGTAGTGACTGGCCACCAACCAGGTGTTACCCCTTTCCTACTCAGCTCTCTTAGTACCTGTATCAAAAAGTTATCTTCAACATGCTTCAGGAATTTACTGGACCTGTTTGTGTCTGCTATATGATAATCCCAGTTAACATCTAGGAAGTTGAAGGACAAGGAGAACTGATCTAAAGATTTCCCTTAATTCCTTATATAATAATACATCTGTGTCATCATCCTGGATGGGTGATCTACAGTAGACTCCTACAACAACATCTGCTTTATTAGCTTTTCCCCTAATCCTTACCCAGAGACTCCCAACCATGTCGTCCCTAACTGCAAGTGCTGTACAGTCCAACCCCTCCTTTACATGCAGCGTCCTGGCTCTCTCTCATGAAGAGCCTATAACCATCCATTCAGTGGAATAACTCTCGGTAGACAAAGTAAAGATGTACAGTTATTTCACATAAATCTTATCTTGGATAATTTGAGTACATATTAATTTTCACTGGAACTTGCAATGCTAAAAGCTGTAGGTGCTTTTCAGAAATTCAGTCTTACAACTAATGTATCCTAGGTCAATATTAATCTATAACAAAATTTGGTTTCCATAATAGAATTTATTATTTCTTTACCTGTAAATAAAAGATAAAGTTCCCTAAATGGCAGTGAAAAAGACCTTCTGAAATCAGATGAGATTTACCTGTGTCTTTTCTATCCTTACAAGTTACAATAGGGCAGTTACACATTAAACAGATGATTTAATATACTTCAGATGCATTTTCATAAGCATAATATACAAAACGTGCAAATTTACAGATTATAGGATCCATCATGATTACACAGCCATAAATCTATGGGTCTTGAAGGTACTTTCAGAAAGCATCTAGTCCGTCATTTGTTGAGGAAGGATAAGTATACTTGGCTTTTGTTTGTTTAACCCACTCTTAAAAATCTCCAGAGAGGGAGATCTCAAAAAATTTTAGTACTTCATGATCTTTGTATTTAGAAAATATTTTGCTTTGTTTCCCCCTGCCCCATAATGTCTTAATAACCCAAATTACTAAAGAGAACAATTATGTTACCAGTCTCCCTGTAACATTTTCCGCATTGCTTGAGTCTTTCTAGATCTTCTCTTAATCTTATAAGTAGGTCTGTTTTCTTCAGACTCTACTTAATTAATTTTGTTGCTTTCCTCCAGACCTCTAAGACCTTCCTTAAGAGTTGGTGCCTGAAAGTCAACATAATAGGGTATCTTCCTTCCTGAACATCTTCACGATTAGGGAAATTGGGGAGGAAAAGAGAGAGAAGGAGTGTTTTTGTTAATTTAAGAACCTATTTTTATGTTCTTATAAAACACACTTTATTACAGCTGCAGTCTCACCAACATCAGAGAGTAGAAAACTATTTTTCTTTTACTATTATTATTTACTATTATTATTTTTGCCTGACATGCACAAACTTATTAGTCTGTCTCAGAATGAGATCTACCTTTTCTGTTCAAAACTAGTTTTCGGTCCTTTATAACGTCCGTATTTCTCTTTGCAACACTAACGCTTAGCCATTTTTTCCTCATTTTGTAGCTCTGTATTGGATTTCTACTCTCAAGTAGTTTATTGAATGTAATCCAATTGATTTAGGGCTAGTCGTCCAAAACTTTGATAAAATTCTGATGCCACCTTTTTAAGTGTTTTTAACTTCCTCAGTTTTGGGGTCATACACAGTTTTGCAAATTTCAATTTCTAACAATCAGCTAAGTAAATAATTAAAATTTGAATAGAACTAGTCTTACGACAGATATCTACAGGAACTTAATTGAAATGCATTACCAATTAGATAGCAAAACATATTTAATCTCTTACATTGATAATAATTTCCTACAATAATTATGCAGAGGTAAGGTGTTTTCTGTGAAGATAGTATCTTCATCAGTAGGGAAGCTGGGTAGAAAAGGAGGATAAGGGAAAGCTTTGTTATAAATTTTGTGACCTAATGTTCTACCCACGCAAAATCATGGCCTACTGGATCCCAAATTTAGAGAAAGCTATCAAATGACTGGGGGCAGAGAAGGAAGTGGGTATTTCCTGTTTTATTTAAATTTAATATGGGCTATAAAAGACTGAAATAAGTTAGAGAGTCCTATTCAGAGTTGTCTTCATAGTTAGGCACAAGCAAAAGCAAATTTTGTATTTGAATGTAACATGCACAAGTCCTACTTACACAAGTCTTGCACATAGAAGTCATGTCTTGCTTAGGAGTTACTATTATAATAGCTGTATTTTGATGAATTCTCCAATATTGTTATCTCTGCCTGAAATAAGTGTTTTAAATCTCGTCTGGGAAAGCCTAATATAGTCATGCTCTTTGGAGTTGCTATAATAGATATAGAATCATAGAATCATTAAGGTTGGAAAAGATCTCTAAGATCATCAAGTCCAACTGTCAACCCAACACCACCATGCCCACTAAACCATGTCCCTAAGCGCTGCATCTACATGTCTTTTAAATACCTCCAGGGATGGGGACTCAACCACTTCCCTGGGCAGCCTCTTCCAAGGTTTCACCACTCCTTCAGTAAAGAATTTTTTCCTCATTTCTAATCTAAACCTCCCCTGGCGCAACTTGAGGCCATTTCTTCTCATCCTATCGTTAGTTACTTGGGAGAAGAGACCAACACCCACCTCGCTGCAACCTCCTTTCAGGTAGTTGTAGAGAGCGATGAGGTCTCCCCTCAGCCTCCTTTTCTCCAGGCTAAACAACCCCAGTTCCCTCAGCCGCTCCTCATAAGACTTGTTCTCCAGAGCCCTCACCAGCCTCGTTGCCCTTCTCTGGACACGCTCCAGCACCTCAATGTCCTTCTTGTAGTGAGGGGCCCAAAACTAAACACAGGATTCGAGGTGCGGCCTCACCAGGGCCGAGTACAGGGGCACGATCACTTCCCTACTCCTGCTGGCCACACTATTGCTGACACAGGCCAGGATGCCATTGGCCTTCTTGGCCGCCTGGGCACACTGCCGGCTCATGTTCAGCCGGCTGTCGACCAACACCCCCAGGTCCTTTCCTGCTGGACAGAAAAGGACCTGGGGGTCCTTTCCAGCCACTCTTCCCCAAGCCTGTAGCGCTGCATGGGGTTGTTGTGGCCCAAATGCGGGACCCGGCACTTGGCCTTGTTGAATCTCATACAGTTGGCCTGGGCCCATCAATCCAGCCTGTCCAGGTCCCTCTGCAGAGCCTTCCTACCCTCCAGCAGATCAACACTCCCGCCCAACTTGGTGTCGTCTGCAAACTTACTGAGGGTGCACTCAATCCCCTCATCCAGATCATTGATAAAGATCTTGAACAAGACCGGCCCCAAAACGGAGCCCTGGGGAACACCGCTCGTGACCAGCCACCCACTGGATTGAACTCCATTCACCACAACTCTCTGGGCCTGGCCATCCAGCCAGTTTTTGACCCAGCACAGAGTACACCTGTCTAAGCCGTGAGCCACCAGCTTCTCTAGGAGAATGCTGTGGGAGACAGTGTCAAAGGCCTTGCTGAAGTCCAGGTAGACCACATCCACAGCCTTTCCCTCATCCACTAGGTGGGTCACCTGGTCATAGAAGGAGATCAGGTTGGTCAAGCAGGACCTGCCTCTCATGAATCCGTGCTGGCTGGGCCTGATGCCCTGGTTGTCCCACTCATACCTTGTGAGCGCCCTCAAGATGAACCGCTCCATAATCTTCCCCGGCACCGAGGTCAGGCTGACAGGCCTGTAGTTCCCCAGATCCTCCTTCCAGTCCTTCTTGTAGATGGGCGCCACATTGGCAAGCCTCCAGTCGTCCGGGACCTCCCCCATTAACCAGGACTGCTGATAAATGATGGAGAGTGGCTTGGCGAGCTCCTGCGCCAGCTCCCTCAGCACTCTCGGGTGGATCCCATCCGGCCCCATAGACTTGTGAGCATCCAGGTGGTGTAGCAGGTCGTTGACTGCTTCCCCTTGGATTATGGGGGGTTTATCCTGCTTGCTGTCCCCGTCTTCCAGCTCAGGGGGCTGAATACCCTGAGGAGAACTGGTCTGACTATTAAAGACTGAGGCAAAGAAGGCATTGAGTACCTCAGCCTTATCCTCATCCTCAGTGACAATGTTCCCCCCCACATCCAATAAAGGATGGAGATTCTCCTTGGCTCTCTTCTTGTCATTAATATATTTGTAAAAACATTTTTTGTTGTCTCTAACGACAGTGTCCAGATTGCGTTCTAGCTGGGCTTTTGCCTTTCTCATTTCCTCTCTGCATGACCTAACGAGATCCCTGTACACTTCTTGAGTCGCCTGCCCCTTCTTCCACAGGCGGTAAACTCTCCTTTTTTTCCTGAGTCCCAGCAAGAGCTCCCTGTTCAGCCAGGCCGGTTGTCTTCCCCTCCCGTTCTTCTTATGGCACATGGGGACAGCCTGCTCCTGTGCCTTTAAGACTTCCTTCTTGAAGATCGTCCAGCCTTCCTGGACCCCTTTGCCCTTCAGGACTGTCTCCCACGGGACTCTCTCAACCAACGTCCTGAACAGGCCAAAGTCCGCCCTCCGGAAGTCCATGGTTGTGGTTTTGCTGCCCCCCCTCCTTACTTCACCAAGAATGGAGAATTCTACCATTTCATGGTCGCTAAGCCCAAGACGGCCTCCGACCACCACATCTCCCACCAGTCCTTCTCTGTTTGTAAACAGCAGGTCAAGCGAGGCACCTCCCCTGGTAGGCTCACTTACCAGCTGCGTCAGGAAGTTGTCTTCCACACACGCCAGGAACCTCCTAGACTGCTTCCTCTCTGCCGTGTTGTATTTCCAGCAGACGTCCGGGAAGTTGAAGTCCCCCACGAGAACAAGGGCTAGCAATTGTGAGACTTCTGCCAGCCGCTTGTAGAACGCTTCATCCGCCTCTTCATCCTGGTTGGGTGGTCTATAACAGACTCCCAGCAGGATATCTGCCTCGTTGGCCTTCCCCCTCATCCTTACCCATAGACACTCAACCGTATCATCATCACAATCGTTGAGCTCTATACAGTCGAAACACTCCCTAACATACAGGGCCACCCCACCGCCTCTCGTTCCTCGCCTGTCCCTTCTGAAGAGTCTATAGCCATCCATTGCAGCACTCCAATCATGGGAGTCACCCCACCATGTTTTTGTGATGGTGATTAAGTCATATAATAATTTATATTTTTCCTATCTACCAGGTTAATTAATTATCTGTATCAGTGATCTGATTATTGATGATCTACTGTATGTAGAAGGAGATACTGAATTTTGTATTTAGGAAAGAATTTTCTTTCTGCAAAAAAGGGAGAAAACTTTGGACTTGCATTGGTTTCTTTTTGCTGTTCAAGAGTTGGTATCCACAAATTTCATTCAATACATTTATCTACCATTATGCACATATATTTCCAAGCACGTATATACTCTTAACAGTCACATGTTCAGACATGACAAAGCACAAAGCCTTGTATGACAATGATAAAAGTTAGAATGCAGATGTAAAGCACTACGTGGGCTAAATAAATGGAAAGCTCATTTTCTGAAAGGAAGGAAAGTTGTCCTTAACATTAGACAAAATATGAAGTTTCAATACCTATCCTTTCCAAATAAAACGGGAGAAGTTTTATAGTAGTGGCTGATTAGATCAGTGACAGACTGAAAAGTGACTAAAATAACTTTAGGCTATATGATACTGCAAAATCACAGTCTAACTCACTGCCATCACTGCCATCAAGGAGAAGCTTGCTATACATATATATTTATACACATACCTTTGTCTTCTGATACAACTGTAACATCTTACAAGGACAACGGGACAGATTTTTAGGGCATTTAGACAGCTATTGCCTACCTTTCATTGAATGCAACGATTCAAAATCTTTAACAAAGCTGTGTTATGCAGTATGCTAAGAATCCTGTAAAATACAAAGTATATTTTTTAGTGAAGATTTTTAAAGATTCATTAAATAATGCTTACCTTAATAACCTATCAAGGAAAGGTGGCAACTTGTATAAATCCTGAAAATGTGAGAGGATTTGAAAAGGAAGAAAATGAGCCCTAGTTCATTTCTGGGCTCAGGAGTCCTCTCATTTGTGCATCTCCTGGATCGTGATGAAATTTGTTAATGTACTTTTAGTTTAAACAGCGTCTACTCATCAGAAGAATATGTTAGGAAGCATGAAATTACTCTTTTCTGTTCTTTGCTCTTCAGTGCCAGCTGCAAGCTCAGTTCATAACAGAAGCAGGATAAATACAGAAATCAAGGGAGTACTGTTAAAACCAAAGCCTTACATGGTCAGAGCCTTTCCTTTCTAATGTTGTCTAAAGTTCACTGAGAACAGCTTTGGATTTTTGTGCATGTGCTTAACAAATTAGTCTCTTTAATAACATTTCACTCTTAACAGCATGCGGGGAGGACCTTAGCTGAGAGAGGTTCCTGGCTGTCTTTAGCAGTGGTTAAAACAGTTATTAGAAGTTTCATTGACAAAAGAACTATACAGCAACAAAAGGTAGGATATCTTGCATAACAATGGACTTTTGCCTTGACACCAGTACACTCCTGCAAGGTTCTTCCCCTGCACTGCACCATCAGTTAAGAACAAGATCTAGCAGCAGCAAGAAAATTTCACCCTGCAGGAAGAACAGTAAAGACGGCCTCCTCCTGCTGTGTCTGTACTTTTGGTTACCTTTTTGTTGTTGTAGTCGTACCAAGACAGGACAAAATATTATCAACTGCAGCTGAAGTGCAGCTTAAAAGAAATTAAAGTCAGAAGCTGTTCACATAAAAACAATACAAGAACCCCCCCACATTAATATTATCAAAATACGTCCATTATTCTTCATTCTGAAGTCACACTGAAGGCTTTATTTATTCCAGATAAAACTCACTTTAAAAATAATATGCCTCCTTTGATGTTTTGTACATGAAGGCAAGCTGCATAGTGCTAAAAATGTGTAAGTATATGTCCCAGTGGATAGAAAAATATATAGGCACTCAAGGAGTGAAAAGGAAATTTCATTACAGAATGATCAAGATAACTGGAAATGAATATCTGAAAGGAGTGAGGTCATTATTTAGCTGGTCAAATGCTTTGATTGTTCGAGGTGATCACAAAATTTATTCTCCTGAGAGAAATAATTGTAAAAATAAACCCTCCAAACAAACAAACGAACAAAAAACCAAAACCCCAGGTTATGTTTTTCTTCTTAAAAGAGACATTTAATTTGAAAAACTGAAATTCTCATCTGTTTTTTTTTTTCATTTCCTCACCATAACAACTCAGTTTTTTGCGAAATATTTTTTATTCAGAATGCCTAATATTTCAAAGAAGCTATTTTTACCTGAAAAAAAAATCTTTAAAAGTGATGTATTAAGACGCTTTTCTGGTGTTCTAAAATACCAAGTAGTATCACTAAACTTGACTGATGTTGATTCATCTCAGAGTACAGTCATGTAAATATTTAAATACAAGCATAAGAGTCAAACTTCATAAATTTATCATATTATACTTCTATGTTTTCAAATCAGTTTGGCTGGACGTTAAAATATTGAATTGAAATGTGCTTATCTATGTATTAAATTTATAAATATAAATTTACATATAAATATATGAAATAAATTGTAATATATGTAAATATATAAATTTTGTAAATATATACACATATATATTTAATTATATCTATTATATATGAATTCATTATAAATATATAAAATTTCCATGATCTATAAATATCACAGACTATTGTCTAGACAACTAGGACAACTATATAAATGAATAATATAAAAGTCTACTACAGAGTTCAGTCTTGTAATATGTTAATGATCTATTCATTGGTTCTGGTTAGTGTAATGAGAATGCACATGAATGGCTCTGCTTATAAAGCAGCTTACTAAATTTTAAACTATTTTTGGTGACTTATATTACAGCAAAGTTCAAAATAATGTTGGGGTTTTTTTTGTGAAACAGTTTTATTAGAAAGTTTAAACAAATACTGTTCCCTGTCCAGGATCAGTAGTTAAGTAACCAAATGTGTAAACATGTGTTTGAGTTGTACATTGAAGGTTTCTTACCTTGTTAATACTAGTTTACTAAAAGGTACGTATTAAAAAAATTACCTTAAACAAAGAAATAAAGGGGTTTATGTATTCTGTATGTTTCTGTACTTGTATCTCTGAATAAACTTCTAAGGTATTTCTATATTTAATTTAAGATAATAAAGTGAAGACAGCCATAGGTTGTAGGCTGAGGTATACATTAGTGTCATAGTATGCAATTTCCACACAAAAGTGATGACGCATTTTCTATGTATTGCTGTCACAGGCAAAAAAACCGCTAGAATAGGGGAATTTTACCTAACTTAATTTATTGCCATCCAATACAAAGTGCTGATCACTGATTAAGGTATTAAAAAAAAAAAAAAGAGAACACCAATATACACTTCACACATACACTTTCACACATACATAAATGCCTGTTTTCTCCTCTCCCCTATCTCAGTTTTACTTATTTTCACCATAGTTTATACTCAGTCTGTCCAATTCATCCAAACAGGTGATGTGTGCATAGGAGGTTGAGGTGGTATGTGTCTCTGCCTTTAATGATTCCTGACGCTGCATTCCCAAGTGCCCCTGCCTGGCTTGAGTTGCCTATGGGCTGCAGTCCCTCCGGGGTGTCCCTGCCCTGGCATGGGTCACCCACAGATCCCAGTGCCTTTAGGGACTTCATGGAGTGCATCCCTAAAGCGTTTCTTTCCAGCCCCTAACAGCTGCCGGTGTCTTTGTCAGATATGTTTGAGCAGGGGCCCTGGTTGTCTCTCTGATTGGATCAAGTTGGGTATAACATAGTTAAGTTTTGGTGCACAATTAATATTTTCCACTGTTGTTTTCCTTTGTCTCAAGGCCGGCTGGATCCCATTTCAAAGGGCACACTGTAGCTCATGATCTTTTCCCCACAGGTCACCATTGCAGCCTACTCCTACTTACACACATGCCTGCTACAGACTCCACCCTTTACCCCTGTGAAACACATATTTAAGACTAAATGATGAAGGTTAACGAAGTAACTGAACATCTGTGCATTTCAACTGTGAACAAACAAGGGCTGAGAATCATTTGAAAGTGTTAATCTTAACATGATTATATTAATATGAATCCTGTTTTCTCTTGAAAAATCATTTCAACTTTGTATTTCCACCTATGCCATTACTTCAGTTATTTTTGACTCATTTTTAGGAATGATTTTATGTTAAAGTGTTTACCAAAGAGGAGGATTTTGTATTTTTTTTTTCTCCTGTCTACCTTTTTTCTTAATGTTTTGTACTAAACAAATGAAACATACAAATTAATAAAAAACAAATAAGAAATGAGATACAAAACATATCAGTCATTTTATTTTTTTAATTTACTTCTATGGTTTTGGAAACTTTCTATTTATGGGATATTGGTTTATAACCACAGATTCTCTAACAATTTTTTAACAAAACTCCATAATTTAGATTCTTGACACTGAATTCTGAAGTGCACTTTGTGTTATTTCTGGATTCATTCCTGAGGTTAAGGTTTGCAGGAATTTTATTTGTTTTGTTTGCTTTCACTTCAACATTTTAGCTAATTACTTTCCTTTGAAGTTAGTTTAATCTTGACTGTTCAGAACTCAATCATTTCACTAGTTTTGTTTTCTTGATTAGCTGCTCTTAATTCTATGGAGATGTACAGATTTGTGGGTAAAATAGTAACCAAGAATATGAAGAGAGAATATACCTTTTATTCAACTATCCCTAGAAAGATAAAAATTAGAGATAAAACAAATGTGAAGAATAAAGCAAAGGTTTCAGACCTGTCTGAAACACAAATCTGTATATTTGTGCTAATACTCTCACAAGCAATCATTCTTTTTAGCTAGTGAAAAAAGTTATACAGACAGATCAGAAAATCTCCAAAATGCTATCTTTCACCCATGCTATGTAGTCACTTCATAATAATTTTATATAATTGTCTGCTGTCAGGTAAGCAAATTGCAACATCAGTTTGGGATTGACTAGTCTAGACTGACTAGTAGTTACCATATCATTATTGTAGCCATGTCCATTAATATATGTAAGAAAGCTCTAACGACTTTCAAATTCCTGTTATTTTTTTTCTTAGAACTGTGCGTTATACATTCAATATCTTTCAAAATTAATCTTGTTGACTTCTGGACACCTATATAAACTATGGAACGTTAGCACAGTCTTCTCAGCTCTGCAAAAAAATAAACTCAGGTAGCCATCTCCATAAATGGAATCCCTAAAATGCTGGGTAAAGCACTGACATATCCTATACTTTAAAGGCATCTAGGTTGGGGGTCACAAAGTCATTATATTCAGTACACCTGGAACACTGTATTTTGCATGACTTTGAGTCCTCATCTGGCAGCTAAAGCTAAACAACTTTGTGAAACTGGGATTCAGAATGTAAATTCTCTCACTTCCATTCAGCAATTTTTGGCATTTAAACACAGAAGAGGCAACCAACTTGCATGATAATTACAACAGTTGTCCAAAAACAGATGGTGAGACCTGGGCTTTATGTCCATCTCCCTGAAGAGATTTGCATCTGTATCTCTTACCCACCAGGAAAATATTCCAAGTATAAGCTTGTGGGTATCCTGGATGGGTTTGTCGTTTTCCTACAGCAGCTTGACCAGTGTGTATTTAGGACTGCAAAATGTGTAGGTCAAAAAGAGAGCACTGTTACACTTGAAATGCTATTAGGAGCCAAAGGGAGCATAATATAAACTTGCAGCTAAAAATGTATTGTTAGTCTAATTTTTAAACATTCCTAAATTCCAAATTATGGTGCGTTTTTTGTTTGTTTTGTTTTTTTCAGAATAGCCTAATGAATACGTTTAAATTCTTGCTTTTCTAATACCTACCCATCTCCTTTGGTGGTGTGCTTCCCTTCCAAGGTCCCTCTGGGTTCTAAGACACCATTTCAGGCTTACTCAGGAGAATGAGGGAAGGGAGTTTCCAGCAAGTCACCACTGTTGCAAAAATTGTGACATTCAGGGTTAGACAATCCCTTCCTCCTCCACCCTGAGACATTGTGCTGGTGCCAGGGCTGGGCACCACCGGCAGCCCCATGGTACAGCAGCAGCGGGCAGGGGCAGGGGTACAGCACACATGGGAAAGCTGAGACTATTGTTTAGGATTTTTGTAAGCACCAGGGGAACTGCTATTCAGTTTTTTTCTTCCAGGAAAAGTATTTGATATCAAGCTGGATAAAACCAGAAACAGAAACTAGAAACTGGGCAAACTGGGGTTATAGTTGTGGATCACAACTTTTAAGGGAAATTCCTTTCCAACTAGGTTATAATCAGGCTTTTTGTTGCCTGGGAATATGTTTTATATTTACTCAATTTAAAATAAAGAAGTAACAGACGTTTCCTGGCATTTAAGACACTTTATGGGGAAAGGCAGTTTCATATTTTCATAGACACAAGTGAACCTGAAAAACACTTTTTCAGAACAAGCTTTTAAATTATTGGCCCACCCTTTGTGTTTCCAGCTGATGTAACCCCTATTAAATAACCTAAACAAGCTTAGTGTCTGGATCCCAAGTAGCCTTAAGCAGGATGTATATTTTGATATTCAATTCTTTAAAGACAGTGAAGCTCAGAATTTGTATTTCAGAACATGAGACACAATAGCTTTTTGGACAGATATCTGAGTTTCCTGGACCCTTAATTGGATTTTATTTGGCTTTGGTGGATTATGTTTCTGAATGTAGGCTCTAAATCAAACTTTAGGTATCTAAATGATTTTTTTTTTTTTTTGAGTTGTCATTTGTGATTATTATTGTTTAACCATTCATATGTGTGCATGATTGTTTGGCAGTCATCTTTAAAGAAATTGCTGTGGGTTTTACTATAACTTTTATAACTATTTTTTACAGTTGTTGGTTTTCATGTAATTCATTATTCTACTGTTTTAATTAGAGTTCATATGATTAATAAATATTTTAAAGGAAAAGTGAGGTTATTGAAATATCCCTTCTAGCAAAGCAAAATTAACTGCAAGCTAACAGGTTTCTTAATTTCATGGTTGATCTTGAAATTACATGAGCTCATGAATTATAAAACAAAATCTAACTAATCTTACTAGTCTTTATTTTCCTCATGATTTGGGGAAGTGACAAATCTGTTCAGTTACCACATTCCACATAAATACATAATCATGAAAATATAATGCAGATCATTTACACCCTGGTGGGTCACAGTCAGAAGTCCTGTGCACTGATTTTTCACAGAGGACTTTTAAGTATTGTATGCTGTAAAACTGATAAAATGTATCATCTTCTCCAAAATTTTAACTTCAGAAATATTTTCCTCCTTATTCTAATTATTCATGCTGTTTTCAGAAAATATCAATATCAAACACTGTTTTTATTGTCTTATGCTACTTCAAATTGAAAAAAAATTAGCCCAACCTTGTATTTTTTCCTTTAGTCCAAAAGATAGAACACGTGCATATGTGTTTAGATATCTACCTCCTACTCTCAGTTTATGCTGGTTTTATAGGCATTTAGAAGTCTTAGTGTTCTAGATCTGAGCCACAATGGCCAATTATTATCACCACAGTTTTTATATTGAGGTTTCCTAAATTTTGCATAATACCAGTGGTACTGGGACAACCTCAGAGTGATCTGTAGCAGAGTCAGGAGTTGACTCTGCTGTCAGCTCAGGGAAGGCAGCACAAGAAGATAGCTCCTGTGATTCAAAACGTGCAGTCAGAATCAAATACTGGCTTCAGGCTTTCATCAGTTCCTGCCCACAGGCAAAAGATGGGGGCTAGCTTTTGCATCCTTCAGTGCTTTGCTTGCCTGCAAAGAGATCCAGTAACTGACTCCAACCCTTGTATCTGCCAAGCCTGTGCATAGGCACAGTATAACACTGATTTCCCTCTATTTCTAAACAGGAAGAGAAAGGTTTCTGTAAAGCTACCACTGCAGATATTTCTTTGAAGCCTGGACTGTGGAATCAGTGTGGCAAAAGTATGCAGGAGAGTGGAATAGGTCAGCAAGTGTTAGGGAGGTGGGACTGGGTAAGAACAGAGATCCTGCTTGAAAAAGACAGAAGGATGGTGGATGGAGGAAAGTGAAGTATAACTTGAATTGTTTTGAAGGAATGAAATATTATGTTACAAGAGCAAAGAAAAAGGGTACAGAACCTGTCTCCTGTAGCCACGTGTACTGCCTGACATAGAGCTGTGTGCTCTTGCCATTGCTTCATGGTTGGTACTCATTTGTGCAGCCACAACTGGAATCTGTCACTAACAATGCCAAAATAAACTATTATTGTGAGCTTTATTTCATGGTAGCTTGCATTACCAATAAAGTTTGTTCTGGCTTTTTAAAATGAAACTCCAGTTTCAAACTTGTTCCTTTGTTTCACTTGTTTTTTTTTCTGGTTTCTTACTCTCAACAACACACTTTCTACCATCTTCTTTTTCCAGTCATTTCCTATAGAAATACCTTTTTCTTAGGCTTACTTTCTGAAAGACTCTTAAAGGCTCTCTGAAAGAGAGAGCATAGATCTCCTTCTCTCCAAGTCTCTTCTTCTGAGTAAAATAAAATATTTTTCTTTAAAATTCCCAGTTTAGAAAATATCCACAATTCCCTGGCATCTATACATTGTTCCATTTTTGTCTTTTGAAACTGGAATAAGAAGTTTAGTACTTAGATGTTTTCTTAAGGAAACTTGGAAAGGGTATAAGTGTTATGCTCAAAATATCCTTTATGGACAAATAGGAAGCAAACAGACATTTATATAGAGAGAGACAAGAATTCATTGTTAGTATAATACAAATCTTGATAGTCTAATTCAAGAATCACTATAAATCTAGATCTAATTTTTACAGAAAAGGAAGCATAATAATGCACTTAAAATTGTTATATGCACACTTTTTTCCAACCCTTTTCCTTGTGTTATGCTCATGCTTCCACTCTCCCCAGAGTCCCTGGGGGTTGGTGGTTTTATTTTGGTTGTGTGGTAGGTATTACATCAAGTCGTCGGCATTTAAAGTCCTCTGGAATGTGCTGTTCATGTTGATGGTTTCTTTTTCATCACTCTAGGATCCACTAGGGTCATTTTCACATGTTTGCTAACACAGTTTTACACCTTTCTCTTCCTTCATTGGTCTGCGCTCCACGTTATATTCGAGTTTACTGTACACAGTACCTTATGCATATGTCAGATAGTATTTATTTGTTCTCTTTTTTACCCCTAAAACTAGTCTTGTCAAGGTCCCGGTCTGCTTATATTTAACTAACGATAGGTTAGTTGTTCATAGCAGTGACATCTCCAGGGCCAAGACCATGCCTCATCTCTTATTAACTTGTGCTTGTGCCCCTCTCTACCAAATCCTGTGTCTCCACTACTCAAGGCCTCTGTTATCGTACCCAGCCTGTCTTTCTCTACGCTACCTCATTGTGCCAGAGTTGTAAATATCTCAGTCTGCATAGGACAACTGCTTGTTACTGCTATCTATATAAAACTATAGCTGCATCACACACAGAGACACAACGGTAAAACAAATTAGCCTTAGACACTTGGTCAGTTAGGGAAATTGCTGTCACAGCTAAACCAAGTAAAACAAACTGTAGGCATGTCAAAAAAAGCTAAGACAGAGCAAGGCTGACAAGCCTCAGTCCTGGGGCCTTGCAAATTCATTAAAAATCTTATGGCCTGTTACCAGCAACAACAATACTGTATTACAGGTCTGTGTGATTATAGATCAATCATACCAGGATTTAGGTATAAAGATATTAAGCAAATTTTCTTTTATGCTTTTCTTGCCCAAGGAAATAATTTCTACTAAAAAGTGTGGAGGGCAGAAGCAGAATGACTTTTATAGACCATCAGTGCCTGGAACCCCGGCTGAGAGAGAAACTATATTAAAATTTTAGAGGGGTGGAGGTAAAAGGCTCTTGCTATTGGAAGGAGGAGTGTTGCTTTTGTGGTAAAGACTGCTAAACAAAACAAAACAAAGCAAAACAAAATAAAAAAAATAAAAGAAAAGCCTTCAATTTCTGAAGAGGACAGAAGATGCTACAAGCTGTCACCCATGGCTATGTAGGATTTTTGTTTCTCATAATGAAAACAGTGAGAATACCCTGAAATACACCGCATGTTTGGGAAAGCATGGCTTGTTGCCTGTTTCAGAGGCATGTTTAAGTCTGGTTTGCCTTTGTCTAATTTGCATTTCAAATTTGAAAGTCTTTCATAGTACAGTGCCTCTCCTCAGTTCAATGGAATAATACATTAATTTGTGAAGCTTTGTTCATTCAAGATTAGAGCATGATAATGTTCCCAGATACTACATTTCTGATAGCTCTATTGCTAAGTACTGAAAAGTCTTGCAAATTACATAACTACACCTTATAGTATCTGTTCTGAATTTAGGAACAGATTTGAGTCAGATGGCTTCAGATTAAATTCACTTTTGTGCAGAGGACTAACACTCCTACAGACCTCTCTTAGGCTTCCATTATTCAAGTGAGGGAAGGAACTGTGTAACTTCATGCATTGCACATTTTTAATAATGCAACAATAATGTCTAGGAATTGAAACACTCACCTAAGAGGTATACCAGTTAATTTCAGTTTCCTCCTCATGAGTTAAAAACAATGGCTCCCAATTTCCCTGAGAATTTCCTAATTCATCAGGGTACAGCCTTGTCCAGATAAAAGATGGGGAAAATTTTCCAGGCACTTTTTTGCTGCTCAGTGATACAACTTCAAAAATGCCGAAGTCACAGGATGAGATGAAAGATGCACATGTGCACACGTAAGGTAATATTTGGTAGAGCCACTCATCTGGGAACAAGAAGCCCTGGCTTCTTCCTGCTAGTGTTCTTGTGCAACATCTAAACTGCTCAATGCAATTACAAAACTAAGTTAATCAGTCTTGCAGAATTCTTGACACTTCATACAAACTGCATGACATTGTAATGGTTGCTATGTCATATGAGAAGTAGGAAATACAATAGAGAAAGGCATTGTTTCTGCATGAGAGGCAGAACTCCATGCTAGTCATTTTCAAAGGGGAGAGTAGTATCTTTCAACAGCCCCAGCTTTCTCTGGGAGAAGAATCAAGAGTCAGAGGAGAAGCAAGGGAGGATACAATAATGAAATACAACCAAGGGGAAAAATTTGGGAACATAAAGAAAATCATCAAAAGTAGTGGAACAAAATGGATAAAGTATACCAAGGGAGGCCATTCTTTTAGTAGGTTTAAATTTTAGTAAAACACAATTCATACTGGAACATATCAAGGACGCATGTCACAAATGAATTTATAGCAACTGTAAGATACAATCCTTTCACCAAATTTAGAGGTAAAAAGTTGTACTGGATCTGGCTGGGATGGGATTAATTTTCTGAATAGCAGCCCATATTGTTCTGTGGTTTACATTTGTGACTAAAACAGCGTTGATGACACACCAGTTTTAACTATTGCTGAGCAGTGATCGCACAGCATCAAGGCCTTCTCTGTTTCTCACTCTGTCCCCCCAGCAAGAAGGCTGGGGGGGGGGGGGGGCAAGACTTTGGAAGCAGACACAGCCAGGGCAGCTGACCCTAACTGACCAAAGGTATATCCCATGCCATGTAACATCATGCTCAGCAATAAAGCTGGAGAGTAGTCTTTCCAAAATAGCCATTGCTCAGACTGGCTGGGCATTGGTCCGCTGGTGGGAGGTGGTAAGTGATCGCCTCTGCATCACATGTTTTTTTTTCCCTCTCTTTCCTTCATTTTTTAAACTGTCTTTATCTCAACCCATGAGTTTTTCTTGCTTTTGCTCTTTCAATTCTTTCCCTCATCCCACTGGGGGCAGGGACTGAGCAAGCAGCTTGGGTGCTTAGTTGCTGGCTGAGGTCAACCCACCAAAAAAGTGAAAGTGAGATGGGGTGAAAAAATGCCATTCAAGAGGGATCCTGTTAGAAAGGACATTAGTCTTGTACACTTCTACAGAGATGAGAACGAATTTAAATAAAATTACTAATTTGAAGGAAGCTGATGAAGCAATGAAAAATGTATCATACAGAACTGTAAAATGACAAAAAATAAGTTACTTGAAACACTGATGAAAGAAGAAAAAAATCAGAGGTAGTAGGAACAGCAGGTATGGAACTGAAAGAATGAAGGGGGAGATGAATTCACACAGAATCTTGTTTTATTACAATCTTTCATTATAAAGAGATCTTTCTAATTTCATGCTGATGTAAAATTCATGTAACTTCACTGAATCTCATTGAATTAGAATAAATTCACTGAAGTAACGCAAAATCAGTTCAATGCTTTTAAAGGGCAATTTAACATATTAAGGACAAAAACTTTTTTATTATTCCTATATTATAGTAAATATGCACATTGTGTCATACATATAATACATATACATACTGCATGTACACATTATGTAGTAGTTATACTATATACACATTATATATACATCTGTAGTGGGTATACATGTATATAAATGTAGTGTGTGTGTATACACATATTATATAAATAGTGTACATAGAAAGAGCACATGTAGACAATAGCCATCTCCACCTTCGTCTTGTTCTGTTCCAAGACTCTATTCATGTTGAGTAAATACATGGCAAATATTGTTCTTCCACAGATTATGGAATAGTTAAGAGAATACATCTGTCTAGAGAAGGAGGATAAACACTCCTTAAAACAAAGGGGAAAGGGGAAAGGGGAAAGGGGAAAGGGGAAAGGGGAAAGGGGAAAGGGGAAAGGGGAAAAGGGAAAGGGGAAAGGGGAGGGGAAGGGGAGGGAAGGGGAGGGAAGGGGAGGGAAGGGGAGGGAAGGGGAGGGAAGGGAAGGGAAGGGAAGGGAAGGGAAGGGAAGGGAAGGGAAGGGAAGGGAAGGGAAGGGAAGGGAAGGGAAGGGAAGGGAAGGGAAGGGAAGGGAAGGGAAGGGAAGGGAAGGGAAGGGAAGGGAAGGGAAGGGAAGGGAAGGGAAGGGAAGGGAAGGGAAGGGAAGGGAAGGAAAGGGAAGGAAAGGAAAGGAAAGGAAAGGAAAGGAAAGGAAAGGAAAGGAAAGGAAAGGAAAGGAAAGGAAAGGAAAGGAAAGGAAAGGAAAGGAAAGGAAAGGAAAGGAAAGGAAAGGAAAGGAAAGGAAAAAATGGAAAATAATTTTGGTATTTACTTATTTACATTGTTGTGGTAGGCAGGCAGCTAAACACCACACAGCTGTTCACTCACCGCCCCCCCTTCCCAAGTGAGATGGGGGATAGAATTGGGAAAAAAGGTAAAATTCATGGGTTGAGATAAAGACAATTTAATAGGATGGAAAAGAAAGGGAAAATACTAATAATAATGATAAAAAAATATACAAAGCAAGTAATGCACAATGCAATTGCTCACCACCCACTGACTGATGCACAGCCAGTTCCTGAGCAGCAGCCACACCCTCCTGGAGAAGTCGCCCCAGTTTATATGCTGAGCATGATGCCATATGGTATGGAATACCCCTTTGGTTAGTTTGGGTCAGCTGTCCTGGCTGTGCCCCCTCCCAGCTTCTCACTGTCAGGGCATGAGAAGCTGAAAAGTCCTTGACTAGTGTAAGCACTACTTAGCAACAACTAAAACATCGGTGTGTTATCAACATTGTTCTCATCCTAAATCCAAAACACAGCACTGTACCAGCTAGTAGGAATAAAATTAACTCTATCTCAGCTGAAACTAGGACATAAATATAGAGAAACTTCTTTCTTACCAAATTATTTGTATGTGTTCCACTTTAAAAGAAAAAGATATGTACCATTTTCTTGGTTCCCTGTGGTGCCAGATACTTCATACAATTAAATGACATTACTCTTTAATTAGGAGTCAATGATGATTTCACCAATAATTATCAATGTCATGTACAGTATATTAGCAATAGAAATAAAAGGTCAAAACAACAACAATAACAAAACCAAAACGGGTAATTGAGCAGAAATAAAACAGAGGACATATAAACCATTTATACTGTTTTTAGAACATTTTCCATTTGGATCCTGTCTTCTGTGTATCACTGCTACTTGCAAATGCATCTACACAGAATGAAACGGGTTGGAGAGTGACCTCCAGGCTAAAACACTGGAGGAGTACTCCAAGAGGAGTGTCTCCTCTCAGTGTCTCATATGTTTAAATCATGAGGATGGTCTCTCTCTCTCTTTCAGACATATACATTGTACTAAATGCACTAGACCAATCTCTTACAGAGATACCTAAGCATTATTTTAATATTACTATTATCAGTACAAGCTGGAAGGGATCATCCTATTTACTAAAATTATATAATTAAATCAGTCATTTATACTTCCAATAATAATTGGCTGGAGTACAGATTATGACTCATTCTCTTAAACAGATGATTGACAACCATTGAAATTTCTCCTCAATATAAAACTAGAAAACTGGATGAATATTTTCTTTCTGAAATTTGGTAATATCGCAGATAAAATTTTGCTCAGTGTCTACAGTGGCAGAAACAGTGTCTAGCTTCAGAAGTTCTTTGGATCTGTTTTTCACAGCTGCTACTGTCTTGCACATTGGAAAATGAATAGAATATTGAAATCAACAGTAAGGTCTAATTATGTTAACTCAAACATGAATGCCATTCGATTTTTAATATAGATCTGACAGTGACTATATTGCAGCTCTCAGCTGCCCTGCTTTAATTCCATCATATGAGAAAAATAGAGGCATATTGGTGTTTTCTTTCACTGTCTCATTGTGTGTTTTCTAACAGCTCATTAACTAATTAATCTTTTCAAAACCCTCAGTCTTAACCTATCTCTGTTCACATTACTTTTGTGGATTAGGCCATCAAAGAGCTTTTAAAAATCCCACCGAACTGGAATTTGCCTCCAAGTAATTAATTCTACAAACAAAAAACAAAAAACAAAAAAAAAAGGAGGGTGGGTGTAGCTTTGTAATCATTCCTGAACTCCCATTTCAAGGTACAAGCTTTGTCCAAGCACAGCTGCAAAGTTATTCATTAAAACTCCAAATGCTTTTTAAGTAGTTTTAGTACTTACTTTTCTTTTTCAATTAACATAAACGTTAGAAAAAGTACACCACTTTTTTATATCTCATCTTAAATCTCTTTGAAGACTGAAGTGTTACTGCTGTGCAGATTTTTTACCCACAATGTGCTTTTTTCAGTTTTCACTTTAATGTTTATTCTTTAGAAAACTTCATTCCGTGTGTAAACTGTCCTATAAATCTACCCGTCATCTTAATCACTGTCATCACATTATTGCATTAATTTTAATACGTTGTCAGTTTAAAACTCTATTATCATTTTCATTTCATTATAATGAACTGTAGACAAAATTTGTTTCATGATCTGTCTAAATCACCTTTGGAGATACATTTCAGACTAAATTAGAAATGTATTGCACTACTAGATGAAGTAGTTTCCTTCTGGTCATGTAGATCTACAAAGCCACTTAAAACTGTGTCAGGAGACATATACAGCTGCTATTAGAAAAATTGCTAAGATTTTATAGGCATCTTCTGACACTAGCACTAACTTGTGAACTTTCTTAATAAGCTCCCAAATGATGTTTCTTTGTATTTCATACCATCATAGAGCATTCACAATTGAGACTGAGAAAACAATTCACTCTAGATAGCATTTTGTAACTTTTTCACCAGTGATATTATGTTTAATAAAAATTAAGTTTTAGTTAAAGATTTTGTTTTGTCTTAATACTATATTTTACCTAGTCGTCTTTTGAGGTTACAATATCTATTAGTTTACCTGGTGTTCCCTTTCTTTCCATTAATTTTCACTAACACTTCTTTTTAATCATTCAGGTCTTCACGTATTTTTTTATATATATATATATGTGTATATATATATCTTATGAGGAGCGGCTGAGGGAACTGGGGTTGTTTAGCCTGGAGAAAAGAAGGCTCAGGGGAGACCTTATCATGCTCTATAACTATGTGAAAGGAGGTTGTAGTGAGGTGGGCGTTGGTCTCTTCTACCAAGTAACAGTGATAGGATGAAAGAAAAGGGCCTCAAGTTGCTCCAGGGGAGGTTTAGACTGGATATTAAGAAAAATTGCTTCACCGAAAGGGTTGTCAAGCATTGGAAGAGGCTGCCCAGGGAAGTGGTTGAGTCCCCATCCCTGGAGGTATTTAAAAGACGTGTAGACGTAGCGCTCAGGGAGATGGTTTAGTGGTGAATTTGGCAGTGTTAGGTTAACAGTTGGACTTGATGATCTTAGAGGTCTTTTCCAACCTAAATGATTCTATGATTCTATGTACACAGCCTTCTGTGTAGTTATGTCTTAAATATGGGTAAATATGATTTAAAAAAAACCCAACATAAAATACAAAATGAAAAGCCAGACAATGACTGAAACAAAACGTTTGGAAAACCTGAGTTTATAGATGTATTGACTTGTAAACTTCACTAGTCATTGTCTAAATATCTTTAAAAAAATTATTTTTTAAATTTTATGTTCAAAAACATATTATAAGAAAGATAAAAGTGTGAATATTGTTCTACACAGTAATCATTTTATAAGTATATACGTGTGAATGTATTCAAAGGCAGAAGAAGGCAGAGTTTCAGCTACTAGGATTACTTAGCCATTTTAATTTCATTCTTTGCTGAGGTGGGAAGGCATCTCTGGTGATAATTTCAACCAAATCCCCTGCTTAGAGAAGGGTCAACTAGAGCAAGTTACTCTGGGTTATGTCCATGCTGGTTTTGAATATCCCCAAGGATGGAGACTCCACAACCTCTCTGGGCAACCTGTGCCAGTGCTTGGTCACTCTCACAGTAAAAAAGTGTTTCCTGATGTTTCAGTTTATGCTTATTGCCTCTAGTCCTGTCACTGAGCACCACTGAAAAGAGCCTGGCTCCATCTTCTTTGTACTCTCCCTTCAGGTATTTAAATACATTGATGAGATCCTGCCTAGAGCCTTCTCTTCTCCAAGCTGAACAGTCACAGCTCCCTCAGTCTCTCCTCATAAGATAAATGCTCACATGAGCATCTTCGTGAACCTTCGCTGGACTCACCAGATGTGCATGTCTCTCCAGGGAGCCCAGAACTGGAAACAGTACTCCAGATGTGGCCTCATCAGAGCTAAGTAAAGCTGGTTTACTTTTTTAAAGGAGTTTTGACTTGAATTTGAAACTTACATCTTTGTTGGATACTGACTTTACCTTCAGCAACACAATCTTCACAGAGCAGTGGACTGTGTAAATCCTATGAACTGGTGACAATAGATAGTGGGTATATGGGAACCTGTGTAAAAAATGAAACCATAAGCAAACACCTCAATGAAAAAACAGTTTTATCTGGAGTGATAAGACTGCATGACAGATGACTTGTATGACAGATGACTTGTAAAGTGTCTCTTTTTTTCTGAATTTTATGATGCTCTGGAAAACATCATAAAAGAAACCATAAAAATTACCACAGGAGTTATATATTTTTCAAAATAAACTACTACTGAAGAATGAAAAACACTTAAATGATCTTAATATCTTTTCTGTTTTATAAAACATAATAATTTTTAAAACAGCTGGTTTACACCTATGTTGTCTCTGCTGTCATTTTAATACATTTACACACACTAGTATAGATTTATTGAAATATTTAGGCAGTTGAAAGACTATTAAATGTCAGCCTTCTGGGATTTTATTCATTTGCCCAGACAAAGGAATGCAATGCTAACTGAGATGCCTTAAGATATTAAGACATCCACACAAGCCTCACAAGTGGAACACTGGACCAATAAGAAAGCCACGTTCTGCAGAATAGCCAGAGGCCAAATGGTATACCTTAGGGCACCTCAGCAAGTACTAGATGCTCATGTTTAGTCAACTGAATCCTGTTCTGGGACATGATGTATTTCATTCTGTGTAATGTTGGATGCTGACTTCTGTACAGTTCTAGGACCTGGGAAATATGAACTTTGCATACACATACAATGTTCATGCAACTCTGGGGTAAACAACAGATAAACAGGAGTTGCATCACTTCATACTTCAGATTCAGACACCTTGTTTCAACCAAAAGCTCACTTTGCACTCTAAAGATTATTTGTGTGTGTGTTTGTTTATGGGTTCCAGTCACTATTCTTCCACTAGTTTAGGTACTGAAGATTTAGATGCAGTTGAGCTTTGTCAATTAAAACAAACAAACAAACAAACAAACAAAAAACAGCCAAAACCACACATCATGTTGCTTTCAGAGACTTTCAATATGTTTGCATATATTCACGAGTGGTCAGGTTTTGCCCAGGAAATAGTTATGGTCTGTGACTTAACATGGTTACTTAATAACATTTCTGTGGTTGTTAATATCAGTGGTATTCATGAGAAACCATAAGCCATTAGACTGCATATATAAATTTTCTATGTAGTCCAGAGCTTTTGGTAAGCTTTCCCCATGACAATTATCTGTCCTCCTTTGTTTTCCCAGAACCTACTGGAATCATCTACTGAGTTAAAGCTGTGCAGGTGCAGTCAAGGTTTCACTTACCTAAGCAATGCTTTTGGGTAGGCTTCAACCTCTGACACACTGAGTAAAGACAGGTTATGCAATATGAGTGGAATTATGACACTTTTAAATATTTTCCTATATATAATTATTTTATTTGCTAATTAAGAGAATTTAAACCTTATTACAGCAACCTGGTCAAGGATGAGCCAACCAGTGATGTTGTTGGTGTTTCTGTGATAACATATTTAAGAAAGGGTAAAAATTGCTGAGCAGCAGCTGAGAGAGAGGAGTGAGAAAATGTCAGAGAAACAACCCGGCCACCAAGGTCAGTGAAGAAGGAGGGGGAGAAGGTGCTCCAGGTACTGGAGCAGAGATTCCCCTGCAGCCTGTGGTGAAGATCATGGTGATGCATGTTGCCCCCCGTGCAGCCCATGGAGGACCACAATGGAGCAGATATCCACACTGCAGTTGTAGAGGACCCCATACTGCAGCAGGTGGATGTGCCCTGAAGGAAGATGCAGCCTGTGGAGAGCCCATACTGGAGCAGGCTCCTGGCAGGAGCTACAGCCTGTGGGGAGGAGCCCGCGCTGGAGCAGGTTTTCTGGCAGGAGTTGTGGCTTGCAGGGGACCCATGCCAGAGCAATCCATTCCTGAAGGACAATAGGTTGCTGTAATAAGGTTCAAATTCTCTTAATTAGCAAATAAAATAATTATATATAGGAAAATATTTAAAAGTGTCATAATTCCACTCATATTGCATAACCTGTCTTTACTCAGCGTGTCAGAGGTTGAAGCCTACCCAAAAGCATTGCTCAGGTAAGCGAAACCTTGACTGCATCTGCACAGTTTTAACTCAGTAGATGATTCCAGTAGGTTCTGGGAAAACAAAGGAGGACAGATAATTGTCATGGGGAAAGCTTACCAAAAGCTCTGGACTACATCTGACCTCTTTTAACAATTTATGTATGTGTGGGAAAGAAAAAAAAAGAAGCACAGATGAACTGTTGAAAGCTTTACATCCATATAACACATTTGGATTGGGAAATTAAAAAGTGATAGTAGCCCAGATAGCAACAGCTAAGTGGCTTTAGATATGAAGAAAGTCAAACAGGTTGGCCTGGGGGCGCATGACCAACAAGGCCAGCTACATTAGAAAACAGTAAGTAGTGAAAACAATAGTTCCTTGATGGGAAAACATGCATGGATGTCCCAGTACTGTGAAGAAAGCTGAACCCTATGCATAGAAGTTAGGCTTCCAGCCAGGACTTGGATACAGTGACTGGTCAGAAGTCAGTGTCTGGATCCCCTGGGTCTACAGGCTGGTTTAAAATGAACCAGAGGTCCTATGGCCCAAACTGTTGTGAGTGTGAACAGTGTGTGTGTCATAGAAAGGGTGCCTTAGAATAGATATCATTGTCCACCCACTGTACTAGTCCCACTTAAGAAACAAATTCTAGATTTTATGTCACCAAGTGGTGTATTTCTGTTCAGGGTGCTCTCACATCCTGAATTCGACCATGACACAGTACTCTCTGGTTCCCTTTGCATTTAGGATAGTCTGCACATGCCTTCAGAATCACAAAGTGTTTCTCAATGGTTTTTCCTTCCTTTTATGCAATATCTGCCTTTGTCAGAACCTTTCAGTAAGGCTGACCTGACTGTGTGTGGACACTTACGGTGCAATGGAGTTAGTCCCCTGTGCTCCTGTTGTAATCAGTGGAATCACTAGGTCATGGTTTGTCTCATTCTAAAGTATACATAGGCCAGAAAAAACCCAGTATTTTTTCGATATGACAGATATTGGGGGAGTGGGGCTGGTTGGTTTTTCATTTGTTTTTAACTGCATTATGTGGAAAATCTGAATGAAGCAAAATGTAAGAAAATGCAAAGAAAAATTGTGATTTGGGGGTTTTCTGGGTGACTCCATTCTATTTTTAAATTTTAATTTAAAAAATGGGCATGTGATTTCTTTTTTTATTGCACTCCCTAAACATCATAAAAATACATTTTTTACCACCTAACATTATTTCTGTATTTCTATAGCTATAAATCAGATCACAAAACAGCCACATCAAAACCTTAAATCCTGTGCTGCACTTTAGCAGAAAATCTTTTTTCCAAGCAACCTTTAGATTGTTCACGCATTTGTAACCATGTCAGGAGGAATGAAACAGACATGACTTCTAACCTATTTTAGGAATGACAAATTGCAACATTTAACAGTAAAACACTCCCTTCATGTGTTTTTTTTTTTCATGTTAATAACCTGAATCCAATGTTACTTGACATTTTCATATCAAAGTCCAATATAGAGTGACTTAATGTATATTATAACTCCAAGAAGTACATTGAAACACCCCATCTCAATACCATATAATGCATTGAATCTACAAAATTATAAATTTTAGATGTGAATTTCTTCAGACAGTGAAATTTTTCACTGAAGACATGATTCAAAACACACTGAAGGAAATGGGAAATCTGGTCATTTGTTAAAACAGGTTTCAGATCATTCCCTCAGTCTGAAGAATAAAAAATCAAGTTCAAAAGAAAGCATTATTTCTGAAACAGAATACATTTTTTTTTACTTTGTAATAACAACTGACTGCTGCCATCTACCCAGAGATTATGAACTGTGTTACTTATCCAGTGAAACTAACTCTTCAGCTTCTTCTAAGACCTTCATAGAAAGGAGGAAATTTATTCAGATAGATATTTCTCAGCTGTTATTCAAAAATTCATTTGATGATATTCCTTTTTCTATCCCTTTGCAAAGTTATTCTTTGAATTTTGCAGTAACTTAGGGACAAATATTGATGCTGAGTTTTATAGTAATAGAGACACCTATAGTGTATCTATAGTGTGGGGACACTGGATCATTAGTAGCAAGTTTCTGGAAAGAATGCAAAAATTTCTGTACAGATTTTCTGACTGCTGAATAGATGTCATAGTTCAAGGCAATGAATGAACTATGATTGTGAGTAGGAGGATCATTAACCAGAGTTCTAGTTTCTGTTTTTCCTGCCATTGACTTGCTCCTTTAAGGATGCTTCCTAAAGCATGACTACCTTAAATTCTGGGAGACCTGAAGCACTGAATGTGAACTTGCATAGATTATAGACTACATAGAATCGCAGTAGAGTCTGTTTTTAATTAATTATTTGTACAGTTACTGTGTGTATAGACTACTGCAAAATAACTATGCAGGCAATCCACAGTATTAATCCTCTTAGGTCCTCCTTAACCAACATAAGTGTGTCCTTCTGTTAAAAAAAATGTCTGTTTTGCTGCCACCAAAAATAAAAAGGAAGAAATATGGCCCTGTGCTTCCTTGTATGCCAATGGCTCATTAAATGAGCATAAACATTTGAACTGAATGGCCTATTTAAAGACATTAAGTCTTGTATCTTTTGCAGAACAAACTTAAAAGGCTCCACAAATAGGTAAAACCTTCCCAGTGAGAGTCTGTGGACTGGCCTGTTACAGCACCATCAGTGAAGCAAACCACAATGAGACCTACTGTCCTAAATTTCTTAAATGTCTTTTCCAACCTAAACGATTCTATGATTCTAATATATACCTTGACTTTACCAAAACTTTTAAGATGGACTCCCAGTGTAGTGTCATGAAGCTGAGGAAGTATGGACTGGAAGAGCAAACTGAAGGCAGATGAATTGGCTGAATTAAAGTGCATTAATTACTGGCAAATCTTCTGGGCTGAAGGTTGCTTTGTCAAAAAAAAGAATTGGTTAATTCATTTTGCATGTTTTAGTGAAGTAATACAACTAAACCAGCAGATAAACTCCTTCAGACAACAAATGCTATGTCTTTACTGAGGGGTTCATATTTATAATGCCAGAGGTTCTTTAGTGTAGGAAAGACCTAAATAATGTCAACAACCAGTCTTCTTATACTCCACTTATAGTTCAGGAGTGAAAAGTAACCTTTCTGAACAGGTGCAAGCTTTGAATATTTTGGTTTAGCTTTATTAAAAAAATGCTCCATAAATCCATCGGGGTGCTAAAGCTAATGATGATTTACCACTTGAGAGTTTTGAAGGTAGCACTTTAGTGGAGAATTATTGAAGAAGGATAATACTTGAAATGGCCATGTGTAGTTGGATTATGTGTGCTAAAAAATTTCCTCAGGCCTTTTCAATCTCTGGATAAAACATAATCAGGCAAGATGGTTCATCTCTTCAACAACCATACCTAATGCATACCACCATCTGTGATAGAAATTTCATTAACTGAGCTCACTCCTTTAGAAAACAAAATTCTTTGACATAACCAGGAGTTGTTTCCAAAATTTCCCAGTATGGCAAGGTACAGAAAGCCCTCAAAAGGGAACATTTTTCTTTTATTTTCTTTCTTCATGCAGTACTAATGCCTAAATCAGGGCATTACATTTATATGGGAAATGGAAGGATAAAATTTACCTCTGTCATTTGCATCATCTAGTTTCCTACTTAGTTTCTTAATGGTGATGGGGAAGAAGAATTCCATGCTAGAAAAAGAATACTTTTGCAAATGATGATAAAAGCTGGTGACCCAGCTTTAATCTTAACAGAATCTGACTGTAAATAATTCTGTCAGAATTCATTCCAGGTCATAGAGAAATTAAAACTAGTAGATGAAAGTTTGGTTTTTCTTTTTTTTCTTTTTTTTTTTTTTGTTCTTTCTCCCAATGCAAGCTATTTGTAATACATAATACTTTATACAGTAAAAATAGAGTAAATCCTGACAGTCAGCCTTCTGAGCTTTTTCATGACTGAAGGCATAATAAAGCAAGAAACCATCAAGCTATTTTGTGAATAGGTTATTTGACAAAGTAAGCCATTTTTATGATAACAGATTATTTGTGAACCAGTACAGGTTTCTACAAATGTATTATTTAGCTGTGAATGGTTCCCATGGAAAAATGAAATAAAATGCAGTCTGTGAGTGTTCTTAGACTTCTGTAGTTATTCCCTATTGCCATTTTTCATTTCAGTGCAGGACTGCTCAGCTAGGTGACACATAATCTTTTTTGTGATTGCATAACTGAAACTCTTAAAATGGAAAAATAAGCAAATTTGTGATGAATAACAAATGAACAAAGAATGTAGCTATCCACATGAAAAATGAATATTTTTAATGAGAATATTAGTTCCCTAAATATTTGTGAGAACAGCATGTTTATATAGAAATATTCAGAAAATGAACAATAAAATGTACAAAAATTTCTAAGTGGAATTTAAATGCATACATCTAAAGGTCATTTCTGTATTATTCAGACAGTTCTAGTCCTTAATGTTTAGAATACATCAAATGTTATTTTTTTGCATTTGGTTTTGAGCAGTAGGTAGGAGAGGAGAGTTCCACTCTTTATGAACTAGAATACGGTGAGAAAACTCATTGCACAGTGACAAATAAGGCAGTTGTAACATAAATAGCTGCTAGCTATTTTTTGGAAAGCACTGTTTTGTTAGATAGTTATGAAGGAACCACTACAAACTGTTATGTTTTTACAAAGTTGCCAGCTACGCTTTTTATGAGCCCAGATTGCTCTTTACGGGTATAATAAAAACAGACTAGCATTCATGTGTGTCTTTGATCGTGTTCAGTGCAGGCAGCGTAATGCTGCAAACATAACGAGGTCTGCAGGAGTTCCCTTTGTACAGCTGAGTGGTTGTGTTCTTTTTACTCTTTAATTTTTCTCATTATAACTTTAAATAAACAAAAAATACCTAGAAACACTAAGTATATGAATGTTTGATATTTTATTAATTTTAAGCAAGGTAATACCAATAACCTCACAAATTACTGAGTAACTGAGGGTTTTTGTTGTTGATGATGTTTTAACTTCACCACTTGAATTGTATTGCATATTGCTATCATATAAAATAATTCTCAGGAAAAGTTGCCAGTGAATCCATTTCATTTTATGAGGACTTTTTTTCTCCCCCGTTGTCTCAGTCAAGGAAAGAAAAAACAAGCTTGTACACCTTGAATTGTTTTACCTGTAAATATTTGTACTTCATATTTGGTACTGGAGCAGCTGCTTCAGAGCTTTAAATTAAAGCACTAGTATGTGAGGCCTCACAAGCTTATTGCCAAGTAAGCTCAGTTGGGTTCACTTTTTGTGTCTTCAAACCCCAAATTCTCCCTTAGGCAGCAGATTTATGCTACTGATGCAGATTAAAATTTATATCTGTGTAATTCTATTTTTACTTATTTCCCAGAAAATGCTCTTACCTCCCACCAAGTCTGATAGCTACTCAGTTATATGAAGCACTTCAGAGATGTTGCAAAGCTTGGCCTCTCTTTAAACATCTCTGTAGAATATCCAAACTCCTTAATACTTAGTGGTATGCAGTAAGAATTACAGGTTTTATTCTAGTAAATACATGTTGCAGAAGAATATATTATGAGCAACTTACTAAAAAGGAGATGTGGATGTGGGATAACAATCATTACAATATATCACTTTGATTATTACAATAGTCAAGGCAAACATATAAGAAACACAACTATGTGACCATTTTGGCACAAGCAAAAGCCACTGAAAAAGATGTTAATTAAATTTCATGAGATTAGTATAGCTGGATCAATAGAGTCTGACAGTGCTGTCTCTGGACTTGGAGAGTAACTAAAATTTTCACTTTTGTGTATACCACCTCATTAATTTTTCTTACCTATGAATTAAAAAAGGCAAACAGATAATTCTTCATAGTTCATATTTTGTAAAATTTTTATTGCTCTCTCCTAGATTGTCCTTAATCTGCTTTGTGCTTAAACCTGGACACAGTATCTCCAGAAAGCTGCATACTAGCTAACTGTGTGAGAAACTCATGTATTCTTATGTGTGCATAATAAACTTTATGACTGTAAAGAAGAATATGTTGATACAATTTACAATTTACAAAAAAAGCTGGAAGGCAGGGACTGCAAGGAGGATGAACCCCCCCACAATCCAAGAGGAAGCAGTCAATGACCTGCTATGCCACCTGGACGCTCACAAGTCTATGGGGCCGGATGGGATCCACCCGAGAGTGCTGAGGGAGCTGGCGGAGGAGCTCGCCAAGCCGCTCTCCATCATTTATCAGCAGTCCTGGTTAACGGGGGAGGTCCCGGATGACTGGAGGCTTGCCAATGTGGCGCCCATCTACAAGAAGGGTCGGAAGGAGGATCTGGGGAACTACAGGCCTGTCAGCCTGACCTCGGTGCCGGGGAAGATTATGGAGCGGTTCATCTTGAGGGTGCTCACAAGGCATGAGTGGGACAACCAGGGCATCAGGCCTAGCCAGCATGGATTCATGAGAGGCAGGTCCTGCTCGGCCAACCTGATCTCCTTCTATGACCAGGTGACCCACCTAGTGGATGAGGGAAAGGCTGTGGATGTGGTCTACCTGGACTTCAGCAAGGCCTTTGACACTGTCTCCCACAGCATTCTCCTAGAGAAGCTGGCGGCTCACGGCTTAGACAGGTGTACTCTGCCCTGGGTCAAAAACTGGCTGGACGGCCGGGCCCAGAGAGTTGTGGTGAATGGAGTTACATCCAGTTGGCGGCCGGTCACGAGCGGTGTTCCCCAGGGCTCAGTACTCGGGCCGGTCTTGTTTAATATCTTTATCGATGATCTGGATGAGGGGATGGAGTGCACCCTCAGTAAGTTTGCAGACGACACCAAGTTGGGCGGGAGTGTTGATCTGCTGGAGGGTAGGAAGGCTCTGCAGAGGGACCTGGACAGGCTGGATCGATGGGCCGAGGCCAACTGTATGAGGTTCAACAAGGCCAAGTGCCGGGTCCTGCACTTGGGCCACAACAACCCCATGCAGCGCTACAGGCTTGGGGAAGAGTGGCTGGAAAGCTGCCTGTCGGAAAAGGACCTGGGGGTGCTGGTTGACAGCTGGCTGAACATGAGCCAGCAGTGTGCCCAGGCGGCCAAGAAGGCCAATGGCATCCTGGCCTGTATCAGAACTAGTGTGGCCAGCAGGAGTAGGGAAGTGATCGTGCCCCTGTACTCGGCACTGGTGAGGCCGCACCTCGAATCCTGTGTTCAGTTTTGGGCCCCTCACTACAAAAAGGACATTGAGGTGCTGGAGCGTGTCCAGAGAAGGGCAACGAGGCTGGTGAGGGGTCTGGAGAACAAGTCTTATGAGGGAGCGTCTGAGGGAAGTGGGGTTGTTCAGCCTGGAGAAAAGGAGTCTGAGGGGAGACCTCATCGCTCTCTACAACTACCTGAAAGGAGGTTGTAGCGAGGTGGGTGTCGGTCTCTTCTCCCAAGTAACTAGCAATAGGATGAGAAGAAATGGCCTCAAGTTGTGCCAGGGGAGGTTTAGATTGGATGTGAGGAAAAATTTCTTTACTGAAAGAGTGGTGAAACCTTAGAAGAGGCTGCCCAGGGAAGTGGTGGAGTCCCCATCCCTGGAGGTATTTAAATGACAAGTAGATGAAGCACTTAGGGACATGGTTTAGTGGACATGGTGGTGTTGGGTCGATGGTTGGACTCGATGATCTTAGAGGTCTTTTCCAACCTCAATGATTCTATGATTCTATGATTCTATGAAAAATGTATGTTAAAAATAATAATTGTAATTCAAAATATAATGTGTTGTGATTATTTGAATAATTGGTAACATGTTGTTGGAAGAGTTTTATAGAACATTACCTATACTTTGGAAGTGAAAAATTTAAGTAAGAAAATTTGAGCATATTCAACTATTTTCAAAAGGTATTTAAACTGTTTCATGCTATGCAAACCATTAATTAATAGGAATTGTTGATAATTTAATAGCATTAGTGACTAAATATATCGGTAGTTAGAATGTTACATAGAACAAAGTTGTGAAATGTGTTTGTTTTGGAGACAGTAGCATAGATCTTAGCTCAAAACTCTTATAAAATAAAGAGCATTTCAATACATATGTGAAATAAGTATATTTTCTTATATACAAAATTGATACTGATTTATTTGAATATACAGTGATCTGTTATATTTCTGGAAAATTGTCTTCATAAAAACACTATCTTTGAAATTATTAGTTTTCTTCCCAACTTGCTAATTTATTAGAATAATACTCTTCTGCCAATTAAGTTTATTTTTTTAAATGATTATGCACTTAATATTGGTATTTGAATGTCCATATTGTTGTTGAGATGTAAAAGGAAAAAATAACCTGCTTAAGGCCACAGAGTTCCCAAAGGATGCTCTCATTCGGCGAGATATAACAAATGTCTAGAACATGTTCAAAAAAGCCAAACCAAACCAACTAAACAAAAAACAAACAACAACAACAAAAAAACACTGATCAAAAAATTTAAAAGTTCTTGTTTGAAAATGATAAAAAATTATACATAGAAAATAATTTCTAAATTGGTTGTTAAAATCTATCCAGTAATAGTTACAAAACGTGTATTTGTTAAGTCTGCTGTTTCATTATTCACTCCTCAGAGGCACGTTTATCTACTTTAACTCTCCATGAATTTAAGTCACTGTGTAACCCTATCCCACCCTCATACCCATCCATAGCCAGTCACACCCACTTCACTATTGAGAGAAATCTTTAATAAAAAAACCCCTGTTTTCGCACGCACTACTTCTGCATATTTTTCCTCAGTTTCCATATTAGATGCATATACCACAGACTGCTTCAGCAGTGATTTTTAATATAGTATATTTATACTAATTCATTTTATGTGATATCTCTATTGCTTATTGAATGCACATTCTTTCTAAGATAAAACTCTAAGATAAAATATTTTACCAATGTATTTTCCATTGTTTGTAATTAAGCATGTTCATAAGTATATTTGAAATACTTCCACTAACTTTTAAAGTCATAATTTTAGTTGGTTTAGTAATGTCCTTCACTGTAATGGGCTGCTTCATTTATCATTGCCCTGACAGTCTCTACATTCAAATTAGTAAACAAGCTTTGTAAGCCTGCTGGTGTCAAAGATACCTGATGACATGAAAAGCATTTATTAGATCCTTTCATATTGTATCTGCAGTAATATTAAATTGGTTTAGAGTGATTTATAGCAGAAGCGACCTGTTGGTTTGCCAGCAGAGAGGAATATTCATAAACTACAGTCTCGTTTCTTTGGTTATATAATGTGTTTTGAAGTAACATAATGCTATGAAATCAACTACTTTAATTTGGTTTTGCTTCCCATTTTTCTTTTAGAATATTTATAACTGCTATTAGTGAAATTTGCACCTTATAAGGTTATTTATTTATCCCATATTCTACATATTTGACAATTTTCCAGCCATGTCATGAAGCAAAACACTTAAACTAGCTTAGTAATCTCTCAATTGAAAAAGGAACTTACCCATTTGCAAATTTTCCTCCAGAGACATATCATCCTCGTGCCTTTGAAGCAATGTCAGGGCAGCTGCTTCCCTCCTACTTTGTTATAGTTGGTACAGTTATGCCATTTTTCAAAATTTAAGATAAGTAGCTTTAAGACGAATAGGAAAACAGAAAGGTAACTGTTGGCTTTTCCATGTATACTGACAATGGCCATTAGGAAATCTAGTTTTCCTAGAACATTCACTGATACAGTTAAAATCAGAAGAAATACCAATGTTAATAATCACACTGATTTTTAACTGCTTCATACAGAACAGCAAAACAGCTCAGATTCAAAGACAGGAAGAGCCCTTAAGATTACGTTCATTTGAAGGAGCTTAGAGAGTGATTCAACACACTTAAGTAGAGACTTAGGGCTCAGTTCAGTTGCTTAAACATGTCCATCTGGCACCATTTGAGATGCTACAAAATATTCAAGAAACTGCAGGGCACAGGCAAGTAAGAACGATGATGTATGGGAAATCTGCCCTTCTGGAGAGGCAGCTGGAGGCCAGGCAGGATGACCTAAGGAGTCCCAAATGATACTAAAAGCCACTTACATCTTGGCAAATATACTGTGTTCCCTATTGGCTACAGTGGAAGCTTGGATATCTTGCTCATTTGTAGAGTCCTACAACAGAAGCTTAATTTGAGCTGTTTTAATCTTGCGGTGAGTCTCTCCTGAAGCTCAGTTTCATAGTACTATTTAACTCCTCAGCTTTGTCATGGCAGAACTGTCTGCTAACTCTTCTCTCCTGCAACGATAGCTACATGTCATCTTGTTAGCCATATTCTTAAATCTTGGAGGAAGATCAAAATATGCTGCAATACTCCTGAGGAATAAAAAAAGATTATTCTAGACAGTATCTAGTGGAGCTGTCATATCTAACCATAAGAAATGACTTAAAACTGGCTGTATCCTGCAGAGCACCTACATCTTACATTAAAGAAGTTACAACGGATATTCTTGTGTTGTCCTTTCCAGGACACCTGAGTGCCAAATATTTAATCTGCAGGACAGGGGACAGGGTTAGAGAGAAACCTAGCAATTTAAAATTACATCCAGTCTGCACACAGGATTCTTGTTCCAGGGTCAGATTCAGTTCACTGAATGTAGATGTATGTATCCGATTCCAACACCCTTTTTAGTCAATGGAGAAAGGAGGCAGGCTTAGAGAGAGAATAATCACACTCCTATATATATATAGTAGAATAGAGTAGAATAGAACAGAACAGAAGAGAAATAATACGTGAACAACCTCTAAAGTGTTATTTTCTCTCTGTTAATTAAGGAGCCTCAAGTAATTATCTCAGATGTGGAAATCTGAGAATACAGAAAGATAAAACAGATAAATGCCATCTTAAATGTTATTGTAGCTATCTAGATATTTCTGCATCAAGATAGAAGCGGAAATGCGGTGTCGTGGTTTAACCTCAGTTGGCAACTTAACACCACACAGCCGCTCGCTCACTCCCTGCCCCCCCCCCAGTTTATTATTTATTATTTATAATAAAGCTTCAGGCATTGAAAATTAAATCAATGCAGGATCAAAAGCAAAATATGTAATCACTTAAGGCAATGTGACAAGAACAAATTAGTCCTAATGATTTTATTAAATATTGTTTCCAAATTAATATGATAACAATAGTAAGGAAAGATATAATACAGAACAACATGTGCAATTACAGTATCTACATACTGGATCATGAAATGAATTACATGATGGATTATCCCCATCATGGGGATGGCCAAATGTCTGTCTTTAAGCAGGAAGCATGATTAGTTGTAGAGGGCCATTGTGTGTCTTGTTGTTCTTCCTGTGTACAGTGCAGTCAGAGTTGAAGGACTAACATCCTAATGTCCTTATGCTGAAACCAGAAACTGTTGCCTCAGAGAAGCAATAAACACTTGCCAAAGTCTTTAAAAAGTCATCAACAGTATCCTTCTGTCCCTCCAACTGATAAGGTTTTATTTATGTATTTATTAATTTCATTTGGAAATTGCCCATTTTGGTTTGGATGGTTGGAATTATTTTCATTAAGATGTAGCAGGGACAAATTTTCAATCTTTTCTCATTGAACTCCAAAACTTTTAGTTTCTATTTCCAATAAAGCTGACACTCTCATAAACTGAGTCCATTATTTGGTCTACCTACTGGTTTCACCCCATGCGTGCCCAGACATAATTAAATCACAGATTAGTGAGATCCATTAATATTGTACTCATCCAGTGTGCCCAAAGGTACTTCTGAATATCTGAATTTTCTCTGTTACCCTCCTTCCTCTGCCCCTCCTCCCCCCTTATGCCTTACTGTTGATGCATTTCCACACCATTTGGATGAATGAAACACATAGGTCTTAGCTTCAGCTGGCCATGTTGATTTACATGATTTGGCATGATTTGGCAAGTCTATCCCAAGCCCCATTTTTTGTCTCAGACTACTGCTTCTCATCTATGAGAAGTTTGCTTCCATACATGTGTAAATGTGAGTATGCATGTGTGTGCCCATGTACAAACATACATACATACATACATAAATATAAAACCATATTGCCTTAAGTGATTACGTATTTTGCTTTTGATCCTGCATTGATTTAATTTTCAATGCCTGAAGCTCCTTGTTGATGATTCGATGCTTATTTTGGACTCTATTGTTTTTGTTAACTAATAGTGGTTAGAATTTAAAAACAAAATAATGACACAAAAAGAGAAAATGTAATGGTGGGAAAAAATTATATTTTAAAGAAGAGTAGGGATAGGAAAAAGAATGCATAGAAGAGACAAAACAAAATGAAAATATGTTAAATCATATGAAAAAGAAATTACAGACAGAAAGCATGCACATAAATTATGGAATTGTAATGAGTAAACAGATTATAAAGAAGAAAACAGACAACTTTCAGTAAGACAAAAAAATCATAAAAAGTGACTCTAAATACCTCTTAAAACCAAGTATAATCACTTTATATACTCCTTAATTTCAACCCTGAAATATATACCCTGAAGCACTTACATTTTACATTGGTTATATTAAAGTCTGTTTTCAAGAATTATTAGAAAGCTTCTTCAGCAATGTTTCCACTGAATTCTACATCAGACAAAAATTTATAGAACTAGGTATTTCATCTATCCTACTCTATAGTATCAGATTTTTTTGTGGCATTATTATAATACACTTACTTAAAGGAATTTAAATATAGCACATTTTAAAGAAAATATCTTCCTGTCCTACTGTGGTGGGTTGACCCTGGCCAGAAGCTAAGCCTCCGCCCAATTGTTCACTCACCCCCCCCATCAGTGGGATGGGGTAGAGAATTGGAAGAGCAAAAGCTGAAAACTCATGGGTCGAGATAAAAACAGTTTAATAAGTGAAACAAAGTTGCACACACAAGCAAATCAAAGAAGGAATTCATTCACTACTTCTTATCAGCAGGCAGATGTCCAGCCACTTACTTCCTGGAAAGCAGGGCTTCAGCATGCGTAACAGTCAACGTGGGAACACAAATGCCATAACCACAAACATGTCCCCTTCCTCCTGAGCTTTTACTGCTGAGCATGACATCGTATGGGCTATCCCTTTGGTCATTTGGGGTCATTTGTCCTGGCTGTGTTCCCACCCAGCCTCTTGTGCACCCCCAGCTTACTCTCTGGTGGGGCAGAGTGAGAAACAGAAAGTCCCTGATGCTGTGTGAGCACTCTTCAGCAATAGCTAAAACATTGGTGTACTGTTAACATTACTTTTGTTACAAATCCAAAACACAACAACACACTGGCTGTTATGAAGAAAGTTGACCCCATCCCAAACTAACCCAGTACACCTATGGTGAGTTTAAGGAGAAAGTTTTAATCAAGAAATAATTAATGTTTTGTTTTGTGCTCATTAATACGTTCCTGGCCAGTGTCCAGAATATATGTCAAATACTACTGTTTTTATTATTTGAGCATGTAAGACTTAAAAGCAGATAAATCTATTTCTCCAAATAGTTTATTGTTGTTTTCACTATGTACTGCAGTTTAAATTTCCAAAGAACCCTCTGTTCCTCGCTTCTGTCTTTCAGATATATTGGCCTATTTTTCAGCAGTTTCTAAAAAGATATTTCAAGGTACTGTGAAGAAAATGAATCTTAAATTCCAAGGAGACATTACTGCGTGGAACATATGAGAAAAGTTAACACCTATCTGCTCTACAACTACTTTCATCTCTTGTAGCTGCATGGCTTTAAATGGATAGATGAGCAGGGAACTGTAAGAGGAGCATTTTCATTTTACGGGCACGCCTAGGGAAAATAAACAGTGTTTATTGTATTGTTTTTTGTTGTCATGGATATAAGAAGCAGTAGCTACTCTTTCCATAGCCTACAACTGGACAAAAATCAAAAAGGCCAATGAAACAGCATAAATATTTTGACAATGATGAAAGATAATGAAAGTAAGGAACATAAGATGAGACTGAATCTTAAAATCAGTGACCTTGTCTGCAGACATGCATGACTCAGAGCCTTATCTTCTAATTACCTTACAGACTTCTGGTCAAAAAGAGGTTGCAGGTCATACTTCCTTTCAGTTCTACAGTCCTTCCTCAGTACTTCTGGTAGGTCTTCTTCAGAATGCTTTGATGTCTATATAAACACCCTTCCTGATGACTGTATAAAGGAAGGGCAAATATTGGCTGTAGGCTAGAGATATTTATTACCCATTGTGCTAAAAATATCAAGACATTTATTTCGGATCAGGAATTTATGATTTCTCTATACAGTGAGCTTGGCTCTGAATCCACCCTAAAATTAGGATTTCTAGGTGAAGACCTTGAGTTTGGAACATCAAATACTAATAATCAATGGCTTAGCTGCCCATAAGCAGGCAGTAGATAGCAGACTACCTCATCTTCATCAACGTTAGGAGACAGAATGCACCCTCAGCAAATGTGAGAACAAGAAATATGAGGGAAGCAAAAGGCCTGATATTCCATGTAGTAGACCCCCATTCCAGAGAGGCTGTGATAAATTTGAACATTGAGCCAACAGAATCCTCATGAAATTCAACGAGCAAAAATACAAAGATTTGCACCTGAGAGGGAATAGGGCCACATACCAACAGGGGAATCTGGGAAACACCTGGCTGAACAGCAGTCCTGCTGGAAAGGACAAGGAAGACACAGTGGACACTAGGCTGAATATCAGCTAACAGTGTGCTCCTATCTCAAATAAGGCAAATCTTGCCCTGCTATGCTACATTAGGGGAATTATGATCAGCAGAATGAACAAAGTTATTATTCCTCTCTACTCAGCCCTGGTGAGGCTGCACCTGGAATACTGTGTCCAGTTTTGGGTCCTCCTGATCAAAAAGAATGTGGAGAAACTGGAGAAGGCTACCAAGTTGTCCTGGAGCCTAGAGGACATAAATACAAACAGAGACTGAGAGAGCTGTTTGTTGTGGTTTAACCCAGCAGGCAGCTAAACACCACACAGCCATTTGCACACTCACCCCCCTGCCCAGTGGGATGGGGGAGAGAATAGGAAAAAAAAAAAAAAAAAAAAAATCATGAGTTGGGATAAAGAGAGTTTAATAGGACAGAAAAGGAAGGGAAAAATAATAATAATAACAATGATAAAAGAATATACAAAATAAATGATGCATGATGCAACTGCTCACCACCTGCCGACCGATGCCCAGCCAGTTCCTGAGTAGCGGTCACTGCCTCCCATGGCTAACTCCTCCCAGTTTATATACTGAGCATGATGCCATATGGTATGGAATACCCCTTTGGCTAGTTTGGGTCAGCTGTCCTGGCTGTGCCCCCTCCCAGCTTCTCGCTGGCAGGGCATGAGAAGCTGAAAAGTCCTTGACTAGTGTAAGCACTACTTAGCAACAACTAAAACATCAGTGTGTTATCAACATTATTCTCATGCTAAATCCAAAACACAGCACTGTACCAGCTACTAGGAAGAAAATTAATTCCATCCCAGCTGAAACCAGGACAAAATGATACTGAGATGCTAATGAAAAATAAGCAGTCAAGGCCAACATGAAAAGAGTTTGTTCAGTTACACTATCTTAGACTCCATCTATGCTAACTAAACAAGTGCATCTTGTGTGATAAAGACTGTAAGCAGACCTAAGCAAATCCTTTACTCTCAGCATTCCATTTACCTCTACTTTCAGAGCAATCCCTAACTCAACCAGTTATCATGCTATTTACTAACTTATTAATATCATTATTTTGTTTTGCATGACTGCAAAAATCATCAATTGCAAAAGAAGCTAGCTCTTTTTCAAGATTCATGACAGTATTTTCCCCCATGTTTTTGCAGCTGTTAGTTACAATACACTACATTTAAATATAGAAAAAAAATCTTTTTTTTATTTTCAAATCCCACTGTTTTTCTGAAGTACTACCTTCAAAAGAGGTAGTACTTCAGATAATAGGTAAGAAGTTGTTTTATTCTTGTAATACAAAGAACTGCATCGTTTCTGATACAAAGAACTGCATTGCTTCTGAGGTTGTTATAAGTTTAATTGATGTCTGAATAGCTATTCTCTCAAAAGCTTTTTTCTTATGCTTCTTGAATAGCCTTTTATATAGTCTTTCTCCAGATTTCTGAAGGGGAAATTCAACTGTAACTGCTCAGCAGTAGTAATTTGTGACCAACAAATGATCTGGCATGGAGGGCAAAAAGGCTCAACTGCAGAAGGAGTTAAACTGGCTGGCAGCAGGAATGCTAGAGACAGAATGACTACCTGTAAGGGAGTGAAGTTTCCCCTGGTGGTGAGATAAGAAACAGACACAGCATAGTCTTGTAGCAATCCTGGAATGGGAGCACTTAGGCTATCTTTGGGCAGCAGATCTGGGCTAGGGGATGGACCCAAGGCCAGGCTGAGGTGCCTGTGCCAAAGCTCACAGGATTGGTGCTGGTGCAAGTGTATATAAGGAATCAGCTCATGACGCATCTTTGCAGACTCCTTGTAGAACCACTTAAGGTGGTAGGACTGTTCAATGCATTGTTCATTAATTTATTTATTTTTTAATATTTTAGCGCAAACGTGTTTAATTCTCTTCCAAGGGTACCATAAAAACTCCCCAACACATCCAACTAGCTTCTCATTTTGATGAGATAGACAAAAATACTCATTTTTAAAAAAATGTATGAGCCTCTCCAGGTTCTGGCCTTTTTGACTATGATGCTCACAAGTGCTTTTCTAAAGTTTCTGGCCTTGCCACAGAAAGATAAACAGATTTGTCTGATATATTTTTTTAACCTTCTTTCCTGGGCTGATAAGGGGATAGGCAAACTGCAACTGTCTTGTTACATTAGTTGTATGACCCCTCCCAAACACAAGCTGTTTTTAATCATGTGCTTCACCTAAGAAATTCAAAATCCCATCATTCAGTGGCTAATTAGGAAACTAGATATAGATACAAGTTCCCTCACCTTGATACAAGGATGCATTTTTTAATTGATTTTGGAGATCTATATTCAAGGTGGAGAACCTGAAGCCTATGATTAAGGAGTTTATTGATATGTCTTCATTAAGTAGTCAGTAGTATAGAACAAGTTATACTTGCAGTTCCTTATGAAGTGTTTCATTTCATTGCAGACTATATTCTTTTTTTCGGTTCACTATCCTCCGACTATAATTTGCAAGAAATACATGGACGATGTGATGGGTTGACCTTGGCTGGATGCCAGGTACCCACCAAGCCGCTCTATCACGCCCCCTCTTCAGCAGGACAGGGGAGAGAAAATATAACAAAAGGTCGTGGGACAAGATAAGGACAGGGAAATCACTCACCAAGTGCCATCACAAGCAAAACAGACTTGACTCGGGGAAATTAATTTCACTTATTACCAGTCAGATCAAGAGTAGGATAATAAGAAATAAAAAAAAAAAATCTTAAAACACCTTCCCACCACCCCTCCCTTCTTCCTGGGCTCAGGTTCACGAGCAGTGGAGGGGGACGGGGAAATAGGGGTTGTGGTCAGTTCATCACATATTGACTCTGCTGCTCCTTCCTCCTCACACTCTTCCCTTGCTCTAGTGTGGGATCCCACCCATGGGAGACAGTCCTCCATGAACTTCAACATAGGTCTTTCCCACAGGCTGCAGTTCTTCATGGACTGCTCCAGCATGGGTCCTTTCCATGGGGACTGCTCTTGCTGGGTCCCCTGTGGGGTCACAGGTCCTGCCACCAAAGCTGCTCCAGGGTGGGCTTCTCTCCTTATGGTCACAGGTCCTGCCAGGAGCCTGTTCCAGCACAAGCTTCCCACGGGGTCACAGCCTTCTTTGGGTGCATCCACCTGCTCCGGCATGGGGCCCTCTATGGGCTGCAAGTGGATATCTGCTCCACCGTTAACTTCCATGAGCTACAGGGCGACAGCCTGCCTCACCATGGTCTTCACCATGGGCTGCAGGGGAATCTCTGCTCTGGTGCCTGGAGCACCTCCTTCTCCTCCTTCTTCACTGACCTTGGTGTCTGCATCAACCTCTTGCCTGGTTGCTGTTGTGCAGCATTTTTTTCCCCTTCTTAAATATGTTATTACAGAAGTGCTACCACCGTCACTGATGGGCTCAGCTTTGGCCAGTGGCAGGTCCATCTTGGAGCTGGCTGGCACTGGCTCTACGGGACATGGGGGAAGCTTCTGGCATCTTCTCACAGAAGCCACCCCTGTAGCCCTTCCACTACCAAAACCTTGCCACACAAACCCAATACAAATGATCAAACCAATTTATTGTTAAAAAGAGCCAGCAAGAACAAACCACTGCCCCTAGCAGAACAAGTGAGCTATTGACAAGGCAGACAACTCCTTTTGAATTCAACCTGCTATCAGTTACAAAGGTATTCTCCAGTGAGCTTCACAGTCTCTTTCCCACCTCTGCCTCTCCTCCCACTCCTCTTCCTCTTTCCTCTCCCCTCTCTCCCTTTCCTCTTTCCTCTTTTCTCTTTCATCTTTCTGCTTTCCCTTTTCCTTCTCTTTTCTTTCTCCTCTCCTCACATTTACCATAAAGGTAGGTTTCACTTAACAAAATACTTAAGCCAATATTCAGTGGGTCTTCTCCCCCTTTCACTTTCCTGCTTCTTCCAGTGCTGTAAAAGAATATGTGTTTGTCATGGGATTGTGAAAACCACTGGTTCAGGCAAGGGAAAAAAAAGTTGTTAAAAATGAATGTTTGTTTAAACTCATGATTTTCAGAACATGTAACTTTTCCTGATTTTTTGTATATTTTTAAATAATTTTGTCTCTGATTGCTTGCCTAAAACAAAAGAAAAAAAAAAAAAGATAAATCCTCCTGTGTAATTCCATGAAACCAAAATTAATTTTCCAATATTGTGGCAATAAAAGGCTAAGTGGCATCTCACTATCTTCTATGCCTTTGATAGTCTTATGAGGTGTTGTTTTTTTTTTTCCTAAATCACCACAAAAATTCAAATAAATGTCCACCAGGTGACTTTTATCCAAACATCTCCAAGGAAATCAGACATGTTAGAAAGGCAATAATTTATTTTAAAAACTATGCTTGTCTAATTAATGTGGATTTGTCATATGTTCTACAATATTATTTTTTAACCTCTAATAGATAAATAAAAAGAAAACAATTACCAAGAAATATAAATTCACACATTTAGATTATAAAGTTCAAATTTCAAGAAAACTAAATTCATAAAACTGCATATGCATTTACAGCTTTTTAAAAAAATGGAAACTACTGTGTATTCATAGCAGCTGCCAAATATGTAATTCTGAAAATCATGCTTATGTAAGGAAATTATACCTGGCCCTGAATTTTTCATGTTTGCCACCATGTTTCCCATTGTCCTGATTTAAGACATTTAGGTTTCATTTTGTTCTGGCTGTGGCCACATACTTTTCTTAGATGTTTAATTCTGTTCAGGCGTTACATAGAGAAGCTAGAGGGTATATTCACACAGCCTATAGGCATAGAAACCTGTTAAGTGTCTAGATTTATTAAAAAGTTGTACAACCCTAGTTAAAGCTTCTACAACCTCCAGGTAACAGAATACTTAAATTAATTCTAGAGTCAGCAGATACCCACAACACGTTTTGCACCTGTCTACTGACTTTTAAATCTGTGTTCATGTAAACATGGTTTTTTTTCCACTACTTAATGTTCAGGGACAAGAGGTTTTTTCTTGGGATAGATCTCCAAATGTACAGGTCTTACAGCTCAGTATTCCCTTCTTGGTTTGATTCTAGAGGTGAGTACAAATGAAAATTTGTACCATGAAAATTGCCTCAGACATAGAAGCAGCAGTCAGTAGTAAAATGCTCATTATAAACCTGACAATAACAAAAATAACTGAGGTAAGATGCATATACAAACTAATTTCACAAAATCACATGTACATACTGATATATATTTTGCAGTTATGCCACGCTTTCTGTTCTCAAGTCTGTTGGCTGAATAAAAGCAAAAAATCTGAACACAAAGAAAACTGGAGTAACCTTTCTTTTTCTTTAAATCAAGCACTAGGTTTCCAGGGAATTGTGGAGAAACTGTCCAACCTCTATTTTGAATTTCCTTCTTTGGCTTCTCTTTTATAGACAGCAATCCGTTACTGACTTCACAATATGCAGAAGGAGCTGAACGGGGAGCTCCTGCTGGGACTCAGGAAAAAAAGGAGAGTTTACCGCTTGTGGAAGAAGGGGCAGGCAACTCAAGAAGTGTACAGGGATCTTGTTAGGTCGTGCAGAGAAGAAATGAGAAAGGCAAAAGCCCAGCTAGAACGCAATCTGGCCGCTGCTGTTAGAGACAACAAAAAAGGTTTTTACAAATATATTAATGACAAGAAGAGAACCAAGGAGAATCTCCATCCTTTATCGGATGAGGGGGGGAACATGATCACCAAGGATGAGGAAAAGGCTGAGGTACTTAATGCTTTCTTTGCCTCAGTCTTTAACAGGCAGGCCAGTTCTCCTCAGGGTATTCAGCCCCCTGAGCTGGAAGACAGGGACAGCAGCAGGATAAACACCCCATAATCCAAGGGGAAGCAGTCAATGAGCTGCTATGCCACCTGGACACTCACAAGTCTATGGGGCCGGATGGGATCCACCCGAGAGTGCTGAGGGAGCTGGCGCAGGAGCTCGCCAAGCCACTCTCCATCATTTATCAGCAGTCCTGGTTAACGGGGGAGGTCCCGGATGACTGGAGGCTTGCCAATGTGACGCCCATCTACAAGAAGGGCCAGAAGGAGGATCCGGGGAACTACAGGCCTGTCAGCCTGACCTCGGTGCCAGGGAAGATTATGGAGCAGTTCATCTTGAGGGTGCTCACAAGGCATGTGCGGGACAACCAGGGCATCAGGCCCAGCCAGCACAGCTTCATGAGAGGCAGGTCCTGCTTGGCCAACCTGATCTCCTTCTATGATCAGGTGACCCACCTAGTGGATGAGGGAAAGGCTGTGGATGTGGTCTACCTGGACTTCAGCAAGGCCTTTGACACTGTCTCCCACAGCATTCTCCTAGAGAAGCTGGCGGCTCATGGCTTAGACAGGTGGACTCTGCGCTGGGTCAAAAACTGGCTGGACGGCTGGGCCCAGAGAGTTGTGGTGAATGGAGTACAATCCAGTTGGCGGCCGGTCACGAGCAATGTTCCCCAGGGCTCAGTTTTGGGGCTGGTCTTGTTCAAGATCTTTATCGATGATCTGGATGAGGGGATTGAGTGCACCCTCAGTAAGTTTGCAGACGACACCAAGTTGGGCGGGAGTGTTGATCTGCTGGAGGGTAGGAAGGCTCTGCAGAGGGACCTGGACAGGCTGGATCGATGGGCCGAGGCCAACTGTATGAGATTCAACAAGGCCAAGTGCCGGGTCCTGCACTTGGGCCACAACAACCCCATGCAGCGCTACAGGCTTGGGGAAGAGTGGCTGGAAAGCTGCCTGTCGGAAAAGGACCTGGGGGTGTTGGTCGACAGCCGGCTGAACATGAGCCGGCAGTGTGCCCAGGCGGCCAAGAAGGCCAATGGCATCCTGGCCTGTATCAGAACTAGTGTGGCCAGCAGGAGTAGGGAAGTGATCGTGCCCCTGGACTCGGCCCTGGTGAGGCCGCACCTCGAATCCTGTGTTCAGTTTTGGGCCCCTCACTACAAGAAGGACGTCGAGGTACTGGAGCATGTCCAGAGAAGGGCAACGAAGCTAGTGAAGGGTCTGGAGAACAAGTCTTCTGAGGAGCAGCTGAGGGAACTGGGACTGTTTAGCCTGCAGAAAAGGAGTCTGAGGGGAGACCTCATCGCTCTCTACAACTACCTGAAAGCAGGTTGTAGCGAGGTGGGTGTCGGTCTCTTCTCCCAAGTAACTAGCGATAGGACAAGAGGAAATGGCCTCAAGTTGCGCCAGGGGAGGTTTTGGTTCGACATGAGGAAAAATTTCTTTACTGAAAGAGTGGTGAAACCTTGGAACAGGCTGCCCAGGGAAGTGGTTGAGTCCCCATCCCTGGACGTATTAAAAGATGTGTATATGCAGCGCTTAGGGACATGGTTTAGTGGGCATGGTGGTGTTGGGTTGACAATTGGACTCGATGATTTTAGAGGTCTCTTCCAACCTTAATGATTCTATGATTCTATGAACAGTGTCTGTAAAAGAAACTTAGAACTAAAGTGAGCAGAAGAATGTAAGAATATAAGCTAGGTGCCATATGCCTCGAAACAGAAAACCATTTATTGTCTGAAACTTCCTATACAGCATATTTAAATGGCTAGACTTCTCATGACAGGATGTATAGTAGGCTGAGCAGGGAAATGCCTGGCACTTATTCACAGGGAGATGTTGATGGCCATGCTGTACTTTTAATGTTTTAATGGGTAAATAGTCCAAATGACCTAATTCAGAAAAACCTCATTAAAAGTTAAATCTATTATAAAAAAATCTGGTATCTATTTTTTTTCCCTGTTTATTATGTTCACCTTCCAATGTTCCTTTGGGTCCCAAGGTTGACAGTGCTGTCTTCCTCAGGAAGAACAGGTCTGTGGCAGTTACAGTGAGCTACCAGCATCCCATGGTCCTCACTGCAAGGCAGAAGATGACTATGGTTGAGTTTCTTGCCCTCTTGGCTGGGGCCCCTCTTGGGACTTGGTGGGTATGTTTGTCTCCTGCCGTGCAGATTCCTTCTGGGGGCCCTGTAAGGTAGGCAACAAGTGTCTCCCCACCCCATGACACAAAGGGCCGTTGTTCCACCCACCGGTCTGGTTGCCCCCGGCCGGCCGACAGTGCTCCCCGAGCCAGAAGCAGATCCCGCTGGGCAGCGACAGTCACATGAGTGTGGGGAGGGGTCTCCAATTCATAATGGGAGCTACAGTGAAAGGTAGTTCAGGTTGTCTTCATTTTTTCCTCACCCATCAATCTGGGTTAATAAACAACTAATTAAACACCAGCTTTGGAGCTGTAGTACTCTTTGAAGTTCTTTTGATATCCCTCGAATCTTGAATTTATAAGGCATAGACAGCTTCAACATGATTAACATCTTACAGCCTGTTTCAAATGTGCTCAAAAAACATGTAGATTCCTAGCTTACAGAAGTCCCCAGAAGGTTTAGAAAGAGCAGTACCTAATTTCTGAGCATGTGTGGAATTTATGTGTGCCTTTGGAGATACATAGGACCTGCTCAGACTTGAGGAGTTTTTTCCACATCTAGATGAATGTTACAATCCAATGGGAAAGAAACAGGTACAGATAGGGAATTCAAAGGTTAACCTGACACAGAGTGCTTTTTTTGTGCATTTTGTTTCTGAAACTGGGTATTTTGAGAGATGTAAACAAAAGGTAACAGAGGAAGATTTACGATTTGGAGAAACACTCCAGAAATCCACCTAAATAATGTTTTAGGTGAACAAGTTTCTTATTTGTATGAGGTCTTAACAATCAAGCTTAAGGTTTTACTTTAAACTAATTTTTGTTACTCCTTAGCTAACATACATGTGTCTACAACTCTTCAGAGTTATCAATATATTGAGAGCAATACTGTTGTTTCAGTAACTTCTATAACTCTATAAATAAAATATTTCTACCTTAATTGCCAGGGTGTTTTTGGTTAGATGGTCTTAGTATCATTTAATTTTCTTTCTCGTTTCAAATGTGAAATAAACATAGGTAGTAGTTTGGTTTATTTACACTCTTCACTGAAATTATTTCATTTGTCTTATTAAAAATACCTTTTTAAAAACCCTTGTTAACTTCAGAAATTGTATGTGTGTATATATATTTCTGGGTTTACCATTCCATAGATGAGGAAATTTAATGCATAGTTTGGCAGATAATTATAAATTCTGAAGAACCAGCCCATTAAAAATCATTCATCCATAGCTTTTTAAAAAAGAAAGAAATTGAAAGAATGTGCTTTGTTTATTTGTTTGTTTGTTTGGGTTTTTTTGTTCATCAGCATCCATCAGATGCTTTTACCTGAGAACACAGCTAGAGAAGATAATCTTAAGGTCCGTATTTTGCATAATAGTCTAATGATATAAATTTTCTTCTAAGTACTACTTACTGTAGTACACTTCTACCCACATTTTATAATGCCTAAGAAACATCTGAAGTTTAGTAGGCAGTTCCTAGGTGAAAATAGACTTTTGTGTTGAGCTAAATAGTGTGAATTTCATCCCAGCAGCTGGATATCTTAATCACTTTGTCTTTTCTTTTATAGCAGAAGACGCCTGAATGGATTTACATACAATCCATTGTCTGTTTCATATCCAGAACTAGTTTTTGTCTTCTGGTGAAAGTTCATATACTGAGAAAGAAAGAGAGAGTCATGGATAAAAACAAAGGAACAAGTATAATAGGATGTGGAGAATACTATGCACTTATCTTTCTCTTTAAGGACCTTCTTTCTGTGTTCCTCCTCTGTGTAGGTTTCTGTCCTTTCCCCAAATGTAAAAAAGATATAGGCAACTGTCTTCATGCTATAAGGCCTTTAATAGGTTGCCTCATTAAAAAAAAAAAAAAAAAAAAAAAAAAAAAAAGAAGATGAAGAAGAAGAAGAAAAAAAAAAGGACAGATATTTATATCTCCCTAGACCTTTTATTCAACTGAATGTTCACTAATGTGTGGCAAGTATTGTACTGAACATGACTCAAAAGACAACCTCAGTGTTGCAGTACAATGAAGGTGAGTCAAAGTGGCACCTAAAAGTGCAAAGTGGCAAAGGGTATTTCAGTATGAATTTCTTTACTTCTCTAATTAATATCTGACCCACCAAAGATCTTTGCCATAAAATAATACTTTTCCAGACTTGTTACTACTCTAATAAGAATTGAAAAGGTGAACATGGCTGAAATAATAACCAGCATATAACAATTTTAACTAATAAGGACTTATGTACAAAATGTGAATGAATAAAGTTGGAAAAGCCATAGGTTACTCAGGCTATTCATTATACCGTTAGATATTCACATATTGCTGATGGATAAGGTGTTCTTCCATATTTTTTTTTTAATGAATTGTTACAAACCTGAAGAAATAATTTGAAGCTACTTTGTTGGACAAGGGTCCAGCAGGTTTCAAATAGAATATAGCCAGAATACATCCAGCTGTATAATGATATTTAGAGTTATTATGTAACCAGATAGTGAAAGGAAATAGTATTTTTTGAGGTAAGTGCAAATAAGTTTGAAAGAGTGAATAAAGAAACCATTTATTCTTGATACTTAAAGTGTCTCTATCAGATACAGTAGGACTATCAAGTAAATCACAAAGAACATGTAAGAAAGTGGTGCTAGAAATTATTATCAACATGAAAATACTGGTGTTACTGAGGTAGTTTCTTCCAGAGCTACATGTTTTTTTTTCATAATAATGTGTAATTAAAAGTGTTAGTCTTCTAAAAATTCAGATCTGTAAGACACCTTAGATCTTTTTCTACTGCAACTTGACCCAAGACAAAAAACATTGACCTTATTTAACCTTTATTGATAAATTGACCTTTATTAATAAATAAAAACCTTATTTACCTAATACATTAATGTTAACATAGATTTTCAAATTAAATACCTTTTTTATTTCATGAAAAGTGGCATTTTTATAGTTTCTTGGTTCTAAAAGTTCATCAGTTACATGTAGAAGGCAGATGCTGTTGCATTACTTTGCACAGCTGAGCAATACTTATATCAGTCAATGCAAATAAAAAGGCATCTGTGCCTACTTAATCATGATGTTTCCAGTTATTGACTATTGGTGCAATACTGCAAGCTTTTCTGAGAAATCAGAGACACTCAGTAAAATTTTCACCTTTTTTTGAAGTTAATGGAGAAACTCCACTTGACTTAATCTGATTACAAATTTCACTCTACCTCTCATGTTTTATACTTCAGTGACAATGTTAGTAAAACATACGGGAATGTCTGAATTGAATGATACAATACAGGACTTCCCCCCCCCCCCCCAAAAAAAAAAAGAAAATTATATAAATCAGGAGACACTTTTTTACTGAGGGTGACCAAGCACTGGCACAGGATGCCCAGAGATGTTGTGGAGTCTCCATCCTTGGAGATATTCAAAAGCTGTCTGGATGTGGTCCCGGGCAATGGATTCCAGGTGGCCCTGTTTGAGCAGGGAGGGGGTTGGATCAGATGACCTCTAGAGGTTCCTTTCAAATTCAACCATTTTGTGTTTCTGTAATAATCCATGGATGGTTTCACATTTACTTAAGAAATTTAAGTTCTACTTTATACAGAATCCAATTGTTGTTAAGGTGTTTAAATTCCCCTATCATTTTTGTCCATACACTCTCTTTTCTAAGCTGAGGAGTTCAGATATCTATTGCCTAACTAAAATCACCTGAGGATCACAAAAAAGTGTACCCTGGGGAGTCTGATCCAAAAGTATGTCTCTGTGCCTATCTAGCACATACAAACAGCACTGAATTCAGTGCAAAGTCCAAAAAAACTAGTGAAATGTAATAAAAATTTGGCTGCTGAGTGAATTATTGTGTATTTCTCATTTTATACTGTTTTCTCAGAACTATGTTGTAAATCTGGTAATGTCCCAGTGATAATGATGTTAAAACTAATAGACATTAATAACAAGTAGTTAGTTATAAAAACATTGCATAGATATCTTCCAGTAGACCATTATGTTTGTAAACTATTCAGTGACCCTAGTCCAAGAATATATGCATGACTAGTTTGAGCTAACGTAAAACTAGTTACATTATCAGGAAGCTATACCTTGAAGGTTAATGAAGAAACATATGCACCTGTAGCCAGACTCCCAAGAGTCTGAGCACATTATTAAAGCAAAGACCTCAAAATTGCAGGTATAGAATGATACCAGAAACTCTACAGATATATATACACAAATAGCCAACTACTAGTCACTAAGGATATCCAAAGAAATCCAAAGAAATATAGACTTGAGAGCATGGTAGGACTAGTTTCAGGGCACAACTTGAACATGTATAGAACTGTGTACCCAACCTATTGCAGCTGTCCATCACTGATTGTATAGGCAGAAATGTCCTTAAACTGTATAAAAGACTGCAGTGAACCAACTAGCTGCACAGGTGCCTGGCTTCATAATTGGGTATACTGAGTGTGATCATTCTCATACCTCATACTGCCAAATAGGTACTGAGGTTTGGTCTTGTAACGCACTCCTAAAACTTGGCTGTAAATTGGATGGAACAGCAAGAACAGTCATTCCAGAGCTAATGACATAGTTCAGTGTTCTCTTCAGTTTGAGGTCATTGAGACTGCCTTCTAACACAATCACAGGGCCCAAAAAAAGCAGATTAAAGGCAAGAAAGTGCCCAGCTTGTTATCATTCTTTCTGTTGAAGTTAGACTATTGATTTTGTACAGAACTCCCCCTTTAAGTATCTATTGGCTTCTTCCATCTCTTGTGATGCCTCTTGTGCCTCCTGGTATATTAACAGCCTCTTTTCTTTCAAGAAAAAAAGAAATTTAGACACATAAAGTTTTCCACTTCCAGAGGCAGATAAGTAGCAGTGGAAAAGACTAATTCATTAAGACACTTAGGTTGGATTTGAACATTGCAAAAGAGGTAATTTCGAAGGCTTTGGGAATTATCTGTTGTATTAATAAAAAGAATGAAATGTACTAAATGTAGAAGGAATGCTTTGGGGGAAAACATTCTAAAAACAATTCATAAGATGCTTTGTTATACCAATCAACAATCTAAAGGTAAAAAATAAAATTGTAGAATTGTTTAGGTTGGAAAAGACCTTTAAGATTATCGAGTCCAAACGTTAACTTAGAACTGTCAAGTCCACCACTAAATCATGTCCCTAAGCACCATGCCTACACGTCTTGTAAATACCTCCAGGGATGGTGACTCAACCACTTCCCTGGACAGCCTGTTCCAATGCTTGACAACCCTTTTAGTGAAGAATTTTTTTCCTAATATCCAATCTAAACCTCCCCTGACGCAACTCAAGGCCATTACCTCTTGTCCTATGGCTTGTTACTCTGGAGAAGAGACCGACACCCACCTCTCTACAACCTCCTTTCAGGTAATTGTAAAGAGCGATAAGGTCTCCCCTGAGCCTCTTTTTCTCCAAGGTAAACAACCCTTAATGTTTTGGGAAACCCTTGTTTGTTTATCTTTGTATTGGTCTGCCTGCAATGAAAGCAGTACAAATGGATTAAAGATCTAAAAGAACCATTTAGTTTTGCAAGGCCGTGATGCAGTGAATTAAATACTGTGGATTTTGCTTTTCCTTTTAATGCATTTGTCACTGTTTTTGCCATTCTTTAATGCCTGCCTGAATCCTGATGTTCCAGTGCATATATAAAATATGTTTATGCTATTTTGGAAGGAAAATAATATTTCTATTCCTTAGATCACAGAAATAATTTATTTAATATGTATGAAGGTCTCACTTAAATTCTGATCATGAAGATGTTTCATCTGGGGCTTGTTCTAATTGTGATCATTTATCAAAACCATGATTATTTTTAATAAAAAGTAAGAAGAAGAATTATTTTCCTTTGCATTAGCAATCAAGATTCAGCAAAATGTATGACTGAAATCCTTATGGGAGAGGGGTTTAATTTGTTTTAATCTGAGTACTATTAATTAAGCATTTTAATGAATGATGAGTCTGCCATCTTAAAATTTGGCACTGGGTTCTGAGAACTGAACTGAAAAATTCCAGGTTAGTATTTATGTTACTTACAATTGAATCTGAAGAAAAAGGTCATGTAAAATAGAATTCAAAGCACGAAAGGGTAAAAAATAAACACTAATTCAAAGACAGAAAATAGGAGAGTCTAATAATAGGAGTATCTCACCCTCCATGTAGAGAAACTTGTTATGTGGAGTTTTAAAATAAGAAACTTCATGAGACTTCATGCCTTGAATCCTCTCTGAGTAAGAAACATGGGTCATAAATTTGAGTATAGGAGCATGAATTCCCCTTTTATTCTAGAAGCTGACATGTGAGGGGAAATCACATTTCATCCGGAAATTATACTTGTCAAGAAGTTAGAAACTGTATTCCAGTTCTGACAAGTGTTCAGAACTAATTTGGGATTAATTTGTTAAGACTTATTGTTTTGTACAGGTAGTGGTAATAATTGATACTGAGTAAGAATAAACCATTGCCAAAGTATATTGTTAATGAGCATCAGTCCAGTCAGTGTTGTTTTGAAGATTGAAACAGATCTCATTTGAAGTCTTCTAAACACTTTCATCAGAGTTATCTCTAATTCTCTAGCTGATTTATACACATATAAATATATATTCAGTTGTAACAGGGGTTTTCTTATTTACTAAACCTATTGATAGTCACCCATTGTCCAAACAAATGGATAGAAGAGATGATGCAAGCAATGTCAAATCTCAGTAGTAGGGTAATTTCTCAATACAGTGTCTTTACTAATACATCTTCTGAGCTATAGAGAAGGTGCTTTATCCATGCTGTCTTGTTTTATTTTTTTGTAGTCTGTTTTATTAATGCTACCCTACACAATTATGTCTATACCTTTTACACTTCTTCTGACAGGACTCCAGTTGGACAGAGCTTTGAGGTTGTTTGACCTACACTTTTTTATTTCTTTGTATATTTTTATAACAAATTTATCAGACAGGGTCAAAAATAGTACAAAGTCAAAACACAGATCTGAGTAAAATATAAACAGAAATACTTTACTTTTAAATATAAAAATCTGAAAGTGACTAGGTAAGACAGAATGGAAAGAAAAATGTTTTATAAATTAGTCTCCATTTATCCAAGATGTCCTACTAAGTTAGAACTTTCTTCCAGTTTTGGTTTTATCGAATTCAATTATTGTATCATTACCATAGTCTACTTTTATTCCTAGGAAACAACTTTTTTAGTCATCTTTGAGTCTGGACTGTGATGTTCCCTAATTCTCTTAGTAACATCTCCTTCAGTTTCAGCTGCCTACTCCTGTCTGTGATTCTTTATCCTGCCACATCTTGCAGTTACTGGAAACTGCTCTACTTAAGGATGTCCAAGAGTTCTCCAGGAAATGAGCAATCTCCTGTTCTTCCAGGTAGTCATTCCTTATACTCCATGTCCTTTTAAAGGAAAGCAGCATAGGAAATGAGAGAAAAGAAAAAAAAAAGAAAGAAAAAAAAACCCCAAACTTCAAACCAAACCAGACAGTCCATCACAATTCTATTCCAGTCATGTTTACTATTCTTTTTCCCTGAAAATGGAAATGTACACTTTCATGGTCTGTGCTGTTGTCCAGTTTTCTCTGTTTTGTCATCTTCCACACTATGCTTAAGTAGCTATTTTTCTTCTTTGCATTAGCATCTAAATATTTTAGCCGTATCTTACTGACCACACCTAATTCTCTGGCTGTGTTAAGCACAGTCCTTTCACTGTCTATATTGCTGATCTGAATACTTTTTCAATCAATATTAATACTTTCTCTTAGTGCTACTTCTGCCAACTCTGTGACATACCTTTTTGCATTGATATATTTTCCAATTTAAAAAAAAAAAAGTTAGCTGTTAAAGAAAATTTAAAGAATTACACTTCATCCCAGTTAAGCGGCTATCTCATTTTAAATGTTTGGTTTGTAATGCCGCTAACATTATTTCATTCATATCAATAGAGTGACACCAGAAAGCCTATTGTTTTGTTACATTCATATTACATAGTATTAAAAGCATGTTCCGGGAGCTCATTCCATTCAGCAGAAGGCTGAGTGACCTTTCACCATGGTATTCACCCATCTAATTGTAATTGACAGAACAATTTTCTGGTTTCCATTATGACACAGAAGACTAGGTGTGGGCAATTTGTTACTTTAAACATGATTGGAACACCTTTAATTGTAATTGGCAGGACAACCTTAGTAAAATTTATCCCACTGAAATAGTTTGGGCAGATATATTTGTTATGATAGTGAGAAGCACTCATGACTTATGCACACAGCACATGCAAATAAATTAAAAAGATTCCCTAAGATCTTATACATCATAAAGTATCTGGATAGTCTTGTAGCTTCAGGTGTAAAACTTGGTGAATCAAGATTCATTCATTAAATGCATTTTGTACTACTATATGGCAACAGAGAGACACAGACTGCCTCTTTTGGTTGTGAAGTCTAATCTCAATGATGTATTCTGATAAATGTAGATATTCTTTTAATGCAACAAATATAATATTTAATAAGCTTTTGAAGTAATTTTTATATATCCACTTCCAAATTGTGACAGAATGAACAAGTATGATATTTTTCAAAATAAATTAAAGAACTTCTTTTTGGAAATACAGTTGTCCCCTCTATTAACATTTTCCAGAATTCTGGTGCCATAATTGCGGTCTTGTCACAGTGTAAGACATAATTGACAGTGGGGAGACTAAATGGGCTCAATACTGAAACACTTTTATATTTAATTTTAAGGAGTGACATGCACTCCCTCCTACAGGGGAGGCAATGTGGTCTGGGAGAAAATATCAGTCCGGTCCTCACAGGAGTCCCAGATGTGTGGTGCATGGTCCTGTGTCTGGGCCATGGAGTCCCCTCTGTTGTGCCTTAGTCACTACTGAAGTCTCTCTTGGATTGCTTCTGTATGGAAGCTTGTCTAGGGTCTCTCTTGGGGACTCAAACAACTTGAGACACTGTCAGTTATAGGATTGGGTAGAGATCAGCTCATCAAGATTTCCATGGTGCTGAACAACTGGCCGCCGTTGTTGCAGTGACTCACAGCCTGCCCCTCTCAAAGGTTCTCTGGACAGGTCATTTACCCTTAAATTACTTCCCTATTCTTGTCTATTCCTTTTTAACTAAAGTTTAAGAAGCCCCAGCTCATGCCAGTTGCTACAGAGCTTAACTTACTTAAATTGAAAAAAAACCCCAATCAGTCTGAGTTTTTACTTTTTTGTGCATTTCCCTGTAGGATGCCAATGTGATTAAACCTTACTAAAAGCAATTTTTTTCCCTGCTATATCTTTACCAAAAGAATGCAATTTGTGACTTCCTTGATTAAAAAAGTCTTGTTTTGTCTTCATACTATAGCCATCACACTTCATCTTGTTTCTATTCTGTTGACCTGCTGTCTTTGCTTCACATCTTGTAAAAATTCATGTTACCTTAATGAATTGAGTACTGCATCTTATAAAAAATATCAAAATAATTGTAAATATCACAACTTGAAATTAAATACAAGATTTTCTCTTTGTGTGGGCACTTTCATAAAACAAGAACAAAACCAAAAAACAACCAAAAAAAGCTTCAGTAAAAAGTATGGCTCCTTGATTCTGTGGTCATTCCTTGCCCTGATGTCATTTCGAATGATCGTTAGTCAACTCTAGATTGTGTTACTGGCATAAGTTCCTCAAAGGGCATTAATAAGGATGTATTGGATAGTGTAGGACCTGAGCATGACAAAAATGGTATGGAATAAAGGGTGGAGATTGTACTGAGTCTGGCTGGGATGGAATTAGCTTTCTTCATAGCAGCTTGTATGGTGCTGTGTTTTGGATTTGTGGCTAAAACAGTGTTGGTAATGCAGCAGTGATTTGGTTATTGCTGAACAGTGCTTGCAACGTGTCAAAGTTTTCTCTTTTTTTCCACTCTGCCCCGTCAGAGAGTAGGCTGGGGGTAGGCAAGAAGTTAGGAGGGGACAGAGCTGGGACAGTTGACCCCAATTGACCAAAGGGATATTCCATACCATATGACATCATGATCAGAAACAAAAAAAAACCTTGTTTTTTGTTTTTCAAGGTGGCCGTTGCTCAGAGACTGCCTGAGTGTTGGTCTTCTTGTAGGAGATGGTGAATGATTGCCTTTGTGTCACTTTTTGTTTTGTTTTGTGGGTTTTTTTTTTGTTTTCTCTTTCCTTCACGTATTAAACTATCTTTGCCTCAACCCATGAATTTTCTTGCTTTTGCTCCTTTTCTCTCCTGGACCTGGCTGGGGAAGAGAGGAGTGAGCAAGTGACTATGTCAGTGCTTGGCTGCTGGTCAAGGTCATTCAAACACAGTAGTATTATGAAGCATTTTGAAAAATATAAAGAATTTTAAACTTCTGTGGGAAATGGTCCAATCGTTTCAGCTCCTGCTTCATGAATCATCTTACCAGAGGAGTTTACTGTATAGAACTACAGTTCTGATAATTCATAAATTGGATGGTTTTGAAACATCAATGATCCTGAGGTATTAATGAATTTAAAAATATTCAATGCTATCATTTCTAGTGGGAATATAATAATAATTTGAATTTTGGCCTTGATATGTTTTTGTTATTATATCCTTAGCTCTGCTGAGGTAGAGGAGAAATAGAAGTAATCCTGAATTAGCCTTCTGTAAATTATCTTTACTATATAAATGTCACTGAAAGAAACTTTTGTTATAAGACTTGTTCCTCCTTTTGTCACCAATTAAAGATAACAAACACATCCATTAAAATCAAACAAGTCCCAGTTGAAGTTATCACAATCATTTTTATAGTTTTAGCTTATGCCTTATGCAGTGTTACAATGAAACATTCTGCATTAGGCAAAGTATTGCCAGTAGGTCAAGGGAAGTAATCCTTCCCCTCTATTCAGCACTGGTGAGGCCACACCTAGAGGACTGTGCCCAGGTCTGGGCTCCTCAGTACAGGAGAGGCATCGACATATTGGAGAGAGTTCAGAGAAGAGCCACAAAGATGATTAAGGGACAGGAGTATCTCCCATATGAGGAAAGGATGAGACACCTGAGACTCTTTAGCCTGGAGAAGAGAAGGTTCTTGGGGAATCTCATCAATGTGTTTTCATCAATGTGTTTAATTACCCAAAGGGAGGGTGCAAAGACAATAGAGCTGTATTTTCAGTGGTGCCCAGGGACGGGACAAGATACAATGGGCACAAACTGAAACACAGGAGACTCCCTCTGAACATCAGGAAACACATTTTTTACCGTGGGAGTGACTGAGCATGGGAACAGGTTGCCCAGAGAGGTTCTGGAGTCTCCCCCTTGGAGATATTCAAAAGTTATCTGAACATGGTCTTGGGCAGCCTACTCTAGGTGGCCCTGCTTGAGCAGGGGGAGTTGGACCAGATGACCTCCAGAGGCCTCTTCCAGCCTCAACTATTCTGTGATTCTGTGAAAGATATTGAAGACACATAAAATAAATTATATTGGTGACAATAATAATAAGTTGACAGGAATAATAGTTCTAAGTTCAACCCCATCCTATTTGAAATACTAGCCCATAAAACATAATACATATTCTCAACCTCTGTATTTAATGCTATGATCACATGACATTATTTCACATGATTCCTATGTCATTAATGCATAGGATGAATAGTGCTCCTGGAATGTATCACAGTTGCATACTGAGTTACTCCCTTTTCTGTAATATGTCTGTTTCTTTTCTCACAGATTTTTGTGGTGAAAATGAAGCAAAAAATAGTAGGAAAAAAAAGAATGTCCTTTTTAAGACGACTGAATTAGACTCTGAAGAAATTAATATAATCACATTTTGTTAAACAAACTTATTTTCTGAGGCTGGTAAATCAACATTTTCATAAATACTCACTAATTACATATTCCTTATATTGTGAATATCCAATAGAAGACACCAAGAGTCAAATTTACAGACATGGTGATGGCTCACAACTGTCACTAAATTTAATTAGTGATATACTTTGAACATGTGAATTTCTATGTGAAAATTCCACATGATCAGAAAAAAATCAGAGTGTCTCTGCTTCGAATTTGGCACTGAGATTAGTGGACATCTGACAGCTTTTTCTTCACGCTCTCTGAGCCTCTTATCCATACAGATGAAGACTGTAGTACTACTTAGTTTCACAAAGATGCTGTTGAGATCAGTTCAGCATTCACATGCTATGGTCAGAATACCTTAGTAATGTTCTCTAGGAGATAAATTATTAGGAGATTAATTAATTATTTGGAGATTAATAATTTTATGTTCAATGAAAAATTTGGATCACATGTAAAGAATAATCCTTGGGGCCATCTGAGAAGAATAAAGGGAAATAAAAATAAATTTTCCTTCACCGAATATAGCTTGGGTGCAGGTAAAAACTAGTGTGGAATCATGTCATTAAAAACTGAATGATAACGTACATGTAAGAGGGCACCAAATTAAGTTACTTGATTTTAATTCTGACATTTCCTGGATACTGAGTGCAGTTCCAGTGCAGAGTATCACAAAATTCTAAGAACTGTAATTGCTAAGCATCTGGAACTGCAAAATTTCAGAGTTCAAAAATTACAAAGATTTCAAAACCAAATTAAAAAAAAAAAGCCTGATGCTGATCAATGATTTATTT